>NC_053397.1:67174058-67497957 GCF_905171765.1 Bufo bufo | reverse complement strand
AGAGCTGTTTGGCGCACGTCCTTCCGCCGCCAAGGATCGCAGGGCAACATTCTTTGCCTCCTGTTGCCTCCTCCTCCTACTCGGCTTTCTCCTCCTCTTCTTCCACCTTCTTATCCAGTCAGCCACACACCTTCACCACCAACTTCAGCACAGCCCGGGGTAAACGTCAGCAGGCCATTCTGAAACTCATATGTTTGGGGGACAGGCCCCACACTGCACAGGAGTTGTGGCGGGGTATAGAACAACAAACCGACGAGTGGTTGCTGCCGGTGAGCCTCAAGCCCGGCCTGGTGGTGTGCGATAATGGGCGAAATCTCATTGCAGCTCTGGGACTAGCCAATTTGACGCACATCCCTTGCCTGGCGCATGTGCTGAATTTGGTGGTGCAGAAGTTCATTCACAACTATCCCGACATGTCAGAGCTGCTGCATAAAGTGCGGGCCGTCTGTGCGCGCTTCCGGCGTTCACATCCTGCCGCTGCTCGCCTGTCTGCGCTACAGCGTAACTTCGGCCTTCCCGCTCACCGCCTCATATGCGACGTGCCCACCAGGTGGAACTCCACCTTGCACATGCTGGACAGACTGTGCGAGCAGCAGCAGGCCATAGTGGAGTTTTAGCTGCAGCATGCACGGGTCAGTCGCACTGCGGAACAGCACCACTTCACCACCAATAACTGGGCCTCCATGCGAGACCTGTTTGCCCTGTTGCGCTGTTTCGAGTTCTCCACCAACATGGCCAGTGGCGATGACGCCGTTATCAGCGTTACAATACCAGTTCTATGTCTCCTTGTGAAAACACTTAGGGCGATGATGGAAGAGGAGGTGGCCCAGGAGGAGGAGGAAGAGGGGTCATTTTTAGTACTTTCAGGCCAGTCTCTTAGAAGTGACTCAGAGGGAGGTTTTTTGCAACAGCAGAGGCCAGGTACAAATGTGGCCAGCCAGGGCCCACTACTGGAGGACGAGGAGGATGAGGAGGAGGTGGAGGAGGATGAGGATGAAGCATGTTCACAGCGGGGTGGCACCCAACGCAGCTCGGGCCCATCACTGGTGCGTGGCTGGGGGGAAACGCAGGACGATGAAAATACGCCTCCCACAGAGGACAGCGTGTCCTTACCTCTGGGCAGCCTGGCACACATGAGCGACTACATGCTGCAGTGCCTGCGCAACGACAGCAGAGTTGCCCACATTTTAACGTGTGCGGACTACTGGGTTGCCACCCTGCTGGATCCACGGTACAAAGACAATGTGCCCACCTTACTTCCTGCACTGGAGCGTGATAGGAAGATGCCCGAGTACAAGCGCACATTGGTAGACGCGCTACTGAGAGCATTCCCAAATGTCACAGGGGAACAAGTGGAAGCCCAAGGCGAAGGCAGAGGAGAAGCAAGAGGTCGCCAACGCAGCTGTGTCACGGCCAGCTCCTCTGAGGGCAGGGTTAGCATGGCAGAGATGTGGAAAAGTTTTGTCACCACGCCACAGCTAACTGCACCACCACCTGATACGGAACGTGTTAGCAGGAGGCAACATTTCACTAACATGGTGGAACAGTACCTGTGCACACCCCTCCACATACTGACTGATGGTTCGGCCCCATTCAACTTCTGGGTCTCCAAATTGTCCACGTGGCCAGAGCTAGCCTTTTATGCCTTGGAGGTGCTGGCCTGCCCGGCGGCCAGCGTTTTGTCTGAACGTGTATTCAGCACGGCAGGGGGTGTCATTACAGACAAACGCAGCCGCCTGTCTACAGCCAATGTGGACAAGCTGACGTTCATAAAAATGAACCAGGCATGGATCCCACAGGACCTGTCCATACCTTGTGCAGATTAGACATTAACTACCTCCCCTTAACCATATATTATTGTACTCCAGGGCACTTCCTCATTCAATCCTATTTTTATTTTCATTTTACCATTATATTGCGGGGCAACCCAAAGTTGAATGAACCTCTCCTCTGTCTGGGTGCCGGGGCCTAAAAATATCTGACAGTGGCCTGTTCCAGTTTTGGCTGACATGAAGCCTGATTCTCTGCTATGACATGAAGCCTGAATCTCTGCTATGGGACCTCTCTCCTCTGTCTGGGTGCTGGGGCCAAAATATCTGACAATGGACTGTTCCAGTTTTGGCTGACGTGAAGCCTGATTCTCTGCTATGACATGAAGACTGATTCTCTGCTGACATGAAGCCTGAATCTCTGTTATGGGACCTCTCTCCTCTGTCTAGGTGCCGGGGCCCAAATATATGACAATGGACTGTTCCAGTTTTGGCTGACGTGATGCCTGATTCTCTGCTGACATGAAGCCTGATTATCTGCTATGGGACCTCTCTCCAATTGATATTGGTTAATTTTTATTTATTTTATTTTTATTTTTATTCATTTCCCTATCCACATTTGTTTGCAGGGGATTTACCTACATTTTGCTGCCTTTTGCAGCCCTCTAGCCCTTTCCTGGGCTGTTTTACAGCCTTTTTAGTGCCGAAAAGTTTGGGCATGGGGTTCGGGTTCGGGACGAAGTTCGGGTCGGGTTCGGATCCCGAACCCGAACATTTCCGGGAAGTTCGGCCGAACTTCTCGAACCCGAACATCCAGGTGTTCGCTCAACTCTAGTCACAGAAAACAACACACTATGGACACTAGATTAGGCCCAAATTATTGGAATTTACGCTAATTAAATGGTTTTCGGATGGCGTACTGTATATGTCACAGAAAACAACACACTATGGACACTAGATTAGGCCTAGATTATTGGAATTTATGCTAAAGAAACAGTTTTCAGATGGCGTACTGTATATGTCACAGAAAACAACACACTATGGACACTAGATTAGGCCCAGATTATTGGAATTTGCCCTAAAGAAACAATTTTCGGATGGCGTACTGTATATGTCACGGATGTGTATTACATGCACACACTACAGAGACAGTAGATGAGGACTGGCCCCTGATTATTTAAATTTACGCTAAAGAAACAGTTTTCGGATGGAGTACTGTATGTGTCACGGATGTGTATTAAACGCACACTATAGACAATAAATGTGGCGCTGATTATTTGAATTTACGCAAAAAGACAGTCTGCGGATGATGTACAGTATATGTCACTAATAGGTATTAAAGAAAAATATCTTGCTGCTGTCAAACACACACAGTAGTCCTTAAAAGGACTTTTGGGTCTTTGTAAAGCTTTCTTCGAATAATAACTTCGCTCCCTACACTGCCTTTCCTTTCCTACCCTCTGCTCTCCCTGACTATGACATGGCTACTGGCATTACAGTGATGGCAGTACTTACCTGCACGTTTATTGGCTGCTTAGCAGCCGCGAAACGTGTGGGGAGGAGACTCGAGCATGGCACTCGAGTACATGCGGTACTCTAGTACCGCGTGTGCAGAGCATAGCGATGCTCGAACCGAACCAGTATTCGGCCGAGCATGCTCGCTCATCACTAGAAACTGGCCATTATTTAAATACTACAAAATCAATGAAACAGTTAGATAAATAATAGTGGGTGTGTATACTGTATTTTTCAATGTAGAATAAACCTACTTAAAACAATAACTTTTAATTAATGCTGTTAAGATAAGTCCTACTAGACAAACAACAAACATATAGCGATAAAAAGTATTATTCACTCTAGGAATAATCTCAAATCTAAGTTCAGGAAGAGAGAGTGTTGGTAAATACTCTGATTTCACTGGAATCATGCCACATTTAGAATAGGAGGAGCCACCAATAAGTGGGGCCGCCCTTTTTGGGGTGATTCCTTCGCTTTTAGGCAGGGTATACCTGTTCACTTATGGTAAGAATTCCCCAAACCCAGCCTAAAAAAGCAAAAATATCATCTGATGGCAACGTGGTACCTGGATGGACACCCAAGGCATCTGATTTTCCAGACCTTAGAACATTGGAACCACCATACTTCATTGTTACTCATCAAGCAACAAAACTGTGAGTGACCACAAATGTGGCATGATTCTAGTGAAATCTGAGTATTTACCAAAGCTCTCTCTTCCTGAACTTGTATTTGAGAGTATCCCTAGAGTGAATAATACTTTTTATAGATATATGTTTGTTGTTTGTCTAGTGGAACTTATCTTAACAGCATTAATTAAAAGTTATTTTAAGTAGGTTTATTCTACAGTGAGGAATACAGTATACACACCTACTATTATTTATCTAACTGTTTCAGTGATTTTGAGACGTCTGTCTACCATCATCCTGGCTACCTTATCTTTATTAGACCTCATGCAAGGGCCTAATGTCAGAAATTGAATATCCATTTCAGAGCCATGCTACAGATTTCATTCTAGCACATCTTGTTACAAGTAGCTAAAGTTCAGTTACACACTTACATACATTCTAAAAAATATTAGCTATTGATTATTAGATAATCATCACGATTCTATCGATTTGCTCATTAGATTAGATTCAGTCCTAATAAATTGGACCCAAATTGAAAATGCCCCAATGACGCTTTGAGGTCTTCTAGAACTGTATCCAACTCCTTTAAAGCTACTTAACATTAAGACAAACTTAGTAATGACAAAATGAGAGCAACAATTATGGCTATGGACAGAGGGATGGTAGCTGGTGTTTAAAAACACACCACACTTCCAGCTTTTATTTTTAAAAAATCAGCTATGGTCTACAATGTATCCTTTTTTGGTGGCAGATGCCTTCTTTTCTGTCTTTTGACCTGTAAAAATAGAGTCCTCCATTTTGAGATTTTCTTTGTCACAAGTCTATCGATTCAGCCATCAGATTAGTTTCATTTAGAATAAATTTGACTAGAATTGAAATTGCCGCAATGACACTTTGAGGTCTTCTAGAACGATATCCAACCCCTTCAAGCTATTGGACGTCAAGACAAAAATTAGCATTTGGCTGGAATCTGAATTTTTGGGAATTTGTAACAAATTTGGTTTGTCTAGAATCGATTTACTCATCTCTAGTAATCAAAGCTCTGACACAGATGTGAACACAGCCTTAGTTTGCTATTATTTTTGTTATCATTTTTATTAATACTATTGTGCTAATACTATATTATCATTCCAGGAACATGCAAACTGCCACCAAAAAAGACGATGATTGATGAATTAAATGAAGAGGAAGGGGAAAAAAAGAACTGGTAGGCTGCAGTTTTTTTGTTCTGTTTTTGCTAGTTTTTTGGAAAAGAACTGTAACATTAATTTCCACTTATTACTCATAGACATATTGCAAATATGTTAATACTTTCTGTTAAGCTTATACAGTATGTCCCCCATAAGCTTGCATGTAAATACAAGAAACACATAGCACCACATCTGAAAAAAAGGAATACATTGAACATAGCTTGAGAGTCCTACTCAGTGGTACGCTTGTTTTGTAGTATGCACTCACAAACTACTGGAAATATACATCATTCTCTCTTTCTGTACATTCCAGGTTTGGTCGTAGTGAGACGCTGTCCACTGACTATGTCAATTACTTGGATGAATTAAGTTCTTTTATTGGATGCAAGCCAAATCTTCGTCGTCTCTTTCTTACTGATCCAAAACTGGCATTGGAGGTATTCTTTGGGCCTTGTAGCCCTTATCAGTTTCGCCTCCATGGACCAGGGAAATGGGATGGAGCCCGGAAGGCTATATTAAACCAGTGGAATAGAACCATTGCCGCAACAAGAATGAGGGTTGTCCCCTCTCATCAAGAATCATCTTCAGTTGTTGCTTTGTTTAAAATTCTGTTTTTGCCCTTGTTGCTCCTCGCATTGTTTTGGGCATGGGCTTAGGCTCTCGAGCTTTTATGTGTTTTTATGGTAATATTTTGATTTACCATGAGATAGCTGCATTTTATATCATAGAAACTGATCATTTTATTTTTTTAAATTTTTATTTCTATTAGATTTTTATTATAGCGATTAACCTTTTGTCATGATGTAACTTTTTGGAGGTCTCTGTTAACTAGATTGTGTAAAAGTGGCCCTCTTTACTTATCACAGAGGAGAGCCACTAACAAAAACTTGCTTCTCGTTCTGATTTCTTGATTTGACCCAGATATCAATTGCATATGCAACAATCCAGGGGTTGTGGGGAGTGTGAGGAGAATGGGAGTTGTAGTAGACAGGATGGAGGTGGTAATCCTTGGTCTGGGTCTGATCTGATCACAATGTTCATGCTGGCTGGGCGTCTCTCAATGAAACCTCCCTTATTCCTAGGGTTGGTGCAGTGATGAGGGGGTTGTACTTGTGATGAAGCTGAAAGTAATTCCTCCAAGGCACACCCTGTTAGGGTCTGCTGGTTGGTGGAAGGTGGGGTGCCTTTGGTGTTGATTAGGGATGAGCGAATCGACTTTGGATGAAACATCCGAAGTCGATTCACATAAAACTTTGTTTCAATACTGTATGGAGTGAACGCTCCGTACAGTATTAGAATGTATTTGCTCCGATGAGCTGAAGTTATTACTTTGCGTAGTCTTGCGAGACTTCGCATAATAACTTCATAAATTGATTTCCCGAACTCGGGTTCGATTCCAAGTTCGCAAAGTAATAACTTCGGCTCATCGGAACCAATACATTCTAATACTGTACAGCATGCTCACTCAGTACAGTATTGAAACGAAGTGTTGATAGGTAGTTTAACAAGTAACATAACTAACTAAGAGGGAGTCATTTATCATGCCTTACACTAGTTTTCTGGCATAAAAAAGTTTGTGACTTTTTAAACACCATTGCACCTAAATCTAGGCACAAGTGGTGTTCTATGCTGCCCTCACTACTTTCTGAGAAGGGGGCAGGGCCAGTGGGCCCAACAAATGTATCTTCTTATACACCAGTTTTCTGGAGTAAAAGAAGGTGAAATCTACAGCAGCTTCCATAGGTTTAATTCTAGGCACACAGACTCGTCGTAAATTAAGTGCCACCTCTGGCAGTGCAGGGGATATCAAAGGCCAATGTAGAACACCAGTCAGTAATAAATTTCAACCACAGCTTCTTTACTTGGCAGCAAGTTGCAGAACACTTCCAAATGAGATGGAGGTATACAATCTAACAAGACAGTTTTCCACCAATGCTTGGGGTTAGCAAAAGCTGCTAAGCCAGGTAAGAATCCTAAGGCCTAGTCAAACCTGAGAGGCCCATGCTCCATGTTCTCTCTTCACAAAAAAGATATAGCTGAGCTCAAGATTGCCTTACTTGTAGAAAAATCTAAAAGGAAAACACACAGACCTGCTCCAGCCACAGCAATACACACCCAAGCCAGATTGGCATATTACAACTATTCTAAGCAAGTAAAAGCAAACAGTGCAAAGAACAGTGCAAACAATAGAGCATACTACCGTGAATATAAAAATAAATTACGACATATAAAACAGTATAAAATATTAACCATTTATCCACTAGTAGTGTTTTAATCGGACACTACAGTTGGTGGCTCTTTCATTTGCATGGCCAGTCTATAGTAGGCTTTTATATATTTGACAAGCTGCATCATTCACTGGTCATATCAACTGCTCATAAGCTGTGTGAATTGTGTACTGTATATACAGTGAAATGCCATTTTTGGCTTTGTGATAAACCCTAAATGAGTTATTTTGGTGCTCCCCTTGCATTCACCCTTTAAACCCTGTGCAGTGATCTGACTTTGGCTGCAGAGAAGCAATTAGACTGCTAATTCCTGGGATAGTTCCGGTGTAGTTGGCAGCTGACCCACAGGGCCGGGGACTCTGATGTAAGCACCAGAAGCTCGGGATACAGAATATGCACCAAAAACCACAGGTATAGTTTGAACAGTTACTGTAAGGGCCGTAATGTAAGTTTCTGAGATCCAGACATCACACTTGAAGTGCAGATGGATGGTCGGAGGCACAAGATAAGCAGCCAGGCAGTGTAATACTGAAAATAAAGATGAGGCAGGCAGACTGGATACTTGGCAGGAACACGGATAAGGCAGATGGACAGAGTTAACTAAACACAGACAAAACTGAAACTGGAACAGGAAGTGCTGGAACACCAGGCAGGGCAGGTACAAGCTGGAGCACAGATAGAAACAAACGCATGTAAAACACAATAGCAAAAGACTATCAGAACAGCTTTGCTGGTCACCGGGGAACCTAAAGCTCAGGTACCCTATACCTGAAGAGGGTACCTTAAATATTCAGAAACCTCCAACGATTGGCTGGGGAAGGATTTACTAGCAAGCACACGGGCACCGGGTCACTCTGTGGTCTCCTGATGCTGCTGCCACCTCCACACTATATCACCTTGCCACTCTGTGGTCTCCTGATGCTGCTGCCACCTCCACACTGTCATTGTGCCACTCTATGGCCTCCTCCTGATGCTGCTGCTGCCACCTCCACACTCTGTCATTGTGCCACTCTGTGGCCTACTGATGCTGACACCAACTCCACACTGTCATTGTGCCACTCTGTGGCAGCCTCCTGATGCTGCCGCCACCGCTACACTCTGTCATTGGGCCACTCTGTGATCTCCTCATACTGCTTCCACCTCACCACTATGTCATAGGGCCACTCTGTAAACTTTTCATGCTGTTCCCACCCTCCCCACTTAATGACTGGGCCACTTTTTTGTCTTTCGGCCTGGCTGACATCATCATTTATTTGACCCTTCTGATCTGTCAGAAGGAAGGAAAAATAAGACTCACAATGGATCCTGTCTGTGTAGCAGCTGTGAGGCCTGTATGGTTCTATCAGAATTGGCTTGTGATTTGGTAGCCAAAAGCAGGAGTGGGTACAAAACACAGAATACATGCAAATATTCCATTCACGTGTCATCTCTGTTTTGGATCCACACCAGTTTTTTGGCATTAGCAACAGACAGGATCCGTTTTCTGGGGGTTATCGTTCTGACGGATCAGAGGAAGGGCAAAATAATCAGTGACGTCAACACAAACTTACTGCTGACACCCTTTACACTCTGTCGGGGGGCTCTACTTGTATAAGCATTTAATAGAACAGGTTCTGTAGACATCTATGTGGAATCAGCTGACGATGGTGTAAAAGGAGTGCGCTTCTTCTTGACACTAATGTTATGGACTATTGATACAAAATGGATACTTGCTTGTTGAGGACTATGTTTAGCTAAGATGGCGGCCAGGCATTCAGCCAACACCTATAAACTAGAACCTTACTTTGTGTTTTATCATGTGTTTCTTTGTGGTTTCCGTTCAGCTCAAGCAAGCAGTTACAAAGAAAGAAGAAGTAACGGTTTCACCCACGAGCAAGGGGGGAGGGGGGAGGAATTTCCTCTGGCCGTCAAGGTTACAGAAAAGTATAGAGTTCGTAGCCAATAGAAAAGATATACTCTATCTTTCACCCCCCCCTCCCACTTCTTCCTGTCGTAAAACCTATGTATTGTCTGCTGTTTTCAGAAAATAAACCAGAGATACTGTTTTAACTCCGTGCTGTGGGTTGTTCAGTTTTGATCTCTCCATGCACGTACATTAATTAATTTGGAGCAGTACATCAACCGAACTGGCAGCTTGGCCAGAACCAGAACACTAACATCAGAACAGAAAAGAGTAGTTTCCAAAATGGGGTAACTTTTAAGGGGTTTCCACTGAAGTCGTACCTTAGGGTCTCTTCAAATTTGACATGACACACAATAACCATTCCATCCAAATCTGCTCTCAAAAGCCATATGGTGCTCCTACCCTTTTGATCCCTGCTGTGTGCCCAAACAGCAATTTATAACCACATATGGGGTATTGCCATGTTCAGAATAAAATGCTTAACAACATTTTCAGTGTTTTTTCTCTTTTTACCACTTGTGGAGCTTATGCAACATTTCATTGGAAGAAATAAAATGTTTCATGTTCACAACCAAGTGTTTCTAAATTCGATGAACAGTTTGTCAGGTCAAAGATGTCAGTACACCTCTCAATAAATTCTTTGAGAAATGTAGTTTAAAAAATGGGGTCACTTTTTGAAGGTTTCTACTGTAGGGGTACCTTAATGTTCCTTAACTCCAGTCCTCAGCGCCCACCTGCCGGTCATGATTTGAGAATATCCCACAGAATATATACCTGTGGTAAGTCCTGATGCATTGAAACTAATTCTATCACCTGCTCAATACTAAGGAAATCCTGAAAACATGAACGACAGATGGGCCCAATAAAATCTGTTCTCCAAAAACCATATAGTGCTCCTTGCCTTCTGAGCCGTGTCGTGTGCCCATATAGCAGTTTACAAACATGTATGGGGTGTTTCTGTAAACTGTAGAATCAGGGTAATAAAATGTTGAGGTTTGTTTTGCTGTTAACCTTTGCAGTTAAATTTTGTAAAATGGTTCAGGCTCACAAAACAGGAGAAAGCTATAAGAAGATAGCAAAGTGTTTTCAGGTTGCCATGTAGGTCAAGAGAAGGAATTTTCTGAGACAATCTGCTCATAGGATTGCTAGGAAGGAAAATCAGAACCCCTGTTTGACTGCAAAAGACCTTCAGGAAGATTTGGAATAGTCTGGAGAAGTGGTACATAGTTCTACTTTTCAGTGACACGTGCACTAATATGGCTTTTATGGAGTCATCAGAAGAAAACCTCTGCTGTGTCCTCACCACAAAAATCATCATCAGAAGTTTACAAAGGACAATCCCTCGTCCTCATACTGTGAAAGAGATCACTGTATGTAAATGCAGCAGCCTCCTTCACTGAAAGAGCAGTCGGCTGCCAGGAAGGAACGCTTCCTTCCTGACAGTCCACCGCTCAGCTTAAGGATACTTTCTATCCATTTATGATCTACTCCTTTTCGCATAAAAAACTGCATCAAGAAACTTGAACGTGTAGCCGTACCCCAAGCTTAGCCACATCTATTAGGCTCAGTGCACACAGCTTCTGATCTCTACGTTTAGTGTATATAGTATGTCAGTAAAAGCTCCTAGTGTATACGTTTGATAGATCTATAGGGATCTATTCACCTGATGCATCCCAAAAGAGTGTGCTTGTTATTGCAGTATACATCGGTATACAGCACTTCAGCTGTATAGGAAGCACTCCAGACTGCGCTTTTCTAGACAGAGTCACCACACAAAAAAATAAAATAAGAAAGTATACCCTGTGATACATATTTTACTACAATGGAATGCTATCGGTAATGTATCTGACAGTCACAGGTAAACAAGGGGGAATCTTTCTTAAATATGCAGCAGGCTGCCTCCCAGGGGCGATCGGGTCCCAGTGTTTAGGAATGCCAAGTGGCGATGCAGCCTTAATAGTTTGTGTCATGGTGCTCCTACCTTGATACTGTCGCTTCCTGGAGTTAGGCTCCGTAGCAATAAAGGATCTGTAGTTAGTGAAGTAAGTAGAGTCCAGACTTTGTGAAGTTTAACGGTTTTTACTTGAATAAACTTGTAATAAACTGGTGTCATCCAAACAATACTTAATCTTTCTCTTGGCTCCAGCAGACTAAGGGTAAACTGCCAAGTACACTTGAAAACTTTGCTTTATCTCTCTGCTGTTGTGCTAATCTCTGGCTTCAGTCTGGTTTCTATCAACTTCAGTTACTGTTTCTTATGAGAGTGAGGTATCCTATCCGACCCATTTTGCTGAGTAGAGTATCTTTGGCACTGTTTTTCCTCTCAGAGGTACTAATGGGGTCATTTATCAAACTGGTGTAAAGTAGAACTGGCTTAGTTGCCCATGGCAACCAGATTCCACATTTCATTTTCCAAAGGAGCTGTCAAAAATGAAATGTGGAATTTAATTGGTTGCTATGGGCAACTAAGCAAGTTCTACTTTACACCAGTTTGATAAATGATCCCATAAGTCCTTTAATATATCAGGCGTTGACTGCTCTCTGAGCTAATTTTCTAAAGCTCCTGCAGCAGTGAGGTGAAAACGTTCCCTTACTGCACCATGCTGCTTCACTCTCTAGCTCAAACTCCAACTACAGCTTCCTGCAAACCCCTTTCTTGGTAGGAAGAGGGACTAGCCCACTACTGCCCAAATGGGAGAGAATGGAATGGTTAGTTCCATTTTGACTAAAGATCTCTATGTAAGATACACTGCCACCTGCTGGTGAGCAGGCACAGTACATGTAATAACAGTTTTTGCATATAACAAAATTACACTTTGCTGATGGTTGGTGGTGCAAAACCATACAATGGCAGCAAACAGGCTAGCAATTGGAATTTAGGAGTGGTAGTGTCCCTCTGGGCCACTACACATATATTGTCAATGAAAGGTTTAGATGCAATGAGCACAAACCTTCCTTGAATAATTGGAAAGTTCAATACATTACCTCTATCAGAAAAGAGAATCATGAGAACAGAAACTATTACTTTGTATTTTTTTTTATATATATAATTTACAAAATTTAACCCCAAACTGCATTTTTTTGGGTGGTTGTGTTCCTAAAAAAGCACAAGATAACAATAACAGTGGACTGGCAAGGTAGTTCACATAATACAACTATAAAACCATACTCACTCAATGAAAAATGTTTAAGTAGGTATAATCAGTCTGGTTCTTCTTAACAGTTTTCATTGCTGGTTACTGACGTGTTTACTGTTCTACTTGTCTTCTTATTTGATTGCTGGTTATGATTAAATATTTACCAAACTTTAGTAAGCCAACTGTTCATATAAAGTTACAACAAAGAGCTATGAGGAGTGAACTGTTTATCATTCAAAAATAATAATTTGTATCAAGCAAGTAGTTTTATGTAAATTTTTATTATTTTAATGTGATCATTACTTTTTTTCCTAATATGAATATGTGATATTTTTGATGAATGAAGCAAATACTATGCAAACCTCTTTAGGCAAACATTTTAAAAGCACAACAAAAGATTTGTCTAATGATCCATAATCTAGGCTAGAGATGAGTGGGCTTCTTGAAATATGTTTCAGGTCCGATTAGACTGAATTGGTCTAAACATTTGATTTGGGTATGAATTCATTCTATCCTAATCAATAGTGCTCCAACTGGCCTAAAAATTGGTATATGACACTCTGAGGTCTCCAGGGAGTGATATTTCTTTCTCTCTTTTCTTTTTTTTTTTTTTTTTTCAAACGTTTCTCTTCCCTTTCTCCTCCTTTTAAGCTCCTTAAAGCAGTGAAAGCAATGGTAAACAATGTCAAAGTGAAACGGACATGCAGCTTTGGGTAAACACATGGTTGATGGTGTTAACAGTTTTTCCCTATTTTCCCACTAGATCTGGTGATGCCACTTGATGTGCTGCAATAGAGCTGTGGTGCCTATGTTTGTGTTTGAATGCCCATGTCTTCTTTTCATTTTGCAGATCTTTTACATTGCAATTATTTTGTCTCCTAGTACTATGGAGAAAAACTAGCAGATGGGAGATGCCCAATGTCACGGATCAGCGGCTGTGAATCCACTATGCCACTGACTGGCTATATTCTGGAGGGGCGTGTCTAAGCAACTACCTGGTTTTCACTAGAGCCTCTGATGGTGAGGATAGAATTGAGCCATTAGGGTAGTTGCCAGGAGCTACTCCAGAGCAGTCACCGAGTCAGAGGCAGCTGGTCCGGGTGGACCAGGAGATACCTGATTAGGTGCCAGCAGTATAGGGTAGTCAGGCAGGCGTGGTTGTTATCAGGAGCAACAGTGCAGGATCAAGGATGAAGCAGAGGCGTAGTCAGACAGGCAAAAGGTCAGGCAGGCGGCACAGGTATAGGTCAGGCAATCCGGATCGGCAACAGGAGAGTCAATGCAAGCAGGCAGGGAACAGACGAGAAGCAGAGTCCAAGAATGAAGCGTAAATCAGGAGCACGCGAGAGTATCAGGAACTTAGCAAGCACAAGGACCTTGACACTGAGGCATCTGGGAAGAGGGCTGATCCACTGAAATACCTGCAAGGAGAGCCAAGATTGGTCAGTGAGGTCACCTGACCTTACCCACACAGCCCAGGGAGTGATGCGCTCCGCCCTTAGAGCAGTGAAACATGAAACCAGCCGAACACAGGCTGTGTCCAGGGCTGAGTGGAAGCTGTGGAGCAGAATCCTCAGAAGCAATAGCAGTGAGCAGTGAGCCCCGCAGCCACTGTTACAGTCACACAGAGCTAGCAGCAGCCAAGCTTGGCCTAGATCTGGCACATTTTGAGCCTGCACCCATAGTATCAGTGGCATCATCAGTTCCAAAGCTGACATAATAGAAGCAGATTTGGCCCTGGCATATTTTTTTTTGGCCATATATTTCCTCTTTATTGCCGCTACAGCCACCACCATCCTCCTCTGAAGTCACCTCTTCTTCAGCACCCGGATCCGGCTCCCAGGTCCTATCTAACACGCAGTAATCATCATAGCCCCTGCCTTCCCTACCATTTTTATCACACTATGTTATGTAATCCTGGGATCCCCATGATTCCCTCCTCTGTTTTTGACCTGAGTGCCACTGTCACTACCACTGCCCCTACCACCACCACTGCAGCAACAAGTGCAGACATTTTATTATTAGGCCTATAAATGAAAAGAAATGCAACCAGATGTCTGCGAGGAGGGCTCAGGCGCCCTCCCTGGGCATCAGCCCACTGGGAGGTTTCCCTGTAGGGTCTATGGCCAATCTGCCCCAGCCAACACACAAGGCGCACACCTCCTCTCCCATGGGAGTCTGACCTCAGAATGACATCTGTGCTTTACACAAAGCTAAAGGACCTTCCAAAATCCTTCCCCCTGATTGGCTTACAAGCTGTCAGCCTGTTAGCCAATCAAGGCAAGCCCCCTCTCTCCCAGGGTCATATGATTCCCCATCTTCTTCCTCTCTGCCCTGCTTCTCTTCAGGCATGGTTTTGTGTGTTTCCTCCAAAGTCAATCAACAAAACTTCAAATTAGTTCAGCTGCAGAATTTTTGTGAAATTACACTGCGTGCAGAATTATTAGGCAAATGAGTATTTTGACCACATCATCCTCTTTATGCATGTTGTCTTACTCCAAGCTGTATAGGCTCGAAAGCCTACTACCAATTAAGCATATTAGGTGATGTGCATCTCTGTAATGAGAATGGGTGTGGTCTAATGACATCAACACCCTATATTAGGTGTGCATAATTATTAGGCAACTTCCTTTCCTTTGGCAAAATGGGTCAAAAGAAGGACTTGACAGGCACAGAAAAGTCAAAAATAGTGAGATATCTTGCAGAGGGATGCAGCACTCTTAAAATTGCAAAGCTTCTGAAGCGTGATCATCGAACAATCAAGCGTTTCATTCAAAATAGTCAACAGGGTCGCAAGAAGCGTGTGGAAAAACCAAGGCGCAAAATAACTGCCCATGAACTGGGAAAAGTCAAGCGTGCAGCTGCCAAGATGCCACTTGCCACCAGTTTGGCCATATTTCAGAGCTGCAACATCACTGGAGTGCCCAAAAGCACAAGGTGTGCAATACTCAGAGACATGGCCAAGGTAAGAAAGGCTGAAAGACGACCACCACTGAACAAGACACACAAGCTGAAACGTCAAGACTGGGCCAAGAAATATCTCAAGACTGATTTTTCTAAGGTTTTATGGACTGATGAAATGAGAGTAAGTCTTGATGGGCCAGATGGATGGGCCCGTGGCTGGATTGGTAAAGGGCAGAGAGCTCCAGTCCGACTCAGACGCCAGCAAGGTGGAGGTGGAGTACTGGTTTGGGCTGGTATCATCAAAGATGAGCTTGTGGGGCCTTTTCGGGTTGAGGATGGAGTCAAGCTCAACTCCCAGTCCTACTGCCAGTTTCTGGAAGACACCTTCTTCAAGCAGTGGTACAGGAAGAAGTCTGCATCCTTCAAGAAAAACATGATTTTCATGCAGGACAATGCTCCATCACATGCGTCCAAGTACTCCACAGCGTGGCTGGCAAGAAAGGGTATAAAAGAAAAAAATCTAATGACATGGCCTCCTTGTTCACCTGATCTGAACCCCATTGAGAACCTGTGGTCCATCATCAAATGTGAGATTTACAAGGAGGGAAAACAGTACACCTCTCTGAACAGTGTCTGGGAGGCTGTGGTTGCTGCTGCACGCAATGTTGATGGTGAACAGATCAAAACACTGACAGAATCCATGGATGGCAGGCTTTTGAGTGTCCTTGCAAAGAAAGGTGGCTATATTGGTCACTGATTTGTTTTTGCTTTGTTTTTGAATGTCAGAAATGTATATTTGTGAATGTTGAGATGTTATATTGGTTTCACTGGTAAAAATAAATAATTGAAATGGGTATATATTTGTTTTTTGTTAAGTTGCCTAATAATTATGCACAGTAATAGTCACCTGCACACACAGATATCCCCCTAAAATAGCTAAAACTAAAAACAAACTAAAAACTACTTCCAAAAATATTCAGCTTTGATATTAATGAGTTTTTGGGGTTCATTGAGAACATGGTTGTTGTTCAATAATAAAATTAATCCTCAAAAATACAACTTGCCTAATAATTCTGCACTCCCTGTAGTAACAAATCTGATTTGTTTAGAATTGATTCGCTCATCTCTAATCTAGGCTTGAAGTCTCAGTGTTTAAAATTTCACACAATAGAACCCTATGAAAATTGCTGTTGTCAATCCACACAGGAGAAAAAGGCATCTAACCATTGGTCTAGAGTCTGTAGATTTCTGGACAACACGGGTCCTGGCTGGGTTTAAAGTTCGGCTCCACTGTGTTAGAATTGCATTCTTTGCGCCACTCCATTTGCCCGGGCCTGTAAGACGATACTGGTATGGTGTGCATGGACCAAAGAAAACCATCAAACCTAGTTTAGGATCTGTGATTAAAAGACGCATAATATTGGGTCGGATGCCAATCTCCATTGCCACTTCATCCATGTACTCAATAAAGTATGTTTGTAAAGCCTGATTTTTGCCTTTTCCAAAACTGTGAAAAGATCATTGGGATATGTTATTTAACAGGTAGAATACAATGTTGGTTTTAGGATAATGCAATTATTTTTGTGTGTTTTTTCTATAACGTAAAATGTCTACACTTTGGGTTCAAAGAGCACAATCTTTAAAGGGGTTTGTTCACCCCTTGGGGCTTTTCGGGCAGATCCCCCAACATGGCCAGACCTTGGGAGGGACTCATACTTATCTGACCCTTGCAGCTGGGTTCTGGTGCCTTTATTTCTGTACCGTCGATGCTGCTCTCCGGTCTCCCCGTAACAACATCATATCCCCCAATGTATTATGTCACTTGGTCAGGTAACTCATGGGGACAAGTCACCGCTCCAGCCAGTCTTTATCTGCAGCAATGATGTGACCCACATCAAATCGATGTTGACACGGGGAGACCGAAGAGGTGCGGAGGTGATGAGGGAAAGAATTATCCACAACCCAGTGTAGAGATTAGGTAAGTATGACTCCCTCTGCAGGTATGGCCACATTGGAGGGAGGAGTGCCTACTTCTTTAAGGGCTCATTTAGACTAGCAATGGTTAGTTCCAGGTGTTGCCAAGTATAGGATGGACAGGATCTGGATAGAACATTGACCCATTATAGTCAATGGGCCACTGCATACTGTATGTGTGATTTCCTACATGGACCAGCGGTTCAGTGTTCAAACAGTACTACAAACACAAACACATCTGCCATAGACAACCATTAAAAAGAATACCACGCACTTTTTTTATGCAATTATACTGAAAGTGCAGCATTTATCATACTTTTGTGTATTAAATTCTATGGGCATGATGAGGTGTATGTTGAAAGTACACTACAATTTAGCCTTAGATGAAAAGGCTCTGCACCGACTGTCACTGCTGATATGCTATATGTTCTGGGATAATTGTACAGAGGTGTCCATCCGTAGGCGTCATGCATATAACCATATCCGTTTTGCCATCGAAAAATTTACAGCCATGTGCATTGCATCATTTTCTTTCTCCTTTCTGTAGAAATTGCCTCTCCTTGTTCAAAAAAGGGAATAGGACATGTTTTATTTTTTGTGGGATGGCCATATAAAATGCAGATCGGATGTGGAACAAAAATATGGTTGTGTGCATGAGACTTTACCTTAACTCAAATTCAGTTAAGGACTCGAATTTCTCACAGAACAAATTCAACAGAATATTGTGAAAATCTAGCAAATCCTTTGACAGACTGCAGTTCTAAACACAAATACTAGTTGACCATCCATAGACCTATAGAGGATAGACTTATCGTGACAAAATATTGTCAGATATAGTGAGAAATCATGTGTTTTTTTTTAAGTTGGTACCCTCACACCACTAATCTTGGGCTATTTGGAGCCATGAGGAAAGAAATGTAAGAATACATCTTTATGTTAATCTCTAGATGAAAACCACTTCATATATTATATTCAGAAGATAATTGAACTGATGGGCATCAATAGAATTAAGTCCAGACAAAAGAAAAATAATATTTTCCAATGATACTAATACAGGTCGAACATTTTGGTCTACTTAAGGCCCTATTACATGAGCAGATTATTGTTAAGATGATCGCTAATGAGCGTTTGTACGAACGCTCGTTAGTGATCATCTGGCAGTGTAATACTTCTGCCGATTACCCGATGAATGAGCAACATGTTAAAAAAATCCTGTGTAATAGACACTCTGCTGCCGGCAAACAATGAGACAGTATAGGGACAAGCGCTGCATTAGCGATCGCTCGTCCCTATACTGAAGAGAAGATCACTGTATGTAATTGTATCTGCATCCAGACCGCATATATAATGGAGCAGTATGTTCAGGGCTGGAATGAGGGGTAGGCAAGCTAGCTGTGGGGAGAAGAACCTGTGTGATGTCATCATCATGTGACTAGTGCAGAACGAAAGAGCTCAGCAGTGCAGAGGAGAAGTGGTGGAGAAGTATCTGTGTGAGTGTGATGTCATGATGTGAGAGGACAGCGTTCCTGTGCGGCACGTGGAGGAGAGATTAGTGGTTTCTCTTCTAGGAGTTGTAGTTCTTTCCTTATACCCTCCCTGTAATGTCCTCTGATAGTCTATAATAACATTCTAGCAATGCTAGAAGTTGTAGTTATCTCCTATTTTTTATCTTCATATTATGTCCACTGTCCCATAATAGCCTGGAACATGCAAGGAATTGAGATTCTATCTGTTATATGTAATACTGGTTATAGTGTTATACGGCAGAGAGGTCTTTGGTCCCACAGGCCCAGATACGACTGATACTTTTTAAACTCCTAAAGCTATGTAACTGGCCAAAGAGATTCTGCAGTCTTGGGGAGAACGTTTCATGGCAATTGGGACGAATGGAGAACAAAAAAAAAGCAAACCACATCAGTCAGAGAAACATCAGTTATGAGCGACTGGATTAAATACTGTGTGCACCTTAGAAAATGTTTTTACATTTATTTTATTAGCTAATAAGGTAGTTTTTAATTAATTCTAGTAAGGAGGCTACATTTGTTTAATCGACCTATGGCACCAAACTTCCCTCCCAGCATACCTTTATACCTGTCCACTACAACTACAACTACAACTCCCAGCATACCTTTATACCTGTCCAGGCCATACTGGGACCTGCATTGCCACACTTTACATACTTATATGGCAAGGGCTAACCTGAATATCTAAATAATGGGGGTCATTTACTATTCTGAAAAATAAGCCTAAATTAGATTAGGCGTATATCATGCGCAGATGGGGGCACAATGGTAAGTTGCGCTGCTATCTGCGACTTCACCCCGCTCACGCCAGGTCTAAAATTGTGAACGTAGCATGGGCGGGGAAAGGGACAGGCAGAGAGGCACGTCTCATTCACCATTTTCTACGCCTGTTTTAGGCATAGAAAATGGTATAAATGTAAGACAGCTTGGAAGCTGTCTTACATTTAGAACTGGCGCTGGTCTTAATAAATGTGCCTCAATGTCTGTATTGAGTTGTTTTTCAGCTGGTGCTGTATATATTTACCTTCCTTGAGTCTGGTGCATGGTATTTATGTACCATGTTTGGTTCTGGTGCTGTATGTATGTACTGTGTCTGGTCCTGCTGATGTATGTATGTATTGTGCTTGGTTCTGCTGCTGGATTTATGTAATGTGCTTGGTTCTGGATTTATATACTGTGTTTAATTATTGAGCTATATTTTTGTACTGTGCTTGGTTCTTGTGCTGTAATTATGTAATGAGCTTAGCATGGCACCACTAGTACTGTGCATGCACAGGGTCCTCTCCATTCACTGTTATGGGACTTCTGAAATAGCCAAACCAGCACTTAAATATTTTCGGAAGTCACATAGTGGCAAATGGAGGGGCAGCCATGCATGTATGGCTAGCTCTCCATTCACTTCGGGACCCTATTCTTGACATACAGTACGTAGAAGCAGTTCCCAGAGATGGGACTTGCACCATCGGACATTTACGGTATATCCTATTGAAATTCCATAAATGTGCCAAGCGGGACAACCCTCTAAAGGGGTTGACTCACCTCCTCCTTTTTTCCTATGGCCTCTGGTTGCTAGGCTAAACTTTCTGTGCTGTAGGGGGTCGGTTCCTGTTAGTAAGAATGAAGGCACATGCAAGCACGCTGAGATGATGTAATCCCACCCTTGCCTATGGGTGCTCGCTCCCAACGCTGCTAGTATATCATATTAATTACCAGCTTTGGCAGAGCAGGACCTGACAGCCAGCACTGACAAGTTGTACTACAGGTCCAGCGCTATTTTGAGCAAGCCTTGGACCTGTAATATTTCTGTCCTTGCGCTGAGAATGCTCTCACAATGATATTCCAAGCGCTGGGAACGTTCTCCCAGCGATATATCCTTAGGTGCTATAGATGTGTAGAACAGCTCCAAGGCTTCTGCGCATGCCCTAGAACTGTTCTTCACAAACTGGGCGGGACATAAGAGACTGCGCACACATCGTTATGTGCGCTCCCGCAATTCCAGCCACCACAGAGGAAGGTTCTTCTTCTACTGAGCAAGCGCGGCCACAGCTGCTTGAACTGCAGTGGTGGCCGTAGAAGCAGGCATGGTATAATGGGAGACAAAAAGGATTAAAACAAGAAGGGGAGACAATTAGTGTTGAGCAGCAGGGGCAATATTCGAATTTGCGATATTTCGCGAATATTTGGGCGAATATTCGCCATATATTCGAGAATTCGAGAATTCATGATCTCTAAGCATTATTTTCTTGATTGTGAAAATTCGCATAAAATTCGCCCAAAAAAATTTGCATAAAAATTTGCATGAACTGGTATTTAAAAAAAAAATTTAATATTCGCGATTACGAATATATTTTGCGATATTCTAAATATTCACGAATTCTCGAAGTGCCGATATTCGCGATTAAAATTCGCAATTCGAATATTCGTGATCAACACTAGAGACAATATGGACAATGAATGTGCATTGGTAAGTGAATTATATTACATATAACGATACGTACATGATAAATATAATTTTCTCAAGTGAGACAGCCCTTTAAAGCATTAGCTGTGCATTTTTTTCTCAATAAAATTAGGTTACTTTTAAAAATTGATGTTTTTAATATCCTATAATGGTGGCAGAGGTGTGTGTGTTGGGGCCGGGGGGGATGGCACCAAAAAGACTCGCAGAGGGTGCCATGTAACCTAAATCTAGCCCTGCTATGGATGGTGTAACTAGCCTCTGGATGGTGCATTAGTGCAGCACTCAATTGTGTTACAAATTCTTTCTGAAATATGAATTACTTATATTATTATTACTATTTACCTAGGAAGTTTCCTGTTTATGATCTCCTTGTTATTCCATAGAATAATGTAACATACTGAAGAAACTCACCGTTTTGTTCTGAGCTCTAAACTCCTCTTAAAGTGGGCTTCCATTTTTGCCACAGGAGGTAACCGTGCAGCACCTGTAAAAAAAAAATAAGATGTCGTAAACCAAAGAGAACTATTTGAAATTCATCTTTCACTGTGCAGTTGATGTGGTATTTCAATTATGGTCGCATATGTAATACAACTTAAGGCCTCCTGCACACGAACGTATTTTTTTGCGGTCCGCAAAAACGGGTCCCGTTTTTCCGTGATCCGTGACCGTTTTTTCGTCCGTGGGTCTTCCTTGATTTTTGGAGGATCCACGGACATGAAAAAAAAGTCGTTTTGGTGTCCGCCTGGCCGTGCGGAGCCAAACGGATCCGTCCTGAATTACAATGCAAGTCAATGGGGACAGATCCGTTTGACGTTGACACAATATGGTGCCATTTCAAACGGATCCGTCCCTATTGACTTTCAATGTAAAGTCTGGAGTCCCTTTTATACCATCAGATCGGAGTTTTCTCCAATCCGATGGTATATTTTAACTTGAAGCGTCCCCATCACCATGGGAACGCCTCTATGTTAGAATATACTGTAGGATATGAGTTAGATAGTGAAACCTCATTTCCGACAGTATATTCTAACACAGAGGCGTTCCCATGGTGATGGGGACGCTTCTAGTTAGAATATACTACAAACTGTGTACATGACTGCCCCCTGCTGCCTAGCAGCATCCGATCTCTTACAGGGGGCCGTGATCAGCACAATTAACCCCTTAGGTGCCGCACCTGAAGGGGTTAATTGTACTATCATATCCCCCTGTAAGAGATCACGGCTGCCAGGCAGCAGGGGGCAGACCCCCCCCCCCCTCCCCAGTTTGTAGTATATTCTACAAACTGCGGCCCCCCCCGCCCCCTTCCTCCGTCTATTGTAATATTTCGTTGGTGGCACAGTGTGCGCCCCCCCCGCCCCCCCCTTCCTCCCTCTATTGTAATAATTCGTTGGTGGCACAGTGTGCGCTCCCCCCCTTCCTCCCTCTATTGTAATAATTCGTTGGTGGCACAGTGTGCGCCCCCCATCGGCCCCCCCTCCCTCTATAGCATTAACAACATTGGTGGCCAGTGTGCGGCCTCCCATCTCCCCCCCCCCCCCGATCATTGGTGGCAGCGGGTTACTAGCAATAGTACAATAGTAAAAGTATCATACTTACCTGGAAGCTGCGATGTCTGTGTCCGGCCGGGAGCTCCTCCTACTGGTAAGTGACAGTTCATTTAGCAATGCGCCGCACAGACCTGTCACTTACCAGTAGGTGGAGCTCCCGGCCGGACACGAACATCGCAGCAGCCACCAGCAGGTAAGTATGAATCTTCTACTATTGTACTATTGCTAAGTAACCATGGCAACCAGGACTGTAGTAGCGTCCTGGTTGCCATGGTTACCGATCGGAGCCCCAGCGATTAAACTGGGACTCCGATCGGAACTCCGCTGCCACCAATGATGGGGGGGGGGGGGGAGATGGGAAGCCGCACACTGGCACCAATGTTGTTAATGCTATAGAGGGAGGGGGGGCCGATGGGGGGCGCACACTGCCACCAACGAATTATTACAATAGAGGGAGGGAGGGGGGGGCGCACACTGTGCCACCAACGAATAATTACAATAGAGGGAGGGGGGGGGCCGCACTGGCCACCAATGATATTCAAACTGGGGAGGGGGGGGTCTGCCCCCTGCTGCCTGGCAGCCCTGATCTCTTACAGGGGGATATGATAGTACAATTAACCCCTTCAGGTGCCGCACCTGAAGGGGTTAATTGTGCTCATCACAGCCCCCTGTAAGAGATCGGGTGCTGCCAGGCAGCAGGGGGCAGTCTTGTACACAGTTTGTAGTGCATTCTAACTAGAAGCGTCCCCATCACCATGGGGACGCCTCTGTGTTAGAATATACTGTCGGTTCTGAGTTTTCACAAAGTGAAAACTCAGCTATGAAAAAGCTTTTATGCAGACGGATCTTCGGATCCGTCTGTATAAAAAGTAACCTACGGCCACGGATCACGGACACGGATGCCAATCTTGTGTGCATCCGTGTTCTTTCACGGACCCATTGACTTGAATGGATCCGTGAACCGTTGGCCGTGAAAAAAATAGGACAGGTCATATTTTTTTCACGGCCAGGAAACACGGATCTCGGATGCGGCTGCAAAACGGTGCATTTTCCGTTTTTTCCACGGACCCATTGAAAGTCAATGGGTCCGCGAAAAAAAACGGAAAACGGCACAATGGCCACGGGTGCACACAACGGTCGTGTGCAGGAGGCCTAACTTAAGGGGTGCTTGTCACCAGGAACTGCTCTGTTAAAACATGCACAATATCTTGTAGGGCCAGCACTGCTGAATGTGATGAAACCTCAATTAGTGATCATTTGCTCCATTCTGGAGAAAAACATCCTTGTTTAGTCAATATGCCAATAGTCAGCTAAGTTTATGGAGGGTGGACCCAAGCCACTCTGTGCACCTTTTGCTCCTCCTTCATCTTCTTCTCCCCCCCCCCCCCCCCCCTTCCCTATCTCCATCTTAATTTACAGGTACTTGTGAGATGCAGGAACCAGCCAGAGTAATTTCCTGTACTATGCATGTGCCATTGTTGTGTATCGAATGGCACAGGTAGGAGATTTCAGCGTCAGGTGAGATGGCAATTCAGAAGTCTGGTCCTCTCAATCATCTACGAGAGAGAGGGAGTGGCTGGCAAAGAAAAGGATCAAAACTAGGGTGCACTGACAGGCTCGAACTGGCTCCCAAAGCACTTAACAGATTATTTGCATAAAGATTATAAACATCATCTCATGATCTCTGATCATCTCATGAATGCAACAGATCAAAGAATTACTGTTGGACTATGCCCTACCAGGCATTGTGCCTGGTTTAACACTCATTTTCCTGCAGACAGACTATGTTTAAATTAACCCTTTCATGAAACATTACTCTTTTTTGACATTTAAGCCTTGACATTTAAGCCTTAGGCTTGTTTCACCCTGGTGTTACTGGTTTCAGCAGGCTGTTCCAGCAGGAGAACAGCCTGCCGGATCTGTAACTACCGTGTCCAGCTGTGCATCCCACCCAGATGACATCGAGATGGAGTAGGAACTAGAACACTGCCAAAGACTTCAGCTGCAGGTCCATGACTTTTAAGACTCCTTTACACAGGCCAATGTTTGAGGCAATTATAGGGATTGAGCAGTCCTAGGAACGCTCATTTCTGATAATTGCCTTGTCTAAAGGTGGTTCTGCGAATCACCCAATGAATGAGAAAATGCTTGTTGATTGGGTGAAAGCATCGCTGGTACAGACACTAAAATCATTGTTTCTTGTGCTGCCTAAACAGTGATTTCATGCTCAGAAACAATGAATGTACAGTCGTGGCCAAAAGTTTTGAGAATGACAAAAATATTAGTTTTCACAAAGTTTGCTGCTAAACTGCTTTTAGATCTTAGTTTCAGTTGCTTCTGTGATGTAGTGAAATATAATTACATGCAAATATATTGGAGCACTCTAAATGCATATAAAGCCATTTTTAATGTTCTGCCGTGCTAACCATTTTCTCCAGTCTCAGGAAACTACTAGCAGCTTGGAAAATGTAGCAAAAGTGACCCACACCTGTATTACATTGCCGATTTTTCGCAATCAAGAAAATAATCTTGAATTTGCGAATATATGACGAATATTCGCCCCTGCCGCTCATCACTAATTACCAAGCGAGTGTTGGCCCTTCTTTTTCAGGACTTCTGCATTTGGACTGGGCATGCTCTCAATCAACTTCTGGGCCAATTCCTGACTGATAGCAACCCATTCTTTCATAATCACTTCTTGGAGTTTGTCAGAATTAGTGGGTTTTTGTTTGTCCACCCGCCTCTTGAGGATTGACCACAAATTCTCAATGGGATTAAGATCTGGGGAGTTTCCAGGCCATGGACCCAAAATGTCAACGTTTTGGTCCCTGAGCCACTTAGTTATCACTTTTGCCTTATGGCACGGTGCCCCATCGTGCTGGAAAATGCATTGTTCTTCCCCAAACTGTTGTTGGATTATTGGAAGAAGTTGCTGTTGGAGGGTGTTTTGGTACCATTCTTTATTCATGGTTGTGTTTTTGGCCAAAATTGTGAGTGAGCCCACTCCCTTGGATGAGAAGCAACCCACACATGAATGGTCTCAGGATGCTTTACTGTTGGCATGACACAGGACTGATGGTAGCGCTCACCTTTTCTTCTCCAGACAAGCCTTTTTCCAGATGCCACAAACAATCGGAAAGAGGCTTCATCGGAGAATATGACTTTGCCCCAGTCCTCAGCAGTCCATTTACCATACTTTCTGCAGAAGATCAATCTGTCCCTGATGTTTTTTTTGGAGAGAAGTGGCTTCTTTGCTGCCCTTCTTGACACCAGGCCATCTTCCAAAAGTCTTCGCCTCACTGTGCGTGCAGATGCGCTCACACCTGCCTGCTGCCATTCCTGAGCAAGCTCTGCACTGGTGGCACTCCGATCCCGCAGCTGAATCCTCTTTAGGAGACGATCATGGCGCTTGCTGGACTTTCTTGGACGCCCTGAAGCCTTCTTAACAAGAATTGAACCTCTTTCCTTGAAGTTCTTGATGATCCTATAAATTGTTGATTGAGGTGCAATCTTAGTAGCCACAATATCCTTGCCTGTGAAGCCATTTTTATGCAACGCAATGATGGCTACACGCGTTTCTTTGCAGGTCACCATGGTTAACAATGGAAGAACAATGATTTTAAGCATCACCCTCCTTTTAACATGTCAAGTCTGCCATTTTAACCCAATCAGCCTGACATAATGATCTCCAGCATTGTGCTCGTCAACATTCTCACCTGAGTTAACAAGACGATTACTGAAATGATCTCAGCAGGTCCTTTAATGACAGCAATGAAATGCAGTGGAAAGGTTTTTTTTGGGATTAAGTTAATTTTCATGGCAAAGAAGGACTATGCAATTCATCTGATCACTCTTCATAACATTCTAGAGTATATGCAAATTGCTATTATATAAACTTAAGCAGCAACTTTTCCAATTTCCAATATTTATGTAATTCTCAAAACTTTTGGCCACGACTGTACATGAGGACAAGCAATCACTCTAGCCTTCACTCATTCTCATACATTGGAGGTGATTGTTACATGTAAATGCACCTTTCACCTCCCATAACTAGAAGGCAATTATTGGAAAGAAAAAACAGTTCATTCCGATTATTCCCTACTGTATCGTCTCATGTTTGATAACTCAATGTTAAAAAGTACTAAGAAGACTATGGAGCTATCATTCTGATAAACACATTGCAATTTTGAGATTATGATGAATGTCTTGTATTACAAAGGTACCTTTAAATATTCTGGTAGCCCAACGGACCTGAAGCTCCGATACTGGAAGTAGAGATCCAAGAGGTTGGACAAGCCCTATAAATGCCAGAGTAGGTTTCTCATGGTGAGGAGGGAAAACATTCTTGTACATGGTAACATTGTTATTATTCACTCTGACGATGGAGTCATCCAGAAATGGAAAGGAGATGCTGTATCCTGTTGCAAAGATAACTTCATCCAAACCATCTACTATAGAGCCATCCTCAAACACGACAGATGATTCAGTGAACATTCTGATGTGTGGTTTTATCCTTATTGCTCCACATAAAATTTGGCTGGGGAAATGGTCATTAACCATCGGTTCTTTTAAAAAGGACCTGTATATTCAACATATATTTGAAAAAAATGAAAATGATTTACATAATCTACATAATCTATTATGCATACAGTAGATACATTTGAGTATGCCCTTTAGAATTGATACATTTTTATTTCAGCAAAGAACAATCCCTTTTGACAGATTACCACTAGTGTTGGGCGCGAATATTCGAATTGTGAATATGAATCGCGAATATCGTCACTTCGAGAATTCGCAAATATTTAGAATATAGTGATATATATTCATAATTTCGAATATTCTAGATTTTTTTTTTCATCAGTAACCTCCCTTCTTGCTTGTGGGCCAAAGAGGAGGCTGCAATGTCTTTGTCTGAGCTTAGCAACATCCCTAGCAACCAATAGGAAAGTTGCCTACCCCTTGCTATATAAGAACCTCCCCAGCAGCCATTTTCTAATGTTTTTTAAAGTTCTGAGAGAGACAGCAGTGTCATTGCTGTGCTCTGTGCTTTCCACACTATATTAGATAGTTAGATAGCTTATATATATATAATACAGATAGTCAGTATAGGTTATATCCCGATATAGTGTAGCTGTTGCAGTGCAGAGTGTTAGGTAGTGTGATAGGTTCTGCTGTCCATACATACATGCAGACCTGCTAAAATGTGAATTTTCACATATTGCGCCAAAATACTTACCTCATTAGTGCCGATTAGCGCAATCGCAAATATATTGGAGCACTCTAAATGCATATAAAGCCATTTTTAATGTTCTGCCGTGCCAAGCATTTTCTCCAGTCTCAGGAAACTACTAGCAGCTTGGAAAATGTAGCAAAAGTGACCCACGCCTGTATTACATTGCCGATTTTTTCGCAATCAAGAAAATAATCTTGAATTTGCGAATATATGATGAATATTCGCCCCTGCCGCTCATCACTAATTACTAAGCGAGTCACAATGGGCTCAAATTAACTTATTAGGACTGAATTGTTTATTTGGTTTTCATTGTTAATAGGAGCATGGTTTTGTGGGTACTGCGCTGACATATTGAAACTGTGGCTTGCCCGCTCCACATGGTTGTACCCTTAAAGCCTTCAACAACAAAACTAAATATCCGAAACTAAATTGCCACTGGTTAAAAGGGTTGAGCCTTAGCTCCTATCCAGCCGTTCACCCCCCTGCAATCACCAAAATGAGGTTCCGCAAGTGCTGCCGGACTGACCCATGAGAATGTAGCAGTGGATGACATGTGTGTCCTCCATTCCATTCAGTTCTATGGGACTTCTACGAGCACTGTATGCAAGTGAATGGCGCAGAGTTGGCACATACTCCATTCTTATGGGTCACTTCAGCAGCAATTGCAGACCCCCATTTTTGTGATCATAGGGTGGTCCCAGCTGTCAAACCCTCAGTGACCAAATCCTTATCCCTATACTATGGATATCAGATAAGTGTTATTTGTAACACAATGTCTTTAAATATATTGAATTTACACGTTTCAGTACAACACTCCAGGCAAAACTAATACAGTGGGGTAGATCTGCTAATACTGTCTACTATATAGAAAGTATTAACTTAAAGGGGTTGTACCATGAAAAAATATTTTACATATTTCAAAACAGCAACTGGATCTCAATACTTTTGGATGTACGGTAATGAAATATTTAATACAGCGACTGAGGAACTTAATAAAATACATTTGTGTAATGCCAACTGCTGCTTCCCTTCTCCTTATTTTTCATTACCTTATTGAGGTGGTCACACATGCTCAGTTCCATCCTTTAACTGCCGTATCTTCTGTTAGAAACTGTGATAGTTACAGGGAGAGATGGCCTTGCGGTTCGCCCGGTGGTCGCTTTGCGGTGAACTTTGCTGTTCGCTGTTCGCCGAACAGGCGAACATATGGCGATATTCGAGCCCGCCATATTCTTTTACATTGTGAAGAACCTTGACCCATGACACATCCATCAGGTGGTACAGGACAGCCAATTGAGACGTTTTAGCACATGGACGTACACCCTACCTTATAAATAAACCTGATCTGGCCGCCATTTTACATTAAGTCTTTTGCCAGTGTAGGGAGAGGTTGCTGTGTGGAGCAGGGACAGGCTGTTACGGACACAAACCGCATCTACACAGAGTGACAAACACTATTGGAACCAATAATTTCTACTGGTGTGATATACCAGTTGCCCCCCCAAAAAAACTGATTGAGGCATTTGTATTGTGCAGCATTTGTGTGCGGTTCTGCTGAGATACCGCAGCTATACAGAGGGACAAACGCTATTGGAACAACTAATTGCAACTGTTGTGAGATGAGCAAATCGAAGCTGACGAAGTAGAATTCATTCCGAATTTCAGGAAAAATTTGATTCTGAACGAATGCGAATTTCCTCACGCTTTGTGGCTGGTAACAAATCGCATTATTAACAAGAGTTTAAAGTGCCCACATATAGCACATAGTGGGACACTGCATCAAGATGAATCAGGCGTGGATCAGCCAGGATTTCCACACACCAATGCCTGATGCATCAGACTAGATCATCCATGGTGCCACACCAACATTTTGACAAAAAGAGACCATTTTCTTCTGGCTACCTGCCTCAGCTACTATTCTGATGCTGTTACCTGCCTGATGCCACACATCTGATGCCAAGTGCTCCTTCTTTCACCCACCATCTTCAGCAAGTACTAGTATTGCCACCCACCTCTACACTATGTCACCTTGCCACCCTGTGGCCTACTGATGCTGCCATGTCCACACTCTCACCTTGCCACTCTGTGGCCTCCTGGTGCTGCCATGTCCATACTATGTCAGAGTGCCACTCTGTTGTATCATGCTGCTGCTGCCATGTGCACACTATGTTACCTTGCCACTCTGGCCTCCTGATGCTGCCATCTCCACTCTATGTAACCTGGCCACTCGTTGGCCTCCACATATTGCTGCCAACTACATACTGTGTGATTGTGCCACTCGGTGGCCTCCTCATACTGCTGCCACCTCCACACTGTCATTGTGCCACTCTCTGGCCTCCTGATGCTGCCGCCACCTCCAGACTTTGTCATTGGGCCACTGTGTGGTCTCCTCATGCTGCTTCTGCAGTGTCTCACTCATGATCATTGGCACCGCAAACTAGTTTGATTGTGTTTTATTGTCATATATTATGCCTGTATGCTGTACTTCATCTCATGTCATATTCTCCCATGTCACTATGTGATTTTATGTGTAAGATCCTTTATACAGGTCTAGTTAGTGTGCACTACACGAGATTCTCCACTAGATGGGGCAGTGTTACAGTGTATATATAGCTTAGCTCAGGCCTAGTTAGGTAGAGTATGTGTTGAGGTTCTTTCCTAAAGTCTAGTCAGTGAGCAGCCATGATGTAGCTGCCTGCTGGCTCCACAGTCCAGGGTTAAAGCCTACAAGATTCAGCCTAGAGGTGAGAAATCTACTTCTACAGCTTGCTCCTCTGGGGTGACCAGTGATAAGCTGCAAACAGCAAGTATTCAAGTGGACTAGTATATTTTATTCAAGTCAAAGGATAGCAAACGGCTGCACTCAACGGCTTCCCAGGCACCTTTCCAATTAGGTGTAGGACACAGCTTCCGGCATTCACACCTCCAGTTTAAATCATGAGTACAGTTAGGCCAACTGTCAGAAAAGCACTGGAAATAGAGGTTCAAGGATTCAGGTTAGAATAAGGCAAGAGTTAATACCAGCCTAAGACTTTTTATACTTCAAAAGCCTAATCTGAAGCAGTAGCTTTCATATATGTAAAAGACTAAGAGCCTGTTTTATCTGAGGACTTACAATATCCTAACCCAGTATGCATGAGAGACTGTATTTCATATCTGGATGTACTAGAGACTGTTTTATACTTGGATGTAACCGTTACCAGGAGCAATGTTCAGTAAAAGTTATAAGCTGGATTGCACCATCCCTGTCTCAGTCTCCAATTCCTCAGTTAACACTGCAGTAAATGGTTGTACCACCATAAAAGGTACTGGCATCATGACTACAAGGGACCTTGCCATAGGCACATTAATACAGACCATCAAGGGCACCTCGAACACCCATCTGGCCTGTGTCCCTTAAACCAGAGTGTGCCCCAGAGAATTCCTGTGCTGTTCTCCTCATCACTTGTGCAGGCCTGCCCAGGGATGACATAACCGTGAGTAACCAGAACTGTATTTACCTCGGCACACCTAATGCTCACACCGTGACCTCACATATAATTCCCCTGTCAGTCTGGCTCACTGCACTTCCACCTCACCACTCTGTCATAGGGACACTCTGTGGACTTCTCATGCTGTTCACACCATCCCCACTTCATGACTGGGCCACTATTTTGGCTTTCGGCCTGGCTGACATCATCATTTATTTGACCTTTCTTCTGATCTGTCAGAAGGAAGGAAAAATGAGACACATAACAGATCCTGTCTGTGTAGCTGATTTAAGGCCTGTATGGTCCCATCAGAATTGGCTTATGATTTGGTAACCAAAAGCAGGAGTGGATACAAAACACAGAAGACATGCAAATATTCCATTCACGTGTCTCTATTTTAAATCCACTCCTGTTTTTATTGGCATTAGCAATACTGAGCAAATGATGATCGGGTGAAGGCGTATGCTCCAAAGACAGGATCCGTTTTTTGTGGGTTATTGTTCTGGCGGATCAGAGGAAGGGCAAAATAATCAGTGACTTCAACACAAACTTACTGCTGACACCCTCTCCACTCTGTCAGGGGGGCTCTACTTGTATAAGCGTGGAATAGAACAGGTTCTGTAGACATCTATGTGGAATCAGCTGAAAAGGGTGTAAAAGGAGTGCGCTTCTTCTTGGCGCTAACATCGACCTATAAGGCAGAGTTCATACTTGAGTTATTAGGCCAGTTTTGGCAAATTTAAGTATACTTTCTTATCATTTCAATTAAGTTTTGGTTTAATAAAATCAATGCTAAAATATTTAATAAATTTAATAATAAAAATTAAATGTTGCGTAAGACAGGAGAGAATCTGCCAGTCTTCTGTTTATTCCACAACGTGGTGTTGCGATGGAGAAAGAATTAAAAAAAATACCGTATTTTTCGCTTTATAAGACGCACCTGATTATAAGACGAACCTAGGTTTTTGAGGAGGAAAATAAGAAAAAAAATATTTTGAACCAAAAGGTGTGCTTTTGGTGGATTTTGAACTAATGGTCTGGGGATGACACTGTTATGGGGCTCTGTGGATGACGCACTGTTATGAGGGATCTGTGGATGACGCACTGTTATGGGGGATCTGTGGATGACGCACTGTTATGGGGGATCTGTGGATGACGCACTGTTATGGGGATCTGTGGATGACACACTGTTATGGGGGATCTGTGGATGACACACTGTTATGGGAGCTCTGTGGATGACACTGTTATGGGGCTCTGTGGATGACACTGTTATGGGGGATCTGTGGATGACACACTGTTATGGGGGGGGAATCTGTGGATGACGCACTGTTATCACTTCTTTGTATGTAAAATCTTTCTTTAATCCTGAAGGCAACTCACAGCGGGGCCCGATTCAGTCACTGTATTATACCGGGCCTCGCGCACAGAAGTCTCTTTGTATGTAAAATCTTTCATTAATCCTGAATCAATCGCTCTCCTTTTGATAAACTAGCCTAATCACCTGCATCAGTACTCACTATGAATGCAGCGTGCGGTCCGGCCGGCGTGTGACTGACGTCACTCAGTCAGTCACGTTCCTCCCACTTCATTAATGAAGCAGGAGCAGGATGAAGTCATGCGCCGGAGGGACCGCACGCTACATTCATAGTGAGTACTGATGCAGACAATTAGGCTAGTTTATCAAAAGGAGAGCGATTGATTCAGGATTAATGAAAGATTTTACATACAAAGAGACTTCTGTGCGCGGGGCCTGCTGTGAGTTGCCTCCAGCCCCTCCTCCCTCCCCGCACTGTAATTGATGTATCGACGGCCACGCTGTGCAGCATAGCGGCCGGCGATATATCAGTGTCAGCCCTGTAAAAAAAAGTCAACCATCGTTTTATAAGACGCACTGTCATTTCCCCCCCTCTTTTGGGGGAAAAAAAGTGTGTCTTATAAAGCAAAAAATACGGTAATTACTCTCCATCTGGAGCCGAATCCTGTCAAGATTGATGCAAGTGCGGTATTGGCTGCTCATCCAGCAAAACACTTCTGGGGGAACCTGCCTGGCATTCTTAGGCCTCTACTAGTGACAGACAATGAGAAGAAGACAAAGCTTCAAGAGTGCTTGGAGCCCGGAAGAGTTGCGAATTTAATCACGATTCAAACCAACCAGTCTCTTCGTCAGGGGTTCCCAGTCATCATGGAATGGAAAGGAGGGCATCCCTATTTTATTTAATAAATTTAATAATAAAATGTTTAAAAAAAATTATAATAAAAATTAAATTTTTCCTAACATAGGAGGAGGAGGAGATCCTGTGGTGCACGGAGATGGAGAGGGTCTTCAGGTTCCCACATAGACGTCTCAGAAATGAACCGCGGCTCCCAAAAGCCTGAAGATCATCCGTAATCTATTCGCCCCACTTGATTTTGGAAGTGTGTAGAACCCATGTGCGACCCCCACGCTGAAGATTGATCATGGAGACACCGAATTTTATAATATATATGGAATAAATTTCATAATAAAATGTTCAATAAATTTAATAATAACATTAAAAAAAAATCTTAGGAGAGAATCGGCCAGTCAGTTTATTCAACCACGTGGAGGGTGTTGCAAGTGCGGTATTGGCTGCTCATTTGCTGATCATCCAGCAAGATACTTCTGGGGGAACCTGCCTGTCATGCTTAGGCCTCTACTAGCGACAGACAATGAGAAGAAGACAAAGCTTGTTCTTTTCTGTACATTGAATGAATAATTTTTGGGGGCTGTACTCCACTGGCCTGCAGTAAAATTGATATCTAATGACCGTCTAATATACCTCCAGCCACATAATCACTTGATGTTTTCTGTCCGGTGAATGCCTAATGTTTGGGGCCTGTACTCCCGTGGCCTAAAATAAAAATTTTCTAGGCTCCAGCAGGGCACATTTTTTAGAGTTTCAATTTAAGACGCATAAAAATGGCCCCTGATTAAAATACATATTTTTGGTGGGAATTTTTGCCATTGATCCCCCTCTAGTATGTCACTGTCCATGTTGTGGGACGATTTGTGCACTTCTTGTAAGTATTTGGTGGCTGCAAATATGAGCTGAAGGTTTTTCAGGTTCGCCTGCCGTTAAAGTTAATGGGGCCCGTCCATCACTAGTTACAGGAAGAAAGCTGCAGCAGAAAGAACAAACCCCCTGAGTGTCATGGTCTTACCTGCTTGCTGCTCTCCTTCGTTTGACATGTGCTGGCGGCCATCTTGGTTTCTGGGTTTCTTGTAGCCTTCCACCCTGCGGCTCCTCCTTCCCCTGGGAGGAGCTGGATGCCTAGCTCATATATATAGGAGGTCTGTGGCTTCAGTTCCTTGCTTGGTCCTCTTATGTTCACATGCTTCTAAGACTGCTGCTGCTTCTGGTTCCTGATCCTGGCTTCGTCTGACTACCCTGCTGGTTCCTGATCCTGGCTTCGTCTGACTACCCTGCTGGTTCCTGATCCTGGCTTCGTCTGACTACCCTGCTGGTTCCTGATCCTGGCTTCGTCTGACTACCCTTCTGGTTCCTGACCTCTGGCTTCGCAAAGACTCTGCTCGGTTTCACCATCCGTTTGGACTTTTGCTTTACAGCTTTATTTTCAATAAAGCCTTCTTATTTTCACTTATCTCTTGTTGTACGTCTGGTTCATGGTTCCGTGACATTAGGACCAAGCCATGAATTCTGACGGTACAGGGCCATCCTCGCTACCCACGCTGGTTGCCAGACTTGATCAGCAGGATCACCTGTTGGGTCGGTTCGCTGTGGCGTTGCAAACCCTGCTTGAACGCACGGCTCATTTCGCTCCCGTTGCCGATGGGTCGGTTGTCGCTCCTGGGCTCGCTCCTACTGCCGCTCCGGTTGTTGCGCCAGAGTCTACCCCGACACCTGTTGCGCCTGCGGTGTTTCGGGGTATGACCGGTTCTGCCCCTCTTCCACAGCGCTTTGGGGGAGAGCCAACTCAGTGCCGAGGTTTCCTTAACCAGGTGGGCATTTATTTCGAGTTGCTGCCACATGCCTTTCCTACTGAGAGATCAAAGGTGGGCTTCTTGATCTCGCTGCTCTCGGACAAGGCCTTGGCCTGGGCCAGCCCTTTATGGGAGAACAACAATCCGGTGGTTGCCGAGTTTTCCGGTTTTGTTGCTTCTCTTCGGAAGGTATTCGATGTGCCGGCTCGTGCTGCCTCTGCTGCGAAGCTCCTTATGTCCATCAGACAGGGTTCACGATCCGTAGCTGAATACGCCATTGAGTTTCGTACCCTGGCAGCAGAGGTGGGCTGGAATAATGAGGCTCTGGTCGCTGCTTTCTCTCATGGTCTCTCGGATGCCTTGAAGGATGAGGTTGCAGCTAAGGACCTACCAGTTGAGCTCGAGTCTCTTATTTCTTTCCTGATTTTGATTGACACCAGACTCAGGGAGAGACCTTCCTTTAAGGAGAACCTGCGGAGGTCTTCTAACAGATTGGTGCCTACGTTTGCTGTCCCACCCGTGCCTCCCTCTCCTCCCACGCCTCCTGGGGATGACTTGTCTGGGGGTGAACCCATGCAGCTGGGGTTTGCTCGCCTGTCCGAGGGGGAGAGGGCACTCCGGAGACGCGAGGGCCGATGCATGTACTGTGGTCTCGGTGGGCATTTTCGGTTGGCATGTCCGAACCGTCCGGGAAACGCTCGTACCCTGACATCCTGTCGGGGGCAGATCTTGGGTGGAGTCTCCTCGTCCCCGGTTTCCCGTGTTGACAAACCACTGATCACTGTTGTCCTCTCCTGGGTCGGGGGCTCGGTGACGACCCAGGCGTTGGTGGACTCTGGTGCTGGTGGTTTGTTCATTGATAGTGTGTTCGCTGCCGCCAATTCCATTCCTCTGCAGGCTCGAGGTTCCCCACTGGCTCTTGAGGCGATAGACGGCAGACCCCTTCTGCCGCCACACGTGACTCATGAGACCCTTCCAGTGGGGATAGCCATTGGTGCCGTTCACAGAGAGTCGGTCTGCCTCCAGGTTATTTCGTCTCCACACTACTCGGTGGTCTTGGGGTACCCCTGGCTCCAGAAGCATAATCCGACTTTCGATTGGAGATCGGTCGAGATCCTCTCGTGGTCACCGCAGTGTGGGGCTAGTTGCATCCATGGGTCTGTCAAGTTGCTGTGTACTTCCTCGGACTCTCTGTTGCCTCCTGAATACGAGGAGTACCGGGATGTATTCGATAAGGTGCGCGCGGTTGCCCTACCTCCGCACCGCCCATACGATTGTGCCATAGAGTTACAATCTGGTGCCGTTCCTCCTCGTGGCAAAGTCTATCCACTGTCGGTAGCGGAGAATGAGGCCATGGAGGAGTACGTGAGGGAGGCACTTTCACGCGGACACATTCGCAAATCTTCGTCCCCGGCAGGGGCTGGATTTTTCTTTGTGAAAAAGAAGGGCGGTGAGTTGAGGCCTTGCATCGATTACAGGGGTCTCAATCGCATCACGATCAAGAACGCTTACCCGATACCCTTGATTTCCGAGCTGTTCGATCGCCTTAAAGGGGCCACGGTCTTTACCAAACTCGACCTGAGGGCGGCATATAACCTGGTAAGGATCAAGGCGGGCGATGAGTGGAAGACCGCGTTTAACACCAGGACATTACGAATCCTTGGTTATGCCCTTTGGGTTGTGCAATGCGCCCGCAGTCTTTCAGGAATTCATCAACGATGTTTTCCGTGACCTGTTGCAGCAGTGTGTGGTAGTCTATTTGGATGACATCTTGGTATATTCTGAATCCATGGAGGCCCACATTCTGGATGTCAGACGAGTGTTGCAACGGTTACGAGAGAACAAGCTGTTCGGTAAGCTTGAGAAATGCGAATTTCACCGATCCCAGGTAACCTTCTTAGGTTACATCATTTCCGCTGAGGGGTTCTCCATGGATCCTGAGAAGGTTTCGGCTGTCTTACAGTGGCCCCAGCCCAGTGGTCTTCGTTCCCTGCAGCGCTTTTTGGGCTTCGCCAATTATTATCGGAAGTTCATCAGGGACTTTTCCATGCTGGCCAAGCCTCTCACGGATCTGACCAGGAAGGGCAGTAATTCCCAGGTCTGGCCGCTCGAGGCCATCCGAGCTTTTGAGGCCCTAAAGTCCGCCTTTGTGTCGGCTCCGATTCTGTCGCATCCCAACCCTGGGTTGCCCTTTGTCCTCGAGGTGGACGCGTCTGAGACGGGAGTAGGCGCCCTTCTGTCTCAGCGTAGAACACCAGAGGGTCCTCTGCTTCCTTGTGGGTTTTACTCCCGGAAACTGTCTTCCGCGGATTGCAACTATCAGATTGGTGACAGGGAGTTATTGGCCATCGTGCAGGCCCTTAAAGAATGGAGGCACTTGCTCGAGGGTTCGGTGATTCCGGTTCTCATCCTGACGGACCACAAGAATCTGACCTACCTTTCTGAGGCCAAGAGATTGACACCACGTCAGGCCAGATGGGCTCTGTTCTTGTCACGTTTTAATTACGTGGTCTCCTACCTACCCGGTTCCAAGAACATCAGGGCGGATGCCTTATCACGGCAGTACTCCGAGCTGTCCAGGGAGGAGTCGATTCCGACTTCGGTCATACCTCCGAATCAGATCCTGGCCGCCATTCGCACCAGCCTGACCTCTCCCCTGGGTGAGCAGATTTTGGAGGCTCAATCTGGTGCTCCCTCTGGGAGACCCAACGGCAGATGTTTTGTGCCTGAGGAGTTGCGCACTCGGTTGTTGCGAACCTACCATAACTCCAAGACCGCGGGGCATCCTGGAAAGAATCAGCTGTCCTGGGCTGTTTCACGTCTGTTCTGGTGGCCTTCCCTACGTTCCGACATCGCCGCATATGTAGCGGCATGCTCCGTTTGTGCCCAGAGTAAGTCCCCTCGGCACCTTCCGTTGGGCCTTCTGCAACCCATAGCCACCGGGGAGCGCCCATGGTCACACCTGGGGATGGATTTCATTGTGGACCTCCCTGCATCCCGAGGCCATACGGTCATTCTCATGATTGTGGATCGGTTTTCCAAAATGTGCCACTGTGTTCCTCTCAAGAAGTTACCCTCTGCACAAGAGTTGGCCACGATTTTTGCCAGGGAGGTCTTCCGGTTGCACGGTTTGGCTAAGGAGATTGTGTCGGATCGGGGGAGTCAGTTTGTGTCCAGGTTCTGGCGCGCCTTTTGCTCCCAGTTGGGGATTCATCTCTCCTTCTCCTCGGCCTACCACCCTCAGTCCAATGGGGCCGCAGAACGATCCAATCAGGCCTTGGAGAAATTCCTTCGTTGCTATGTCTCCGATCACCAAGACAATTGGGTTGACCTCCTGCCTTGGGCTGAGTTTGCCAGGAACACGGCGGTGAACTCTTCCTCTGGGACGTCTCCCTTCATGGCCAATTATGGGTTCCAACCTGCCGTGTTACCGGAGGTATTCTCTCCCCAGGATATTCCGGCTGTGGAGGATCACCTTTCCGTCCTACGTGCTTCTTGGGTACAGATCCAGAAGTCCCTTGAGGTCTCTGCGCAGCGCCAGAGACTCCAGGCTGATCGCAGACGAGCGCCTGCTCCTTCCTACCAGGTCGGAGACCGTGTATGGTTGTCCACCCGCAACCTCAACCTTCGAGTGCCCACTCCCAAGCTGGCGCCTCGCTTTGTTGGTCCCTTCCGAGTGCTTCGCAGGGTAAACCCGGTAGCCTATGCCCTTGCGCTTCCTCCTGGCATGCGGATCTCCAACGTGTTTCATGTCTCCCTGTTGAAGCCACTGGTGTGTAATCGTTTCACTTCCTCGGTTCCTCGGCCTCGTCCGGTCCAAGTGGGCAATCGTGAGGAATATGAGGTGAGCAATATCCTGGACTCACGCCTGGTCCGCGGTCGGTTGCAGTTTTTGGTCCATTGGCGTGGTTATGGTCCAGAGGAGCGTTCCTGGGTTCCCTCCGCAGATGTCCATGCTCCTGCCTTGCTCCGAGCCTTCCACGCACGCTTCCCTCAGAAACCGTTTTGTGCTCCGCGGAGGAGGGGCCCTTGAGGGGGAGGTACTGTCATGGTCTTACCTGCTTGCTGCTCTCCTTCGTTTGACATGTGCTGGCGGCCATCTTGGTTTCTGTGTTTCTTGTAGCCTTCCACCCTGCGGCTCCTCCTTCCCCTGGGAGGAGCTGGATGCCTAGCTCATATATATAGGAGGTCTGTGGCTTCAGTTCCTTGCTTGGTCCTCTTATGTTCACATGCTTCTAAGACTGCTGCTGCTTCTGGTTCCTGATCCTGGCTTCGTCTGACTACCCTGCTGGTTCCTGATCCTGGCTTCGTCTGACTACCCTGCTGGTTCCTGATCCTGGCTTCGTCTGACTACCCTGCTGGTTCCTGATCCTGGCTTCGTCTGACTACCCTGCTGGTTCCTGATCCTGGCTTCGTCTGACTACCCTTCTGGTTCCTGACCTCTGGCTTCGCAAAGACTCTGCTCGGTTTCACCATCCGTTTGGACTTTTGCTTTACAGCTTTATTTTCAATAAAGCCTTCTTATTTTCACTTATCTCTTGTTGTACGTCTGGTTCATGGTTCCGTGACACTGAGAAAGGACTCACCCTGTCAGCTGACAACTTTTTGGAGCAACTGGAGCAATGAATGATCTCTGGTTCCATGTAAGGAACGGTAAATGGCTGGTTCTAGCTTTGTTAGAAAGAGCTTGCCATGTACTATATGGTTTTTATCTTTTTGTTTCATTATTTATGGGATAACCCCTTCAAGATCTCCTTGAATTGGATAATTATTTGGCCCATTATGGGGAATAATCATTTGTACAAATGTTCATTAGAGATGGCCTTGCGGTTCGCGTTTTGCCGAACATGCGAACATATGGCGATGTCCGCCGGCGCCATATTCTTATGCATTGTGCCGAACTTTGACCCATGACAAATCCATCAGGTGGGACAGGACAGTCAATTAAGATGTTTCAGCACATGGACACACCCCTACCCTATAAATAAACCTGATATGGCCGCCATTTTACATTCAGTCTTTTGCCAGTGTAGAGAGAGGTTGCTGTGTGGAACAGGGACAGACTGTTAGAGACACCAAACGCTAGCTAATAGGGCCATAAAAGTCCTTTTAAGGACTGGTATAGGTGTGCTATCGATAGGTGTGACATACAGAGGGGTGTGATATACGTAGAACATACAAAGTATATTATAGTGCATTTGTATTGTGCAGCAGTTGTGTGCAATTCTGCTGCGATACTGCAGCTACACAGAGTGACAAACGCTATTGGAACAACTAATTGCAACTGGTGTGATATACCAGTTGCCCCCCAAAAAAACTGATTGAGGCAGGGGTGTGATATACCTAAAATATACATCCTATATAGTGCATTTGTGGTCAGGACCTAAACGAGTGGAAGATGCCCAACCACCACCCCCCTACCTAATTGGCCTGAGGTGTGCCTTGGCCTCACTAGGTCGGTATGCCTGAAAAAGGGGGCATACCCTGAATGTGATGGTTGAATGACTGAATGAAGAATGGGAATGGGTGGGCAGGGGACGTCCGAATGCCGACGTGCTGCCTGGGAGAGCCAGACTGCTTAAGACAGGTACCGGCCCCTCCCACAAATCCAGGCTGCCTGGGAGAGCCAGACTGCTTAAGACAGGTACCGGCCCCTCCCACAAATCCAGGCTAGCCTGCGGCCAGCCTTAACACTTGTGGTCAGGACCTAAACGAGTGGAAGATGCCCAACCACCACCCCCCTACCTAATTGGCCTGAGGTGTGCCTTGGCCTCACTAGGTCGGTATGCCTGAAAAAGGGGGCAAAACCCACCAGTGAGGGAAGGATAGGCCTGAGGTGCTAGGTGCTGAATGCTTGGACCAGCTCCGCTTGTGGCTCCGGGATATACCGTACAAAGCACCCCGAGCGCCAGCGCCCCAAGTGTTTAATGATATGCACAGGGACTCCATGCTTGGACGCTGCGGATGCCGCACCGATGCGGAAAGAATGCCCCGAGAATTGAGCCAGATTCAATCCTACACTGGTCAACAGGATGCGAATATGTTTGATGAACTGGCTGGACGTCAGTGGACCAACAGGGAATGGAAGTAATGGGTCGGTGGGGCTGTGAAGACTAAGGGCCAGCAAGAGGTTGTCCAAGACTGTCACTGGACACCATGCGTTTGTGGTCTGGAAGAACTTAACTACATGGCCGGGACCTACCTGCCTTGTTTTGTTGTGAGGCAACTGCAATGAGTTACTGCCCATCCTGACTAAATCTCCCTTGCGGAGAGCCACCGCCCCTTGTCTGGCCTGTGTCACTTCACCTGGTCTTAAAACCCGTAAAACGCCAAGTACATCGCCGCCTTGATCACCAGGCTGGGAAGGACTCTGAATGGTGAGAATGTGAGAACTTCCGACAGGCTAAGAAACGTGTCCCCCTTAATAGGTCGACGGACCGACTTGACCGTGACCTGGCTCTTTTGAATGCCTCTGAGGATGGCCTTGATCGGGTGAGCTGAAAATATAGAGGGTCTGTCTGGCTCTTGAAGTGCCAAAAAATGCAGCACCCCAGCCAAATATAGCCTAATGGTGTTGTAGGATAAAGCCAATACCGAATGACAATAAGGCACGAAAGCCACCATATACTTGACCTGACCTGTGTCACCTCTAGGATATGCCAACTTAAAGTTCGAAAAAAAAACACCCACGCTCGGCGGTACGACCGCAACGTACTGGCCGACAAAGACTTGGTAATGAGTGAACTGGCGACCATCATCAGAGAGTCTAATCCAAGACCAGCAGCCGCCAGTCCGGTACCGGGGTGCCCACTGAGTCTGCTTCTGGGTTCTGTAAGAAAAAGCGAGAAAAATCAAAACGAGATAAAGCATCAGCTGCAACGTTGCTGACCCCGTCCAAAAACCGGGCATGAAAATGAAACCCCTGTTCCAGAGCTATCCAGGTCAATCTACGCATGAAAGACATGATAAGTAACGATTTAGATCTGCCCTTGTTAATGATCTCTGCGGTCGCCATGTTGTCAGTGTGGAAACCACCGTGTGACCCGACCACCTATGCCCCCAGACTATAGCAGCTGCCACGATAGGATAGATCTCGAACAATGCCGACATCTGAAAAAACCCCGGCAACTGTAGCACGCGTGTGGGTCATGAGCCGGCGAACCAATGTGAGCAGATATGGCCGCGAAACCTACCGAGGCAGCTGCGTCTGAAAATACGTGTGGAGAATCAGAAGTGGCCCTCGGAATAAACATGGAAATGCCGTTCCACCCACTGAGAAATCTGTCCCACATGAACAGATCTTCTCGGGCGTTAGCATTAAGATGCACTGATGCGTCCAAATCACTGGTCTGTTGTAATAAGACTAGCAATCTTGAAATGAATGATCTACCCTGAGGAATGATCCTCATGGCAAAGTATAACATGCCCAACAGAGACTGCAATTCTCTCTTGGTGCAAACCTGAGACATGAGCAAGGAACGGACACCTGATTTGATTGGGGCACTCGTGTGTCTGCTGAGGCAAGGCTATGAGCCCAGTGTGGAATCCCCGTAGGAAACCTTCCACCAGAAAAGCGCGGAACGGCTGAACGGGATGAAGCCGCAGCAGGCGGTCAAGGACCTCGACATTCACCCGGCTCAGTCATGCCGGCTTCACGATGCAGACCGTGACAGGGCAGCCCGTTTAAGCCGACAGACAACTGACAGAAGCCAACCCCCCTCCCCCGACAGTATGAACGTATGAGGAGCGGTCGATGAGGCTCACGTGAAGTATGATAGTCGTTTCCACTGACGGATGAAGCGAGCCCGAGTTTAACTGAATCTGTGGCGTGGCAGACTGATTAAAAACGAATACTGCGGGCTAACGAACCTACAGACGTGGTAGGTGAATGTATGTAAGAATAGGAGTCGTGGAAAACAGACCGTATGACGTATGACACTATACTACGAGATGAAACGAAGTGTCTCTGACTGTCGTGCGAGAGTGTGACAGTGGTTGGTGAATGTATCTATGCTAGTGGTGTATGCAAAAGGCTAGTGGAAAGATTACCACCAGGACAACATGAAAATCCTTCCTTTAGAAAGCCCCCTTTTTTTTTTTTTTTTTTTTCTTTAATTAATAGTAACCACGCCCCCTAAAGGAAGAACTTTCATTTCATTTTTTTTTTTTTTTTTTTTTTTTTTTTTTTTTTACGCCGCTGTCATATGTGCAGACTACCTGTATGGGGTAAGTAGGTGGTATATGTACGTGAAGTCAATGTGTGCCCATGACTAAAGACACAACAAAAGAAAGAAAACACCAAACAAACAAACAACAAATAAAATAAAAAAAAAACGTGGAAAGAAAGAAGAGGGGAAAGAAAAAAGAAAAGGGAAAAAAAAAAAAAACAACCTGTTAACCCTACGACCTGCTGCCCGTAAGCTGACAAACAAGATGACGGAATCTAAGCCCCCCCCCTTCCCCCCCCCCCCCACCCCCCCAGCAGCGTGAAACGATTGAACGAAAAGCCTTCGAGGCTGACAGGGAGTATGATAGTCGTTTCCACTGACGTATGAAGCGAGCCCGAGTTTGTGTGAATCTGTGACGTGGCAGATTAATTAAAACGAATACTGCGGGCTAAAGAACCTACAGACGTGGTAGGTGATGTATGTAAGTATAGGATTTGTGGAAAACAGACCGTATGACGTATGACACTAGTCTACGAGATGAAACGGGGTGTGTATGTCGTGCGAGCGTGTAGCTGTGTTGGTGGATGAACCTGTGCTAGAGGTGTATGGATGCAGCTTGGTGGATAAAGTTTTTTTTTTTTTTTTTTCTTTCTTTATTTGAACAACCCACTTTTTTTTTTTTTTTTTTTTTTTTTTTTTTTACTTTATTTAACAATCCACTTGTACCCTTTTTTTTTTTTTTTTTCGTCAAACTGCCTGATGTGCGAACTATGTGTCTAAGGTATGTATGTAGTGTATGTGATGAGTGTCAAACATGTGCACAAGCAGCAACCTTGTAAGTAATCAACTCAGTAATGGCACCAGCACCCAGCTGCCAGAGTTTAACCTGCTGAGCCCAGATGACTCGCAGCCCCTGTATGAACTTAGATACAGGTTATGCTGAGACTATGTGACAATGCTGCCCATTGGTGCCAAAACTTGAATTGCATGTGCCTGAACGCAGTGAGGAGAAGCGATCCTCCGGCACACTTCCCCCTCTCTACACACCCTCCTACCCTCCTCCACGATGCCACGCTCCCCAAACAAAGCAGTTATCATGGAAAACGACCTGAACAGCTTGCAGACTGAAGTGAAAGGTACACCCGCTTCTCTGAGATCCGACTTGTGCAGGACGCTTGCTGATGACGTCACACCCGGAAGTAGCAGACGTCCGAATGCCGACGTGCTGCCTGGGAGAGCCAGACTGCTTAAGACAGGTACCGGCCCCTCCCACAAATCCAGGCTGCCTGGGAGAGCCAGACTGCTTAAGACAGGTACCGGCCCCTCCCACAAATCCAGGCTAGCCTGCGGCCAGCCTTAACACTTGTATTGTGCAGTATTTGTGTGCGGTTCTGCTGAGATACCGCAGCTTCACAGAGGGAGAAACACTATTGGAACAACTAATTGCAACTGGTTTGATATACCAGTTTCCCTCCGAAAAAACTGATTGAGGCAGGGGTGTGATATACCTATAATATACTTTTTATATAGTGCATTTGTATTGTGCATCATTTGTGTGCGGTTCTGCTGTGATACCGCAGCTATACAGAGGGACAAACGCTATTGGAACAACTAATTGCAACTGATGTGATATACCAGTTGCCCCCTTCCCAAAAAAACAACTGATTGAGGCGGGACTGTGATATACCTATAATATACTTTCTATATAGGGCATTTGTATTGTGCAGCATTTATGTGCGGTTCTGCTGAGATACCGCAGCTATACAGAGGGACAAACGCTATTTGAACAACTAATAGCAACTGGTGTGATATACCAGTTGCCCCCCCCGAAAAAAAATGATTGAGGCAGGGCTGTGATATACCTATAATATACTTTCTATATAGTGTATTTGTATTGTGCAGCATTTGTGTGCGGTTCCGCTGAGTTACTGCAGCTATACAGAGGGACAAACGCAATTGGAATAAACTAATTTCCACAGGTGTGATATACCTGTTGCCCCAAAATAAACTGATTAAGGGGTTCTATACACTGCGTGCAGAATTATTAGGCAAATGAGTATTTTGACCACATCATCCTCTTTATGCATGTTGTCTTACTTCAAGCTGTATAGGCTCGAAAGCCTACTACCAATTAAGCATATTAGGTGATGTGCATCTCTGTAATGAGAAGGGGTGTGGTCTAATGACATCAACACCCTATATTAGGTGTGCATAATTATTAGGCAACTTCCTTTCCTTTGGCAAAATGGGTCAAAAGAAGGACTTGACAGGCTCAGAAAAGTCAAAAATAGTGAGATATCTTGCAGAGGGATGCAGCACTCTTAAAATTGCAAAGCTTCTGAAGCGTGATCATCGAACAATCAAGCGTTTCATTCAAAATAGTCAACAGGGTCGCAAGAAGCGTGTGGAAAAACCAAGGCGCAAAATAACTGCCCATGAACTGAGAAAAGTCAAGCGTGCAGCTGCCAAGATGCCACTTGCCACCAGTTTGGCCATATTTCAGAGCTGCAACATCACTGGAGTGCCCAAAAGCACAAGGTGTGCAATACTCAGAGACATGGCCAAGGTAAGAAAGGCTGAAAGAAGACCACCACTGAACAAGACACACAAGCTGAAATATCAAGACTGGGCCAAGAAATATCTCAAGACTGATTTTTCTAAGGTTTTATGGACTGATGAAATGAGAGTGAGTCTTGATGGGCCAGATGGATGGGCCCGTGGCTGGATTGGTAAAGGGCAGAGAGCTCCAGTCCGACTCAGACGCCAGCAAGGTGGAGGTGGAGTACTGGTTTGGGCTGGTATCATCAAAGATGAGCTTGTGGGGCCTTTTTGGGTTGAGAATGGAGTCAAGCTCAACTCCCAGTCCTACTGCCAGTTTCTGGAAGACACCTTCTTCAAGCAGTGGTACAGGAAGAAGTCTGCATCCTTCAAGAAAAACATGATTTTCATGCAGGACAATGCTCCATCACACGCGTCCAAGTACTCCACAGCGTGGCTGGCAAGAAAGGGTATAAAAGAAGAAAATCTAATGACATGGCCTCCTTGTTCACCTGATCTGAACCCCATTGAGAACCTGTGGTCCATCATCAAATGTGAGATTTACAAGGAGGGAAAACAGTACACCTCTCTGAACAGTGTCTGGGAGGCTGTGGTTGCTGCTGCACGCAATGTTGATGGTGAACAGATCAAAACACTGACAGAATCCATGGATGGCAGGCTTTTGAGTGTCCTTGCAAAGAAAGGTGGCTATATTGGTCACTGATTTGTTTTTGTTTTGTTTTTGAATGTCAGAAATGTATATTTGTGAATGTTGAGATGTTATATTGGTTTCACTGGTAAAAATAAATAATTGAAATGGGTATATATTTGTTTTTTGTTAAGTTGCCTAATAATTATGCACAGTAATAGTCACCTGCACACACAGATATCCCCCTAAAATAGCTAAAACTAAAAACTACTTCCAAAAATATTCAGCTTTGATATTAATGAGTTTTTTGGGTTCATTGAGAACATGGTTGTTATTCAATAATAAAATTAATCCTCAAAAATACAACTTGCCTAATAATTCTGTACTCCCTGTATACCTGCTTCCACAAATACTGCTCTTCTATAGGGACTTTGTCACAGGGAAATTTTGAAAATGACAGGCAGAGGAAGAGGCAGGCCATTCCGCAGGGGTGGTAGGAGTCAGGCAAGTGCACCAGGCCGGAGCCTAAGTGGGAAGTTGGAGAAGGTGCGTGCGATTACGTCAAAGAATGCACCAGAGTTGGTTGAGTGGCTCACTCAGCCTTCCGCTTCTGCACCCTACTCATCCTCTGTATCAGCACCCTCCTCACTCTCTGCTGTCTGCACCCCCAAAGACAACATAGCCCCTCCACTCGAGTCAGAGGAATTATTTTCCTATCCATTCACAGACCTTACCGATGTGCAGCAATTCTTGGCATCAGATCAGGAAGAGGAGGTATCAACGGCTGCCATCCAGCGGTCTGACGACAGTACCCAGATTAGCCAAAGGAGGGTGGTCTCCGCTGTTGCTGCCTACTCCGAGATCTTTAAAGAGAACCTGTCACCGGGATTTTGTGTATAGAGCTGAGGACATGGGTTTCTAGATGGCCGCTAGCACATCCGCAATACCCAGTCCCCAAAGCTCTGTATGCTTTTATTGTGTAAAAAAACCTGATTTGATACATATGCAAATTAACATAAAAGAGTCATATCTTACTTGTGTGACCAGAGAAGAGTCATATTTTCAAGCTCTGACTCATCTCAGGTTAATTTGCATATGGATCAAATTGTTTTTTTTACACAATAAAAGCACACAGAGCTATGGGGACTGGGTATTGCAGATGTGCTAGCGGCCATCTAGCAACCCATGTCCTCAGCTCTATACCCAAAATCCAGGTGACAGGTTCCCTTTAATGTCAGTGGTGGTGAAGGTGACGATGATGACGTGTCGATGGACGTCACGTGGGTGCCCACAAGAAAGGAAAAGGAGGGGAGTTCAGAGTGGAGACGGAGCAGCAGATAGGGAGGAGAAGGAGGAGAATCAGGCAGAACTCGCAGTGCACAGGAGGCAAAAAGCAGACTGCAAATGTATCTGGAGCGAGCCATCCACCATGCACGGTCACATCTGGCGCTCCCAGGACGCCGGCACATGGGCTTTTTTAATGTGCCAGTTTCTGACAATTGTGTTGCCATCTGCAGCCTGTGCTGTCAACGCATAAGTCGCGGAAAGCCCAACACTCACCTAGGGACGACCGCCTTAAGAAGGCACCTGGCTTCACATCACCGAGTTCAGTGGGAGCAACACCCACAAAGCCACGTCCTGCCTCTTCTCCTTCTCCTTCTCCTCTCTCCTCTCATTTGTCCTCCACTCCACCTTCCACCGTGCCGTTGTTGCGTTTATCTGCCAAAAGAGAGGCTTCCATGGCCCAAATGTTCGAACCTGAAAAGTTGATGACGCCGAATAACCCTCTTCCCCAACGGCTGACCAACGGCCTGTCGGAACTGCTGCCATATACACTGGTGGACTTGGAGGCCTTTAGAAAATTTGTGGCCATTGGCACACCGCAATGGAAAGTCCCCGGAAGGAAATATTTCTCCCAGAAGGGCATCCCAGAGCTACATGGCCATGTTCAGCGGCAAGTGAATGTATCTCTGGCACACAGTGTCGGTACCAAGATACATCTGACCACAGACACATGGTCTAGCAAACACGGGCCGGGAAGGTAGATCACTTTTACTGCCCACTGGGTGCACCTTCTGACGCTGTCAAGCATGCAACCCGTGGCACCCGCATGGATTTGGTGTTACCACCAAGGATTGCATGCAGGCCTGCCTCTTCTTTTCCTTCTCCTACTCCATCTTCCATCTCCTCCTCGGCTGACTCCTCCTTTTCCACTGCTACCGCCTCTTCCGCTGCACTCCCCAGCTCCCCAGAACCTATTCAACTTGCCAGGTGAGACGTTGCCATGCTGTGCTGCGGCTGTCGTGCCTGGAAGCCAAGAGCCTCACCGGTCCTGCACTGCTTTTAGCTCTGCGGTCACAGGCCGATCAGTGGCTAACCCCGCTCAATTTGACAGTTGGTAAAGTGATATGCGATAACGGTGCCAATCTGCTGAGTGCGCTGGAACAGGGCAAAATTACACATGTGCTGTGCATGGCACATGTCCTGAACTTTGTCGTGTAGCGATTCGTTGCCAAATACCCCGGGGTCCAGGAAAATCTTTGGCCATTTTAGAAGATCATACACGGCCATGGCTCGCCTTGCTGACGTTCAGACATCTGATTTGTGACTGCCCAACATGCTGGAACTTCTCCCTGTATATGCTTGATAGGCTGCCCCAGCAAAAATGTGCCGTTAACGACTACCTGTACAAACTCTGCGGCAGGACAGGTTCTGGGAAGCTTGTTTTTTTTTCACAGCGCCAGTGGCTGCTCATGCGCGACGCATGCAGACTTCTGCAGCCATTTGATGAGATCACCAAACTGGTCAGTCACAGCCAGGACGCCATCAGTGACATCGTACCTTACGCATTCTTTCTGGAGCATGCACCGCGTCGTGTCATTGATCAAGCCGTCGAGGAGCAGGAGCTGGAAGATGAGGAAGTAGCAATGCTAAATGAATTCCCAGGGGGGGCTTCTCCATCTGAGACAAGTCAGCAGGAGTCTGAAGAGGAGTCAGAGGAGGATGGTGCCTGGGAGGAGGAGGAGGAGGACCAAGAAGAGTAGGCTTTAAACTTTTCTGGGATCTCTGGTGTTGTCCGTGGATGGGGAGAGGTGACCAAGGACGACATTATCCTGGGCGATGAGCAGGAGCCAGGCCGCTCCACCGCTTCCAATTTAGTGCAAATGGGGGCCTTCATGATCCAGTGTTTGAAGAAGGACCCCCGTATAAAAAGCATAAAGGGCAAGGACCAGTACTGGGTGGCGAAAACTTAGACCCCTGGTACAAACACAAAATGACAGACATGTTACCAGCATCACAGAGGGCTGTCAGAATCCAGCCTCAGGGAACGCCTAGACTGACAGGTGTCCTACTTCATTGGGTTAGAGGCCGATGTGGATGCTCTGAAAAGCAAGGAACCCCTTGACTACTGGGTGTGCAGGCTTGACCTGTGTCCAGAGCTGGCACAATTTGCCATGGAACTGTTGGCTTGCCCCTCGTCCAGTGTCCTGTCCGAAAGGACGTTCAGCGCAGCAAGGGGGATCATGACCGATAAGTGCACTCGCCTAGCTCACGACATTGTGGACTACCTCACATTTCTAAAAATGAATGAGGCATGGATCTCGGAGGAATTCAACACCTGTGACGACCACGTTTAATTGAATTTCCTCATGCCAGCCCACACATATCCGCCACCACACAGAACAAATAATGGTGCCTGTTTTATGTAAATACTGCGGCATAAAAGGCCTTTTCTGTCCAGTCAATGCCTAATGTTTGGGACCTCGGAGGAATTCAACACCTGTGACGTCCACGTGTTATCGAATGTGAACTATTATCATTTGGGGGTTTTCAAGAGGGGGGATTTTGTTAACCATGTTTTTAATCTACTTTTATATTTTTAGTTTTTTTTAAACATATGTATTTGACATGTATTTGCATTGACCTGCAGTAAAATTGATATCCAATGACCATCTAATATACCTCCAGCCACATAATCACTTGATGTTTTCTGTCCGGTAAATGAATAATTTTTCGGGCCTGTAGTCCACGGGCCTGCAGTTAAATTGATATCTATTGACCGTCTAATACCTCCAGCCACATAATCACTTGATCTTTTTTGTACGGTGAATGCATAATTTTTGGGGCCTGTAATCTAACTGGCCAACAGCAAAATTGTTATACGGTGACCGCCTAATGTACCTCCAGCCATATCATCAATTGTTCTTGTCGGTACGGTGAATGAATAATTTTTGGGGCCTGTAGTCCACTGGCCTGCAGTAAAATTGATATCCATTGACCATCTAATATACCTCCAGCCACATAATCACTTGATCTTTTCTGTCTAATTGCCTAATTGTTGGGGCCTCGGAGGAATTCAACACCTGTGACGACCACGTGTTATCGAATTTCACCTATTATCATTTGGAGTTTATTCAAGAGGGGGCATTTCGTTAGCCATGTTTTTAATAAAATGTTATATTTTTAGTTCTTTTAAACATATGTATTTGACATTTATTTGTACTGGCCTACAGTAAAAGTGATATCCAATGACCATCTAATATGAAATATTTAAATTATCTGTTAAACAAACTCCAGCTAGGACTGCTGCAATGCCACTGCCACAGAGGACCCCCAGAAATGGCAGATGGGTTACTGTAGGTTCTGGAAGTCTTAGAGTGGTGGATAGAAGACATGTCCCACAGTCGGTGGTTCTCCATAATTCATTTGCAGCACTCTCAGAATGTAAGGACAACATGGATATGGACTCAAGCACAGAGGGTGAGAAACCATCGACTCCTATGTCTAATGTATGCAACAAAAAAGATAAAGTGAAGTCTCAAAGGAAGCAGCTGTTGCTGGGTGATTCAATCATAAGAAGTGTGGAGCTTTAAGAAAATGGTTTTGTGAGATGTCTCCCTGGGGCTACTGCTAGAAGAGATAGAAGACGTATTATTAATATTGTTAAGCAAGCAAAGCAGGAAGGGGACGTGGATGTTCTTGTCCATCTAGGGACAAATGACCTGGCTTGCAATGAAGTGTCAGAGGTGAAAAAATCTTTTATCACACTTGGTAATGACGTACAGGATTTTGCATCCACCATTTCATTTTCTGAAGTTCTGCCTGTGCATAATGTTCAGAATGATAGGCAGAGGCGCATAAAGGAGTTCAACATATGGCTTGGTAAATGGTGTCAAGAGCAAGGATTTGGCTTTGTTTCTCATGATAGCTCTACTTGGAATAGAAAGGAACTGTACAAAAAAGATGGTTTGCATCTTTGTCTCAAAGGAACAAATGTACTTAGTGAACAACTCCAAGAATTTTCGAAAGAGTATTTAAACTAGGAAGGGGGGGCAAAAGAGTGAAAATAAAAGAGTCCAATTGCCCCCCGAAACAATGCCAGAACAGGTCAGAAGCACAGAGGTTAAGAAATGATAAGCTCAGAGTCCTGTCTACAAATGCTCGCAGTTTAGGTAAAAAAATCAATGAACTTGGGTCAATAATGGCATCTGAGAATGTAGATTTAGTGGCTGTTACGGAGACATGGTTTAATGAAAGAAATGACTGGGACATAACCATACCAGGGTACTCTTTATACAGAAGAGACAGAGAAGGCAAGAAAGGAGGAGGAGTGGCCCTGTATGTGAAAGATAGCATTAAATCTAACCTAATACAAGTTGGTGAGGCCAACATAGAGTCAGTTTGGGTTACGTTGCAGTTTGCTAACCATGCAGTAACTCGTGTAGGTGTGATATATAGACCACCTGGTCAAGTTAAAGAACTAGATGATCTACTAGTTGAAGAAATAGCTAAAATGACAATGAAAGGAGAAGTTATCATTATGGGAGATTTCAATCTTCCAGATATAAACTGGAAAACCAAAATAGCAAGTTCTACCAGGAGTACAGATATTCTAAATTCCCTACTGGGGTTATCTCTACAACAAGTGGTTGAGGAGCCAACCCGGAGGGAGGCCATTTTGGATTTGGTATTCACAAATGGGGATTCGGTATATGATGTCATTGTAGGCGAAACCTTGGGATCTAGTGATCACCAGTCAGTGTGGTTTAATATAAGAACTGTGAAAGAGTCCCACCACACAAAAACAAAAGTTTTAGATTTTAGAAAAACAGACTTTTCAAAAATGAAATTAGTCATAAATGAGTCCTTATCAGACTGGAACGGATTACATGGAGTCCAGGAGAAATGGGACTACTTAAAAGGTGCATTATTGAAGGTAACAGAAAATTGCATTAGACTTGTCAGTAAAAGCAAAAAAAGGAGGAAACCACTGTGGTACTCAGCAGAAGTGGCCCAAATCATTAAAAATAAAAAGCTAGCATTTTGTAATTATAAAAAAACCCAGAGCAATGAAGATAAGGAAATCTACAAGATTAGGCAGAGAGAGGCCAAGCAAGTTATAAGAACTTCTAAAGCGCAGGCAGAAGAAAAACTAGCTCAGTCTATGAAAAAAGGGGATAAGACATTCTTCAGATATATAAATGAAAAAAGGAAATTAAAACAAGGAATAACTAAATTAAAAACAAAGGACGGAAGGTATGTAGAAGAGATTAAAGGGCTAGCCGACTGCCTTAATGAATACTTCTGTTCAGTTTTTACAAAAGAAAAAGGAGAAGGACCTCCACTAGAAAGAATGACTAATAAATCGTTTGATGCATGTATCTTTACAGAGGAAGATGTTCTAAGTTTGCTGTCTAAGGTGAAGACGAATAAGTCACAGGGGCCTGATGGGATACACCCAAAATTATTAAAAGAGCTTAGTGGTGAGCTGGCAAAACCGTTAACAGATTTATTTAACCAATTATTAGTAACAGGAGTCGTCCCGGAAGATTGGAAATTGGCAAATGTCGTGCCCATTCACAAGAAAGGTAGTAGGGAGGAATCGAGCAACTATAGACCAGTGAGTCTGACATCAATAGTAGGCAAATTAATGGAAACCCTATTAAAGGATAGGATTGTGGAACATCTAAAATCCCATGGATTGCAAGATGAAAAACAACATGGGTTTACTTCAGGGAGATCATGTCAAACAAATCTTATAGATTTTTTTGACTGGGTGAATAAAATAATAGACGGTGGAGGTGCAGTAGACATCGCATATCTAGATTTTAGTAAGGCTTTTGACACTGTCCCACATAGAAGACTTATCAATAAACTGCAGTCATTGAGCATGGACTCCCATATTGTTGAGTGGATTAGGCAGTGGCTGAGTGACAGACAACAGAGGGTTGTAGTCAATGGAGAACATTCAAAACAAGGTCATGTTACCAGTGGGGTTCCACAGGGATCTGTACTGGGACCGATTTTGTTTAATATCTTCATAAGTGATATTGTAAAAGGCCTCGATGGTAAGGTTTGTCTTTTTGCTGATGACACAATGATATGTAACAGGGTTGATGTTCCTGGAGGGAAACGCCAAATGGAAAAGGATTTAGGAAAACTAGAAGAATGGTCAGAACTCTGGAAACTGAAATTTAATGTGGATAAGTGCAAGATAATGCACCTGGGGCGTAAAAACCAAAGGGCAGAATATAGAATATTTGACACAGTCCTGACCTCAGTATCTGAGGAAAGGGATTTAGGAGTAATTATTTCAGAAGACTTAAAGGTGGGAAGACAATGTAATAGAGCAGCACGAAATGCCAGCAGAATGCTTGGATGTATAGGGAGAGGTATAAGCAGTAGAAAGAGTGAAGTGCTTATGCCGCTGTACAGAACACTGGTGAGACCTCACTTGGAGTATTGTGCTCAGTACTGGAGGCCATATCTCCAGAAGGATATAGATACTCTAGAGAGAGTTCAGAGAAGAGCTACTAAACTAGTACATGGATTGCAGGATAAAACTTACCAGGAAAGGTTAAAGGACCTTAATATGTATAGCTTGGAAGAAAGAAGAGACAGAGGGGATATGATAGAAACTTTTAAATACATAAAGGGAATCAACTCGGTAAAGGAGGAGAGCATATTTAAAAGAAGAAAAACTACCACAAGAGGACACAGTTTTAAATTAGAGGGGCAAAGGTTTAAAAGTAATATAAGGAAGTATTACTTTACTGAGAGAGTAGTGGATGCATGGAATAGCCTTCCTGCAGAAGTGGCAGCTGCAAATACAGTGAAGGGGTTTAAGCATGCATGGGATAGGCATAAGGCCATCCTTCATATAAGATAAGGGCCGGGGGCTATCCATAGTATTCAGTATATTGGACAGACTAGATGGGCCAAATGGTTCTTATCTGCCGACACATTCTATGTTTCTATGTTTCTATGTTTCTAATATACCTCCAGCCAGATAATCACTTGTTCTTTTCTGTACATTGAATGAATATTTTTGGGGGCCTGTACTCCACTGGCCTGAAGTAAAATTGTAATCCAATGACCGTCTAATACACCTCCAGCCACATAGTCACTTAATGTTTTCTGTGCGGTGAATGCCTAATGTTTGTGGCCTGTACTCCCGTGGCCTAAAATAAAAATTTTCTAGGCTCCAGCAGGGCACATTTTTGACAGTTTCCCTTTAAGGCGAAATTTTTGGTGGGAATTTTTGCCATTGATCTCTGGTATGTCACTGTCCATGTTGTGGGACGATTTGTGCGCTTCTTGTAAGTATTTGGTGGCTGCAATAATGACCTGAAGGTTTGTTAGGTTCGCTTGCCATTAAAATGAATGGGGCCCGCTGCGTACTTGCGGTTTGCAAACATTTTATCGCGTTTGCGCATAGTCCTGGCCGATGTTCTTCCATTACTAACGCTCATTGTCGTTAATTGGCCCTTGTAAAGTTGCGACCAATCGCTCCATGAAGGATCGTTGATGTGAACATCTGTGATGTCATATTTATCACAGTGGCTTATGCTGGATGATAAATTTGGTTCATTTTTAGACTGTGGTGCTTTTGCATTAATAAATCTGCCCCACTGTATTTAGCCTAGACAGGACCTGAGAGGGATGTTCAAGACCCTGTCTTTTACTTCTTAGTGTTGGAGACTGGAGTGGACTGAGGATGCTCAAGCTCCCTTCTCCATCCACAGTGAATGGATGCCTCAGATGAATGATACCCTTTATAAGCATCCATTTTTAGAGCTTAGCACCAGGAAGCAGGCGAACCAAGCTGCAAGGAAATAAAAATTAGACATATTAAACCATTGGATATTGGTTCCAGTGATTTAATAATGCCTATTACTAGGGGGAGATGGGTGATTTGATTGATATAAATATATATAAATGTGAAGTCTATTGGAAGTGCTGCGGTCTTTTTTTTTTGTATGCTTTGACGCTAGGTCACGTCCAAACTGCGGGCACTCCTGACTGGCTACGGTTTGTGCTGCATTGGATTTTTCCATTTTGTATATATATAAATATATATAAATATATATATATATATATATATAAACTTTTTTTTAAATACATTTTAGTTCTCATAGGGGACTTTAACCGTCAATCGTCTGACCATTTTTCCCATAGACTGCAATGAGTTAACATTGCAGTCTATGAGCGATTCAGTATGTACCTATCCAGCACACAGGCAGGGCCTGATAGGAACTTCGCTGTGGCAGGCATCAGACCAGAGGCTGCCATTGCAACTGAACGGCTCCCTTAAAAGTCTGTAATCGGTGTGATCGTTACTTGTTCAGCTCCTAACATGTACAGCAGACCTAACATCTTCTGTTCATGTATGGCAGATTTCGGAAAGACGTTAATACGAGATATCAGAAAACAGCTGGGGCGATTAACTTTTTGCTAAGGGTATGTCACCAGTTAATGCTGCACTTAGTTATGACACCATTAAACTGGTTTAAGATTCCCTTTAATGGAACATCAAACAGCTCCATGCAGAGACCTTAAGGCTCTGTAGCATGGATTACCATGGGACTCATAAAGCCTCCTGCAAAAATCTCTCTAAGTCGTTGCACACCTTTATCGACAGCGTGGTGACTTGCTGTACAGTATATGGCTAACTTGGCCACAATGGTTTCAGTATTGGGCAAAACAAAAACAATCTGAAACAGTATAATGTTGAATTGACATGAATTACAAAAGGCGAGATTTATTGTCTCCTTGCACCAGTTTTCTGACAGAAAAAATCCTCTAAGTGCAACTTTCTAAATGCCATTGCAACAAAATATTGTCGCAAGTGGTGTTTGTAGACTGCCCTTGCCACTTTCCAAAAAGGGATGGGGGAAGGGGTTGGAGCCAACAGGCTGGGCACTTTTATCTTCATTACGCCAATTCTCTGGTGCAAATGAAGAACAAAATCTACGGTAGCTCAGAGATCCTGTACTATAGATTTTATTTAGGTGCAAGGGCTGCCAGAGGATACCCCTAATGTATGACAAGGCCTGTGCCTTAGCATAAATTAGGCACATCTCCTGGCAGCAGAGGGGATATCATAGACCAGCATAAAATGACCACACTTTTTATCTTGAACTTACGTGTCTTCAGGTTGTAAGCCATAATTTGCATGGTCGAACCAGCTGTTCATCTGCTTTTGATGCAGTTTGTGTAAAAGTCCAGCAGGTAAAGAGCTGCTGATCCAGAAACCACAGCGTGTCGTGAGGGCCATGTCTATGGGTAGACCATCATGGTAAATGCGGCTTAATACCCAGCTTCCCTTTCTGGTACTCACATACACCTGAAACAAAATCCAGATATTGAATCTATACAACAAGTTGTAATAAATATAAGCCAAAACCCATTCTTATCTTGAGCTAACGTTTCTGATTTCCTATATTTTCTAAAGAAAAAAACTAAGATGGGTACTTGCATTTTCTGTCAACAACTGTTAAATATTTTTAATTATTCTGCATAGATGAAATGTTTTCAGTGTTTTTAATTTAAAACTAAGGTAGGTCTAGGATGGGTTCACACAAGCACTTCTCATTTGTATCATCCCTGCTAAAAGTTAATTGCAAAAAGTTGAATGTTGTGGTTTAATATTAAAAACATTTATCTTTCCCATAGCTGACAACTGTCCTGAATATGCCGGGACTGTCCCTGATTTTCAGAGACAGTCCCAGAAAATTTGAGCTGTCCTGGGCTAAAAATGGGAGGGGTTAACATAAACCCCACCTACAAGTGGGTTTTTCCTTCCTAGTATCTTTATTGAATTCTAGGACTGATGTAATGTATAGTGTTGATCACGAATATTCGAATTGCGAATTTTAATCGTGAATATCGGCACTTTGAAAATTCGCGAATATTTAGAATATCGCTAAATATATTCGTAATCACGAAAATCCGATTTTTTTAAAAAAATACCAGTTCATGCGAATATTTTATGCGAATTTTATGCGAATTTTCGCAATCAAGAAAATAATGTCTGGAGATCATGAATTCGCGAATTCTCGAATATATGGCGAATATTCGCCCAAATATTCGTGAAATATAGCAAATTTGAATATTGCCCCTGCTTCTCATCACTAGTAATGTACTTTAAGGTCAGAAATATAGAACAATTTGATGGGTTCACAAACTTTAAAGCATCACTATAATTGTAGTTTTTATATCCTCAGCATAAGGGAGTATACCAGGATTTTTTCTAAATTCCTGATGGAAACCGTTCACATTTCAAAGCTACCGTAAGTAAATTGAATATTTCATACCCCATTTACTGTACAATGAGAAAAAATTCTGCATGGCACTGCAGATTTTAAAATCTATATCATGTTCATTATTTCGCAAAGAAGAGCCACAGCTTAGTGCCATTGAATAAAAAAATAATTTTTGTAATGCAGTGGGTCATTCATTTTTTGCTATATTATTTTACTGTACATTCCCTGGGGTAAAGCTAACCCTACACTAGAGATTTTGGATGGCCAGCAAAACTATTTACAACATTTTATGGTAACTATTACTGCCAAGCATGAGAGATGCTGAATGAAGGAAGGTAAAAAGTATCTGTGCAAAGGTAGATCTGCCATGTTGTATTTTTTGGTTGATTCCAGGTGTCGTCGTTGAAAAGTCATCCATGTCAAAAGACAAACCTGCCTCCTATCAACAGAAAGCCAGACCAAGCCAAAGATTATGGCAGGGATTCAGTTGAAAATTTTAACTCAAGGATTTTTTTTTTTTGTCTAAAATATAAACCTTTACATACTATCAAAGACAAATCATTCAGAAAATGTATATCTAAAATCCCTGTTCACTTAAGGACTTCTTGAATATGTAAGGGCTCTTTCACACTTGCGTTGTTCTGTTCCGGCATAGAGTTCCGTCGTCGGGGCTCTATCCTGGAAGAATCCTGATCAGGATTATCCCCATGCATTCTGAATGGAGAGAAATCCGTTCAGGATGCATCAGGATGTCTTCAGTTCCGGTCCGGAACGTTTTTTGGCCGGAGAAAATACCGCAGCATGCTGCGCTTTTTGCTCCGGTCAAAAATCCTGAACACTTGCCGCAAGGCCGGATCCGGAATTAATGCCCATTGAAAGGCATTAATCCGGATCCGGCCTTAAGCTAAACCTCGCTTCGGCGCATTACCGGATCCGACGTTTAGCTTTTTCTGAATGGTTACCATGGCTGCCAGGACGCTAAAGTCCGGTTTGCCATGGTAAAGTGTAGTTGGGAGCGGGGGAGCAGTTGTCACGAGGGTATCGAGAACCACGCCTGACTCCGTTATACCCGGGGTCAGGAAGTCGCAGCGGTTGGCTGCACGCTCTATGTAAGATAGGGCTGTTTTCCTTATGGTAGCTTTCTGGGTTTGCTTTGCAAACCCTTTTGGCTCACTCAGGGATCCGTAACTCCTTCTCCTCAGCTGTTCCTTGTCCAGCACTCCCAAACCTCCTTATATTCCTCTCTCACACTTCTCTGGTTGCCAGAGATAGAACTTCCTGCCTGGACATCTATTCTGACCTTCTGGAGCTGTGTTGCTGCGTTCTCTGGTAGTTGGTCCAGAACGCTACCCTCCGGATCCCTGTTGGACCTTTGTGGTCTGCTGTGGTCACCCACCTGGGTGTATGTGTTTGTCTGTATTGTCTGTCCTCTCCCTGGTGTTTCCCTCTTAGTGTCAGTAGTGCGGACTAGCGATCCCACCGGCCCGTTCACTATCTAGGGCTCATTTTAGGGAAAGCCAGGGTTTAGGCACGTGATCGCCGCACGGGTGAGGAACCCGTCTAGGGACGTCAGGGCAGTCAGGTGCCAGCCGCAAGGTGAGTCAGGGGTCACCACCTTTCCCTTTCCCTTGGGCAGGGCTTTCCCTTTTATCCTCCCTGTGCGTGACGTCGATCATTACAGCAGTATACTTACCGTCCGTGCGGCTCCCTTGGCGCTTCAGAGTGACGTCAGGGTGCCCCACGCGCATGGATGACGTGATCGCATGGATCACGTCATCCATGCGCATGGGGTGCTCTGACGCCATTCTGGAGCGCCCCGGGAGCCGCATGGACAGTATGTATACTGCTCCCCCGCTCCCCACTACTACTATGGCAACCAGGACTTTATTAGCGTCCTGGCTGCCATAGTAACACTGAACGCATTTTGAAGACGGATCCGTCTTCAAATGCTTTCAGTTCACTTGCGGTGTTACGGATCCGGCAGGCACTTCCAGCAAATGGAGTACACGACGGATCCGGACAACGCAAGTGTGAAAGAGGCCTAAGGCCCCTTTCACACGAGCGTGACGGATTGGCTCCGGATGCGTTCAGGGTGCGTTCAGTGAAACTCGCACTATTTTGCAAGCAAGTTCAGTCAGTTTTGTCTGCGATTGCGTTCAGTTGTTCAGTTTTTTCCGCGCGGATGCAATGCGTTTTGATGCGTTTTTCACGCACGTGATAAAAAACTGAAGGTTTACAAACAACATCTCTTAGCAACCATCAGTGAAAAACGCATTACATCCGCACTTGCTTGCGGATGCAATGCGTTTTTCAGGCAGCCCCATTCACTTCTATGGGGCCAGGGCTGCGTGAAAAATGCAAAATATAGAACATGCTGCGATTTTCACGCAACGCAGAACTGATGCGTGAAAAAAAACGCTCATGTACACAGGCCCATTGAAATGAATGGGTCAGGATTCAGTGCGGGTGATATGCGTTCACGTCACGCATTGCACCCGCGCGGAAAACTCGCTCGTGTGAAAGGGGCCTAAGAGGGTTGAAACGAAGTACAACTCCTCTTGCAAAAACAAGGAAATCCCAGCCGGGCTACCACAAAAAAGGTACTGCATATGTGCCTGCTGTAAAGAACACTTAGACAAGAATTCTCTGGGGCACACTCTGGTGTAAGGGACACTGGCCAGATGGTGATTCAAGGTGCCCTTGATGGTCTGTATTAATGTGCCTATGGCAAGGTCCCTTGTAGTCGTGACGCCAGTACCTTTTGTGGTGGTACAACCATTTACTGTAGTGTTAATTGAGGAACTGAAGACTGAGACAAGGATGGTGCAATCCAACTTATAACTTTTACTAAATGTTGCTCCTGGTAACATTACATCCAAGGAATAAACAGTCTGTTGGTACATCCATGTATGGGATACAGTCTCATGCATACAGGAGTAGGGTGATGTAAGTCCTCAGAAGAAACAGGCTCTTCGTCCTATATATATATATATGTGAGAGCTACTGTTTCAGACTAGGCTTTGAAGTACTTAAAGTCTTTTGCTGGTAAAAACTCTTGCCTGATTCTAACCTGACTTGAAAGTGTTTTTCTGAATCCTTGAACTTCTATTTTCCAGTGTTTTCTGACATATGGCCTATCTGTCCTCAGGGTTTAAACTGGAAGGTGTGGATGCCGGAAGCTGTGTCTTACACCTGGTTGCAAAGGTGCCTGGGAAGCCTTTAACCACCTCAGCCCCCAGTGCTTAAACACCCTTAATGACCAGGCCACTTTTTACACTTCTGCACTACACTACTTTCACCGTTTATTGCTCGGTCATGCAACTTACCACCCAAATGAATTTTACCTCCTTTTCTTCTCACTAATAGAGCTTTCATTTGGTGGTATTTCATTGCTGCTGGCATTTTTACTTTTTTTGTTATTAATCGAAATTTAAAGATTTTTTTTGCAAAAAAATTACATTTTTCAATTTCAGTTGTAAAATTTTGCAAAAAAAACGACATCCATATATAAATTTTGCTCTAAATTTATTGTTCTACATGTCTTTGATAAAAAAAAAATGTTTGGGTAAAAAAAAAAAATGGTTTGGGTAAAAGTTATAGCGTTTACAAACTATGGTACAAAAATGTGAATTTCCGCTTTTTGAAGCAGCTCTGACTTTCTGAGCACCTGTCATGTTTCCTGAGGTCCTACAATGCCCAGACAGTACAAACACCCCACAAATGACCCCATTTAGGAAAGTAGACACCCGAAGGTATTCGCTGATGGGCATAGTGAGTTCATAGAACTTTTTATTTTTTGTCACAAGTTAGTGGAAAATGATGATTTTTTTTTTGATTTTTTTTTCTTACAAAGTCTCATATTCCACTAACTTGTGACAAAAAATAAAAACTTCTATGAACTCACTATGCCCATCAGCGAATACCTTGGGGTGTCTTCTTTCCAAAATGAGGTCACTTGTGTGGTAGTTATAGTGCCCTGGCATTCTAGGGGCCCAAATGTGTGGTAAGTAGTTTGAAATCAAAATGTGTAAAAAATGACCGGTGAAATCCGAAAGGTGCTCTTTGGAATGTGGGCCCCTTTGCCCACCTAGGCTGCAGAAAAGTGCCATACATGTGGTATCGCCGTACTCAGGAGAAGTTGGGGAATGTGTTTTGGGGTGTCATTTTACATATACCCATGCTGGGTGAGATAAATATCTTGGTCAAATGCCAACTTTGTTTAAAAAAAATGGGAAAAGTTGTCTTTTGCCAAGATATTTCTCTCACCCAGCATGGGTATATGTAAAATGACACCCCAAAACACATTCCCCAACTTCTCCTGAGTACGGAGATACCACATGTGTGACACTTTTTTGCAGCCTAGGTGGGCAAAGGGGCCCATATTCCAAAGAGCACCTTTCGGATTTCACCGGTCATTTTTTACACATTTTGATTTCAAACTTCTTACCACACATTTGGGCCCCTAGAATGCCAGGGCAGTATAACTACCCCACAAGTGACCCCATTTTGGAAAAAAGACACCCCCAGGTATTTCGTGATGGGCATAGTGAGTTCATGGAAGTTTTTATTTTTTGTCACAAGTTAGTGGAATATGAGACTTTGTAAGGAAAAAAAAATAAATCATCATTTTCCGCTAACTTGTGACAAAAAATATAAAATTCTAGGAACTCGCCAAGCCCCTCACGGAATACCTTGGGGTGTCTTCTTTCCAAAATGGGGTCACTTGTGGGGTAGTTATACTGCCCTGGCATTTTCCAGGGGCCCTAATGTGTGGTAAGTAGGTAAATGACCTGTGAAATCCGAAAGGTGCTCTTTGGATTGTGGGCCCCTTTGCCCACCTAGGCTGCAAAAAAGTGTCACACATGTGGTATCGCTGTACTCAAGAGAAGTTGGGCAATGTGTTTTGGGGTGTCATTTTACATATACCCATGCTGGGTGAGATAAATATCTTGGTCAAATGCCAACTTTGTATAAAAAAATGGGAAAAGTTGTCTTTTGCCAAGATATTTCTCTCACTCAGCATGGGTATATGTAAAATGACACCCCAAAACACATTGCCCAACTTCTCCTGAGTACAGCGATACCACATGTGTGACACTTTTTGCAGCCTAGGTGCGCAAAGGGGCCCACATTCCAAAGAGCACCTTTCGGATTTCACCGGCCATTTTTTACAGATTTTGATTTCAAACCACTTCTCACGCATTCGGCCCCTAAAATGCCAGGGCAGTATAACTACCCCACAAGTGACCCCATTTTGGAAAGAAGACACCCGAAGGTATTTCGTGATGGGCATAGTGAGTTCATGGAAGTTTTTATTTTTTGTCACAAGTTAGTGGAATATGAGACTTTGTAAGGAAAAAAATAAATAAATAATAAATCATCATTTTCCGCTAACTTGTGACAAAAAATATAAAATTCTAGGAACTCGCCATGCCCCTCACGGAATACCTTGGGGTATCTTCTTTCCAAAATGGGGTCACTTGTGGGGTAGTTATACTGCCCTGGAATTTTTCAGGGGCCCTAATGTGTGGTAAGTAGGTAAATGACCTGTGAAATCCTAAAGGTGCTCTTTGGAATGTGGGCCCCTTTGCCCACCTAGGCTGCAAAAAAGTGTCACACATGTGGTATCGCCGTATTCAGGAGAAGTTGGGCAATGTGTTTTGGGGTGTCTTTTTACATATACTTATGCTGGGTGAGAGAAATATCTCGGCAAAAGACAACTTTTCCCATTTTTTTATACAAAATTGGCATTTGACCAAGATATTTATCTCACCCAGCATGGGTATATGTAAAATGACACCCCAAAACACATTGCCCAACTTCTTCTGAGTACGGCGATATCAGATGTGTGACACTTTTTTGCAGCCTAGATGCGCAAAGGGGCCCACATTCCTTTTATGAGGGCATTTTTAGACATTTGGATCCCAGACTTCTTCTCACGCTTTAGGGCCCCTAAAATGCCAGGGCAGTATAAATACCACACATGTGACCCCATTTTGGAAAGAAGACACCCCAAGGTATTCAATGAGGGGCATGGCGAGTTCATAGAAATTTTTTTTTTTTGGCACAAGTTAGCGGAAATTGATTTTATTTATTTATTTCTCACAAAGTCTCCCTTTCCGCTAACTTGGGACAAAAATTTCAATCTTTCATGGACTCAATATGCCCCTCACGGAATACCTGGGGGTGTCTTCTTTCCGAAATGGGGTCACATGTGGGGTATTTATACTGCCCTGGCATTCTAGGGGCCCTAAAGCGTGAGAAGAAGTCTGGAATATAAATGTCTAAAATTTTTTACGCATTTGGATTCCGTGAGGGGTATGGTGAGTTCATGTGAGATTTAATTTTTTGACACAAGTTAGTGGAATATGAGACTTTGTAAGAAAAAAATAATAATTTCCGCTAACTTGGGCCAAAAAAATGTCTGAATGGAGCCTTACAGAGGGGTGATCAATGACAGGGGGAGTGATCAATGACAGGGGGGTGATCAGGGATTCTATATGGGGTGATCACCCCCCTGTCATTGATCACCCCCCTATAAGGCTACATTCAGATGTCCGTATGTGTTTTGCGGATCCGATCCATGTATCCGTGGATCCGTAAAAATCATACGGACATCTGAATGCAGCCTGACAGGTGGGGTGATCAATGACAGGGGGGGGTGATCAATGACAGGGGGGTGATCAGGGAGTCTATATGGGGTGATCACCCCCCCTGGAAGGCTCCAGGGAGACGCCTGTATGTGTTTTGCGGATCCGATCCATCTATCAGTGGATCCGTAAAAATCATGCGGACGTCTGAATGGAGCTTTACAGGGGGGTGATCAATGACAGGGGGGTAATCAATGACGGGGGGTGATCAGGGAGTCTATATGGGGTGATCACCACAGTCATTGATCACGCCCCTGTAAGGCTCCATTCAGACGTCCGTATGCGTTTTGCGGATCCGATCCATCTATCAGTGGATCCGTAAAAATCATGCGGACGTCTGAATGCAGCTTTACAGGGGGGTGATCAATGACAGGGGGGTAATCAATGACAGGGGGGTAATCAGGGAGTCTATATGGGGTGATCAGGGGCTAATAAGGGGTTAATAAGTGACAGGGGGGGTGTAGTGTAGTGTGGTGCTTGGTGCTACATATTGCTGAGCTATCTGTGTTCTCTGGTGGTCGATCCAAACAAAAGGGACCACCAGAGGACCAGGTAGCAGGTATATTAGACGCTGTTATCAAAACAGCGTCTAATATACCTGTTAGGGGTTAAAAAAATCACATCTCCAGCCTGCCAGCGAACGATCGCCGCTGGCAGGCTGGAGATCCACTCGCTTACCTTCCGATCCTGTGAACGCGCGCGCCTGTGTGCGCGCGTTCACAGGAAATCTCGCGTCTCGCGAGAGGACGCACTGGCGCGTCCACCCAGAAGAGCAGGGCCGCCGCAAAGACGCAATCCTGCGTACGGCGGTCCTGAGGTTAAATATGGCCATTTGCTATCCTTTGACTTTAAGACCGTATAAAAATCCCCTTGAATACTTGCTTTAGTAGCTGGACACTGGTCACCCCGGAATAGTGTGCTGTAGAAGTGGACATCTCACCTCTGGGTGGAATCTTGTGGCTTTAACCCTGGGCTGTGGAGCCAATAGGGAGAGAGCAGAGAGGCAGGAGGCCTCCCTCCAGCAAGCAGCTACTTCATGGCTGCTCTCTGTCTAAACTTGTCCAGACTAGAACTGCCTAACTTGGGCCTGAGCTAAGCTATATATACCCTGTAACACTGCCCCCTCTTGTGGAGAAACTAGTGTAGTGCACCCTAACTAGGCCTGTGTAAAGGATCTTATATATAGAATCACATTGTGACATGGGAGAATATGACATGAGATGAATTACAGCATACAGGTATATGCTGTAGTGGGACACTGCAAATTGCTCAACCTGATGATTTTTTTTTTCCTACGAAACATGTTGTTTATATTTCTAAAATAAAACAAGAAGATCTACTTCACTTTATTTCTGTGTCCCCTTCTGGTTCCTTGCATCAGCATCTCCGTTCAAGAAGTTTTAACTTCTATGGCTGAATACCAGACACTTTTGGGTATTATTACCCATGCAAAATTACAATAGAGTTGTGCCTATTATACCACAACCCTAAAAGGTGATCATCCATTTGGAGTTTCATACAATTTTGTTTGTACTGGACGTACTGACCCCATGCTGCGCCTTTATTCTCTGCATCTACAGTGAATTTGCCTTTTATTTGTGATTAATAGGCCTCTCACCAAGAACAGCCAGCCTGCCGCATGTCAGCAACCTTGTGTCAGAGTCTGTATGCTGTACCGAGTAAAAAATTGTGAAGCAGTGACAGGCCTCATATACGAAGGAAGGTATGGGTCCCCGAGAATGGTGCAGGAAGCATATTAGAGGGGATGCTCCTGAGACATGCCACCAAGGTACACAGCCTTGGTGGAGTGGAAGCCACTAACTAGAGTGTCCACTAAGATAGATAGTGGACACTGTTTCTACCTAGTATAGCTGGTATCAGCTAATCCGGGCCTGGCTTTTACTGGTAGTAAGCAAAGAGCTGGGTGGGTGCTTACTCCCCACCATCCACTCTGGGGTTTATACGTGGCTCATGTCCACGATTATGTTTTAAAAGTGAGCAGCAGGAAGCAGGGTGTGTCTGTTGTGTGAGAGGCTGCAGATCACACACTGCAAGGCATGTAGTGAAGCAAACACTGGCCTGTGGACTGATTACCTGACCCGGCTGTAACTGAGCTGTAAGTTGGCTAGAACAAGCAATAAACCATGTTAAAGAGACTTTGTTGTGTCCCTTTCTTCAAAACTAGTCATAGGAGCCCACGGCATTACAGTATTTACAAAGTTACTCACGTTTTTATGATTAATAATATCTGTAAGCTGCAAAAGGTGGACATTCACTGTACACGTAACTTTTTGACTGTTTATTACAATTACCTGTCTGTGCCTTCATCTACTTTTTCTGTGTCTCATGGTCACACAGTGGCCATATTACACAAGTTTTCAGTAAATCAGAACAGAAAATGTTAAAAGACATTAAGAATTTTATTTAGTTAGCATTCACTAAAAGTGCATTTTCACACACAGTAGGGGAAATTTATCAAACTGGTGTAAAGTAAAACTGGCTTAGTTGCCCATAACAACAAATCAGATTCCACCTTTCATTTTTCGCAGCTCCTTTGGAAAATGAAAGGTGAAATCTGATTGGTTTCTATGGGCAACTTAGTCAGTTGTACTTTACACCAATTTGATAAATCTCTCCCAGTGTTTTTAGGAATAACATCAGAGAAGTTTTTGATTCAGCTTTTCAAGTGGATTAAAAGGAATGGGAATTATAAATGAAGGAATTCAACTTCTTGCTGGATCCACATCTGGCTTTGCTCTAAAAAGTTTTAAAATCGAAGATTTGCTCTAAAAAGACCATAAAAAGCTTCTGTCATGGGGTTCCGAAGGTGCACTCGGTCCCCCATTGCCCGCAGAACTGTTGCTTAGCTTTTGGAATGAGGTTCTGTGTTTGACCTCATTCCCAGGGCGGCTTTACTAGCTGGGTGGCTCCCTGCTCCTAGTCTGCCTTGAGCGCCGAGCTGATCACTCGGTGCTCGACTGGTTGGTCTGTCGGTCATGTGACGCTGGCCACGTCACATGACCCTCACTCCCCACTATAAATACAGGCAGCCTGCTGGCTACAGGTTGCCTGTTAATTTCTAGGTTCCTGGCTATTTGTTGGACTGCTGAATACTTACCTGATCCTGTTCCCTGACCATCCTTTTGCCTGCTCCTCCTGTACTGCGCTTCCGTCCTGGTATTGTGACCTCGGCTCCCACCTGACTACTCTCTTAGGACTCCTCTTGTACTTCTCTGCTTCTCCTGACAATTCTCTGCTTGCTCCATTTGTACTTTGCAGCTTTCCTGGTATTGACTCGGTCCGTTCACGTCCTGTTGTTTGTCTGTCTGTCATCCCTGCACTTACTCCAAGTTAGGGATTGCCGTCCAGTTGTCCCCTGTCATTAGGACTCGCGAGGCAAGTAGGCAGGGCCAGGGGTAAGGGTGGAGCGCAGTGGTCACTTCCCTCCCCCCTGTGTGTGTGTGTACGCGACCGTTACAGATTAACAGGCCCAATAACCACTGTATAATGAATCCTCTGGTGACCCTGACTGACCATGTCTCTAATATGACGCAGATGGTGCAGGAGTTAGGGGAAAAACTCAGTTCTTTTGAGTTAGGGCAAGGTTCTTCCACTCCTCAGGCCTCCAGTCCGCATTTTGAGCCCCAGATTAAGCTCCCAGAACCCTTTTCTGGAGACCGGAGGAAGCTTCTCTCTTTTAAGGAGAGTTGCAAACTTTACTTCCGTTTGCGCCCCGTGTCCCCTGGCCCCGAGAGTCAACGCGTGGGCATTATCATTTCCCGATTACAGGGTGATCCCCAGGACTGGGCGTTCTCTTTACCTGCTGGCACCAGTTGTTTATATTCTGTGGAGGGGTTCTTTCAGGCCTTGGGTACCCTCTATGATGAACCAGACAGGGCTCTAGTAGCCGAGACGGCTCTAAAGGCACTGGTTCAGGGCAATTTACAAGCGGAGGATTATTGCACCCAATTCAGAAGGTGGTGTGTCCCCTCAGGATGGAACGAACCAGCCCTGAAGAGTCAGTTCAGGTCAGGTCTGTCTGATAAATTAAAGGATCTTCTGGTCAGTTATCAACTTCCAGAGACCTTAGAGGAGATGATGACCCTTGTTGTCCGACTTGACCGACGGGTTAGAGAGAGACGACAGGAACAACAGTTCTTTTCCCAGATGGTGGTCCAGCCAGAGGCCTATCCCAGAGACAATGCTGAGGTCTCCACCGAGGAACCCATGCAGGTTGGCATGACCCGAGGGAATCTTCGCCTCAGACGTGGAGAATGCTTTTACTGTGGAGATCCTGACCATTGGATCAACCAGTGTCCTAAGAGGGTCCTCTCTGTCAAGTCTCCTAACACAAGGCAACCTAAAGACCAGGTACACCCTGAATTTTCTAAATGTAAGCTTTCGGTACCCATTACGATTTCTCTGGGAGTAGATAAATGGCCGGGTAAGGCCTTTATTGATTCTGGCTCAGCGGCTAGCTTTATTGACTCTGAGTATGCTGTAAGATTGGGTATTCCTATGTTTGCCTTACCAACTCCTATCCATGTCATGGCTATTGATGCTACTCCTCTTATTGGTGGTACGGTGAGCTTATGTACCTCGGAGATTTCTCTAACCGTGGGTGTGTGCCACTCAGAGAGATGTTCGCTTCTAGTCCTGGAGAACCTACCTGCTGAGGTGGTACTAGGGTTGCCTTGGCTCCGACTACATAACCCCACTATAGATTGGTCCAATGGGGAGTTGGTGAGATGGGGGCCTAAGTGTGACTCATGCTTGTCCGTGGTACAGGCTGGGGTCTCAGTAAAGTCTGATACTTTACCCTCTGTTGTTAGAGAATATTCTGATGTATTCTCATCACCAACCCCGGAGGTTCTACCCCCCCATAGACCTTATGATTGTACCATAGAGCTAGTAGAGGGGGCCAAGTTTCCTAAAGGACGAATTCATAATCTTTCTATGCCCGAACGCAAGGCCATGGAAGATTAAAAAAGGCATTTAGTAGCCCTCCCATTCTGATCCAGCCTGATCAGGAGAAACCTTTTATTGTGGAGGTGGATGCGTCCGAGGACGGCGTAGGAGCAGTCCTTTCACAAGGTCCTGCTAGCCTCACTAATCTGAGACCATGTGCCTTCTTCTCCAGGAAATTCTCTCCCACGGAGAGAAACTACGACATAGGGAATAGGGAGCTGCTGGCCATTAAATGGGCATTTGAGGAGTGGAGGCATTTCCTGGAGGGGGCAAGACATTGTGTAACTGTTGTCACTGACCATAAAAACCTTATGTTTCTCAAGTCTGCTAAGAGGTTGAATCCCCGTCAAGCCAGATGGGCTCTGTTTTTTACTCGTTTTGATTTTTCCATCACGTTCAGGCCGGGAAGTAAAAATGTGAAGGCGGACGCATTATCTCGGAGCTTCCAGGCTTTTCAACCTACTGAGGTACCACCTGAATCCATCCTACCAGCAAAAATCTTCTTAGCAGCTCTTACCCAGGATATCTCGGCTCGCATTAGGTCTGAACAACATCTGGCACCGGTATCCACCCCAACAGATAAGTTGTTTGTTCCCGTACAATTTCGTCTCCAGCTGTTGAGTGTCACGATTCTGCCTTTTGTGGACATCCGGGTGTTGAGGGCACTAAGGATCTGGTTTCTAGATCTTATTGGTGGCCCACTCTAACTAGGGATGTCAAGTCCTACGTGTCAGCCTGTGAGGTTTGTGCCAGGTCCAAGACACCTAGGACTCGCCCTGCTGGTAACCTACGACCCCTACCCATTCCCAGTAGACCCTGGTCCCATATCTCGATGGACTTTATAACTGACTTACCGCTGGCGGAGGGTAAGACTGTGGTTTGGGTAGTGGTCGATAGGTTTAGCAAGATGGTTCATTTCATTCCCCTGTCTAAACTTCCGAATGCTAAAACCCTGGCGTCTATTTTTGTGAGAGAGATTGTTCGTTTACATGGCATCCCGGAAAATATTGTTTCTGACAGGGGTGTGCAGTTTGTGTCCAAATTCTGGAGGGCCTTCTGTCAAAGATGTAAAATTTCATTATCTTTTTCTTCCGCCTACCATCCTGAGAGTAATGGGCAGACTGAACGCCTTAATCAGTCTGTGGAACAATTCTTGAGGTTGTATGTTGCTGATGACCAGCAATTATGGGTCAAATTCCTTCCGTTGGCTGAATTTGCTTTGAATAACCGTGTCAATTCTTCTGCTGGGGTCTCCCCTTTCTTTTGTAACCATGGTTTTCATCCCCGTTTTCATTCTGGGTCGTCCGTCTCCTCCTCTAACCCTGAAGCGGATAAACTCTCCTCCGAACTGTGCACAGTTTGGGCCCGGGTTCAATCGAACCTAGAAAAGGCTCAATGTTCTCAAAAACTCAAGGCCGATAGGAGACGTTCAAGGGGGGTAAACTTTCAGGTTGGGGATAAAGTATGGTTGTCCTCCAAAAATCTATCTCTCAAGGTAACTTCTAAAAAATTAGCTCCTCGTTTTATTGGACCATATAAGATCACGGAAGTGATTAACCCGGTATCTTTTAGGTTGGAGCTGCCTGAGTCATTCCACATTCATAATGTGTTCCATAAATCTCTGCTTAAAAAATATTTTGAACCGGTAGTACCATCAAAAGCCTCGACTCCGCCGGTTCTTGTTAATGATGCTGTCGAGTATGTGGTGTCTAAAATAGTGGATGTCAGGAAGGTGCGTAATTCCTTGCAGTACCTGATTCACTGGAAGGGGTATGGACCTGAAGAGAGATCTTGGGTACCTGCCAGGGAGGTTCATGCTCCTAGACTTGTTCGTAAATTTCATTTAGAACACCCTGAAAAGCCATCGCCTGAAGTCTTGGGTCCGGTGGCCCCTCGTAAAAGGGGGGGTACTGTCACGGGGTTCCGAAGGTGCACTCGGTACCCCATTGCCCGCAGAACTGTTGCTTAGCTTTTGGAATGAGGTTCTGTGTTTAACCTCATTCCCAGGGCGGCTTTACTAGCTGGGTGGCTCCCTGCTCCTAGTCTGCCTTGAGCGCCGAGCTGAACACTCGGTGTTCGACTGGTTGGTCTATCGGTCATGTGACGCTGGCCACGTCACATGACCCTCACTCCCCACTATAAATACAGGCAGCCTGCTGGCTACAGGTTGCCTGTTAATTTCTAGGTTCCTGGCTATTTGTTGGACTGCTGAATACTTACCTGATCCTGTTCCCTGACCATCCTTTTGCCTGCTCCTCCTGTACTGCGCTTCCGTCCTGGTATTGTGACCTCGGCTCCCACCTGACTACTCTCTTAGGACTCCTCTTGTACTTCTCTGCTCTCCTGGTATTTATGACCCCGGCTTCTCCTGACAATTCTCTGCTTGCTCCATTTGTACTTTGCAGCTTTCCTGGTATTGACTCGGTCCGTTCAGGTCCTGTTGTTTGTCTGTCTGTCATCCCTGCACTTACTCCAAGTTAGGGATTGCCGTCTAGTTGTCCCCTGTCATTAGGACTCGCGAGGCAAGTAGGCAGGGCCAGGGGTAAGGGTGGAGCGCAGTGGTCACTTCCCTCCCCCCTGTGTGTGTACGCGACCGTTACAGCTTCTGTCAGAAGCTCACCTGTCTAGGCTTCAGCAGCGCAATTTCCGACTTTGGCGCGGCTGTGCCAGCAGAGACGCACTGCTGAGCCACGCCCCCTGGTGGCGCAACAGCATCCTTAGCAACAGGGTGCAATGCTTTGTTTCTCCCCACAGCGGGCATGTGCTGGGGGAGATTTGTAGTGGCCTCATTGCGAAGCTGCTCTCTTCCTATGTGCTAGTGTCCTGACTAATGGAGCTTTAAGTCATGACCTATCAGGTTCTGATTCTGGGACTCGGTGATCTATTTGAACCCCTTCCTGGCCATACACCAGTGTCAGTGATAGTTTCTGACTCACTAGCTGTGTTCTTGTACTTATTGTATTGCTCGGATTATCTTCCTACCACTCTCTGTCTCTCGTTTGGTACTGCTTTGTCTATTCTGATCTCAGCTTTTCTTCTGACCACTCATTGTCTCTCGTTTTGTACTTCACAGCCTGTCTGGTTCTGACCCATTTACATATGACCCTGTTTTTGTGTTGTTTTGTCTCTTGGTGTCTGTCTGTCTCTGCACGTAAGTTGCACAGGGGCTATCGACCAGTTGCGATATTGCTACCTAGGGCTGGGTAACAGGTCAGGGCTCACTGTCCATGTCTGTCCCTACCTACTGGCGTTACAGCTGACTGGCGCTTTTCTGAAAAACGATATTTGTGAAACCACCTTAAGAATTAATAGCCTAAACTTCATAGATGAAAACTCATTAAAATGGACTCTGCACACAGGGCTGATTATTAAAGGCATTAAAAATATTCTGCAGTTTTCAAATCAGCACCTTGATCTGAATACTTTTGTAATTGCATGTAATAAAAAAAAAAAGCCCTTGAGTTATTCAATAAAATGTATTTGTGTAGCTCCACCTGCTGATCTTTTTCTTATTTCTCTGTCCACCTCAGTAACATTGCTGAGGTGGTTGCACACACTCAGTAACATCCTACTACTGCCACCAGTCTACTGTTAGAAGCAGTGACAGCTACAGGGAAGAGCTGCAGCAGAAAAGAAATACCCCCTGAGCTGCTAGCATAAAATAAATCTACCAGAGCATGTGGAGCACTGAATGGGGGAAATTCTGGATCCATGTGTGGTACAGAGCTGGCTCTAGTTTGTTAGAAAGGGATTATCATGTACTATAACTGCATTCCTTCCATGATTGTAGACCTCATAGGAATATTTCACAATATTTCAAGTATTTTGCCTAAGTAGTTTATATAGATTAGCAATGACTATTTTAAGTCATTCCACAGGATAGGGGATAACTATTAGATTAGTGGTGGTCCTATCGCTGGGCCCCGCACCGATCATGATAACATGTGTCCGCTCCATTCATTTCTATGGGAGCTTTATGGGGGAGATTTATCAAAACCGGTTCTTTCTGTGCTGGCCTTGGTATTCTCTACGCTGCCGAACGATGCACCTAATTTATGATGAGTCGGATACCTTGTCATAAATTCACTTTGTCATCACTCTTTGTCACTTTGTCATCACTGCCTACTGATCATCACCCAATTCTCTCATCTCCAGGTATGTCTTGACTGAAGCTTACTGCTGCACCCAGCTTTTCCACAGTCTGATATTGTCCACCCCTCTCATCTTTCCTTCTAAATCCTGGTATGTCTTAACTGAACTTTAATGTCTCTTTCCCTGCTGGATTTATTGAGTATTTGTTTACATTGACTATTTCACCCCTGTATCTGGTCCTCCTTGATTAGGCCAAATGTAGCCGCCTCCCCTCTTGGTCACACCTGACTGAACACTGAGTGGTATAAATCTAAGTTCCTAGGTCTTCCAGACCTTGGTCTTTCCAAATGCAACATCTCTCAAGTGCAACTCTTAAGTGCACATACTGAATTATACCAGAATGGGACCATACGGGGACCACAGGTGATTACATACATAGTTACTGCAAACAATGTTTAAATTTTTCAACTTACTCTTCCCACTTTTCCACAACCTCCTGAAATATCCCCACATCCATTTACTCAGCAAGGAACTATTCATCTCTCCCTCCACCTTACCTTCTCATCTGACAGCTTGCACAAACCTGTTTGCCAACATAAAACACTTCCTTCCCAAACACACACACAGATACCTCCTGCCCTTTCTTATTCTCACCTATTAACACTTTCTCTGCTTCTCCTTATTGCTGGTGATATCTCTCCAAATCCAGGCCCCCCTCAGCAAATCCCCACTATCACATCCATGTCCCAGTACAAATCTCCTTCTACACATTTCTGCAACCACTTAAAACTAATAACTATTCCTCTGACCCCTGCTCCTTTGGTTCCTCTTGCAGGAGCAGTATGGAATGCACGCTCTGTCTGTAACAAACTGTCCTACATTCATGAACTTTTCATTTAAAAAACTTTCATTTCTGGGTCTCACAGAAACATGGCTGACACCCTCTGACACCTCCTCCCCTGCTGCACTCTCATATAGTGGATTTCAATTCACTCACACACCCCGCCCCGGCTTCAAACATGGTGGAGGAGTTGGTCTTCTCCTACAGCCCAACTTCACTGCCACCCTCCATTACGCTCCCCTCGTTTGAAGTACACTCTGTTCGCATCTACTCTCCCTCCAACCTTCAAGTAGCCGTCATTTACCGCCCCCCAGGCCCAGCCACCATCTTTCTTGACCATTTTAACATCTGGCTACTAGACTTTTTTTCTGCCGACATCCCCACTATCATCATGGGTGACTTCAACATCCCTATTGACACCTGCCACTCGGCCGCCTCTAAACTCCTATCACTCTCTTCCTCCTTTGGCCTATCACAGTGGTCTTCAGCTCCCACCCACAGATATGGTCACACTCTGGATCTTATCTTTACCTGTCTCTGCTCCCTGTCTAACCTTTCTAATTCGCCTCTCCCCCTATCCGACCACAACCTACTCTCCTTCTCTTCATTGGTCTCTTCTGCTGCTCCCCCAGTCCACACACTAGCACACCCCCGCAGGAACCTCAAACATCTCGACTTTCACTTGCTTTCTGGCTCTCTTCTCCCGGTCTCTACCATCTGTACCCTCCAAGACCCAGATGCTGCCACCACACTATATAACACCACAATAAGTACAGCTCTGGACACTGTTGCCCCACTGACACACAACAAAACCCGAAAAATTAAGACAAGCTTCCAGGGCTGCTGGAAGCAATCCCTCCTCATACAAGCAATCCCTCCTCATATTCAAATCCTCACTCGCTGATGCAAAACAGGCCTACTTCTCATCTCTCATATCTTCCCTGTCCCACAGCCCTAAACAACTTTTCAACACTTTTAACTCCCTTCTCTGTCCCCCAGCGCCCCCACCCGCTCCTCTCTTCTCAGCCGAGGACTTTGCCAAATACTTCAAACAAAAGATAGTCAACATCAGAGAAAGCTTCACTAGACAGTCCCCACAGACCCTCTACACAACTGCTCGGTCCTCTTCTCCCAAAACCCGCTTCTCCACCATTACAGAAGAAAAACTCTTCACTCTACTGTCCAGATCTCATCTGACCACCTGTGCACTTGACCCAATCCCATCCCACCTCATCCCTAACCTCACCACAGTGTTTATCCCAGCCCTAACTCATCTCTTCAACCTATCACTAACCTCTGGTGTCTTCCCCTCTGCTTTTAAACATGCTACCATTACACCCATCCTCAAAAAGCCTTCACTTGACCCATCTTCTTTGTCCAGTTATCGCCCCATATCACTTCTTCCGTATGCCTCAAAGCTACTTGAACAACATGTCCATTCTGAACTGTCCTCTCACCTCTCCTCCTGCTCCCTCTTTGTCCGCCTACAATCTGGCTTCCGAACCCACCACTCGACTGAGACTGCGCCACCAAAGTCACCAATGACCTACTAACAGCCAAAACCAAGAAACAATACTCTGTCCTCCTTCTCCTTGACCCGTCCTCTGCCATCGACACTATTGAACATTCCCTTCTGTTACAAACTCTCTCATCTCTTGGCATCACTGACCTGGCCCTCTCCTTGATCACATCATACCTCACAGACCAGACGTTTTGCATCTCTTACTACCGCACCACCTCCTCGTCTCATTCCCTCTCTGTTGGTGTCCCACAAGGCTCTGTCCTAGGACCCCTGCTCTTCTCTATCTACACTTTTGGCCTGGGACAGCTCATAGAGTCCTACGGCTTTCAGTATCACTCTTATGCTGATGAAACACAAATCTACCTCTCTGGTCCAGACATCACCACCTTACTATCAAGAATCCCACAATGTCTATCTTCTATATCATCCTTTTTCGCCTTTCGCTTTCTAAAACTTAACATGGATAAAACAGAATTCATCATCTTTCCCCATCTTGCTCAACCCCCCCAACAGACCTATCTATCACGATCAATGGCTGCACACTCTCCCCGGTCAACCAAGTCCGCTGACTTGGAGTGACCTTGGATTCTACCCTTTCCTTCTGACCGCACATCCAAGCCCTTTCCACCACCTGCCGCCTCCAACTCCTTAACTTTTAATCTGCCAAAATGCTTGTACATGCCCTCATCATCTCCCGCCTAGACTACTGCAACACTCACCTCTGTGGCCTTCCATCTAGCACTCTCGCACCCCTCCAATCTATCCTCAACTCTGCTGCCCGACTAATCCACCTCTTACCCTATTACTCCTCTGACTGTCCCCTCTGCCAATCACTTCACTGGCTCCCCATTGCCCAGCGAATTCACTTCAAAGTACTAACAAATACATACAAGGCCGTCCATAACCTGTCCCCTCCCTACATCTCTGAGCTACTTTCCCGATACATCCCCACACGCACTCTCTGATTCTCACAAGACCTCCTTCTCTCCTCTCCTCTCCTCTTATCGCCTCTTCTCACAATAGACTCCAAGATTTCTCCCATGCATCCCCCATACTCTGGAACTTGCTACCCCAACATATCAGACTCTCACCTACAGTGGAATTCTTCAAAAGAAACCTGAAAACCCACCTCTTCAGACAAGCCTACAACCAGTGACTCTGCTGCCTCTATACCGCCATGACCAACTTCACCCGCACCTACTGTGTCCTTCTCCCATACCATGTAGATTGTAAGCCCTCACTGGCAGGGCCCTCTCTCCTTCTGTACCAGTTTGTAACTCGTCTTGTTTATGATTAGTGCAATTGTCTGTATTATGTATGTATACCTCTTTTCATATGTACAGCGCTATGGAATGAATGGTGCTTTAATAATAAATAATAATAATAATAACAATAATAATAAATAATAAATTAGGCGCATACTCTAGCAGTACGTGCGCCTTAACAGAAATGTACAACAGTTCAGAGCTGCTGTAGAATTCTGCTTTATTTGCACCAGAAAACTGGTGTAAATGAAGATAAATTTGTTTTGGATGTTAGTCACGCCACTTTCTCATCTTTGCCATGCCCCTTTTAGAAAAGTAAAGAAAGTGACGTAAATAGAGGCACTTCCAACTATTTTAAAAAAGTTGCATTTAAAAAGTCACAAACACACAGCTTGGGACTTTTTAAAGCCACTTTTGTGGCACAACGAGTTATTTCAGAGCACAGAACTATAAAACACTCAGGCCTTCTTAAAGAAACATTGCCCTAATCGAGAACACTTTCCTGTTCTTGCATAGGACCCTCAACCTCCAGCGTGGTCACCTTTGTTATTATAGAAAAGCTGATTGCATGTTTTTTTTTCATGTGTCACCAGTACTTCCTCAAACTGTACTCTGCAAAACCAAAATGGTTGGTCAGGAGGTCAGAAGTCAGGTTCATTAATCTGTTGTTTCCTATGTTTACAAAATATGATCGAGTTATGGAAAGTAGAGAGTTTACCTGCTTAGCTATGCCACTAATTTCCACAGCAATGTCTCCTGCTGAATTCCCAATTCCTACGATCAATACAGTTTTCCCACAATAATCTTCAGATTTCTTATAAAACCGGCTGTGGATGTAACATCCTTTAAATTTATCAATACCTGACAGCAGTACAGAAAATTAAAGTCAGTCCAAAGAAGAAAAAACATTTTGTAATAACTCTTGTCGATGATTAATCAAACCTTTGTAACAGAACTCAGGACCTTTTATTTTATAGTGTTTTTGTTTCTTTTATTAACCCCTTAAGGACCGGGCTTTTTTTCACCTTAAAGGGTTTCTGTCATCAGTAATAACGTTATGTAGCTGACTGACATTAGCGATGTGCTAATGTCAGCAGTACATAACAGTGTGCTTTATAACTCCCTGCCTGCTGCCGTTAAATAAAGACTTTTAAAATATGCTAATAAGCCTCTAGGTGCTACTAGGGCGTTGCTTCAGCACCTAGAGGCTCGGTCTACTCACCCTTTGGCACGCCCAGGTCCCGTTGATTGACTGTCGAGTTCTCGTCATCATCACGTAAATCCCGCGCCTGTGCCTTGCCGTTGAGTATTCGGCGCAGGCGCAGTGAGTGAAGTATGCGCTCCTGGTGCCTGCTTCCTTCCTTCGGCGCAGGCGCAGTGAGTATGTCGGCAGCAGGAATGCGTCCTTTACTGCTAAAGCAACGCCCCAGTAGCATCTAGAGGCTCATTAGCATATTTTAAAAGTCTTTATTTTAAGAGAACGGCGGCAGGCAGGGAGTTATAAAGCATACTATTATGTACTGCTGACATTAGCACATTGCTAATGTCAGTCAGCTACATAACGTTATTTCTCATGACAGAAATTTTGTAAAACCCACTTTTTCAGGACCAGTTCAGGTCGGAAGTCACTTTGTGAGGCTTACATAATAGAAACCACCCAAAAAATGACCCCATTTTACAAACTACACCCCCCAAGGTAATCAAAACTGATTTTACAAACTTTGTTAACCCTTTAGGTTTTCCACAAGAATTAATGGAAACTAGAGATGAAATTTCAGAATTTCACTTTTTGGCAGATTTTCAATTTTAATACATTTTTTCCAGTTACAAAGCAAGGGTTAACAGCCAAGCAAAACTAAGTATTTATGGCCCTTAATCTGTAGTTTACAGAAACACCCCATATGTGGTTGTAAACTGCTGTACGGGCACACAGCATTGCGCAGAAGGAAAGGAACGCCAAATGGTTTTTGGAAGGCATATTTTGCTGGACTGGTTTTTTGACACCATGTCCCATTTGAAGCCCCCCTGATGCACCCCTAGAGTAGAAACTCCAAAAAAGTGACCCCATTTTGGAAACTACGGGATAGGGTGGCAATTTTGTTGGTACTATGTTAGGGTACATATGATTTTTGGTTGCTTTATATTACACTTTTTGTGAGGCTGTTTTAGCACTGTTTTTATTTTTTGTTATTTACATCGTTCATCTGACAGGTTAGATCATGAGCTATTTTTATAGAGCAGGTTGTTATGGACACGACAATACTAAATATGAGTACTTTTTTTTGTTTGTTTCAGTTTTACATAATAAAGAATTTTTGAAAAAAAATTTGAAAAGCCATAGCCATATTCTGAAAGCCATAGTTTTTTTTTTTTTTTTGGGCGACTGTCTTATATAGGGGCTCATTTTTGGCGGGATGAGATGACAGTTTGATTGGTAGAATTTTGGGGTGCTTATGACTTTTTGATCGCTTGGTATTACACTTTGTGTGATGTAAGGTGACAAAAAAATGGCTTTTTTGATACCGTTTTATTTTTATTTTTTTACAGTGTTCACCTGAGGGGTTAGGCCATGTGATATTTTTATAGAGCAGGTCATTACAGATGTGGCAATACCTAATATGTATACTTTTTTTATTTATTTAAGTTTTACACAATAATATCTTTTTTGAAACAAACAAAAAAATCATGTATTAAGCCTCTTTCAGACGGGCGTTGCGGGAAAATGTGCGGGTACGTTGCGGGAACACGCGCGATTTTTCCGCGCGAGTTCAAAACATTGTAATGCATTTTGCACTCGCGTGAGAAAAATCGCGCATGTTTGGTACCCAAACCCGAACTTCTTCACAGAGGTTCGGGCTTGGGATCGGTGTTCTGTAGATTGTATTATTTTCCCTTATAACATGGTTATAAGGGAAAATAATAGCATTCTGAATACAGAATGCATAGTAAAATAGCGCTGTAGGGGTTAAAAAAATAAAAATTAAATTTAACTCACCTTAGTCCACTTGATCGCGCTGCCGGCATCTCCTTCTGTCTCCTTCTATGCTGATTGTAGGAACAGGACCTGTGGTGATGTTACTCCGGTCGTCACATGGTCCATCACATGATCCATCACCATGGTAAAAGATCATGTGATGGATCATGTGATGACCGGAGTGACGTCACCACAGGTCCTGTTCCTACAACCAGCATAGAAGGAGACTGAAGGAGATGCCGGCAGCGCGATCAAGTGGACTAAGGTGAGTTAAATTATTATTAGTTTTTTTTAACCCCTCCAGCGCTATTTTACTATGCATCCTGTATTCAGAATGCTATTATTTTCCCTTATAACCATGTTATAAGGGAAAATAATAATGATCGGGTCTCCATCCCGATCGTCTCCTAGCAACCGTGCGTGAAAATCGCACCGCATCCGCACTTGCTTGCGGATGCTTGCGATTTTCACGCAACCCCATTCACTTCTATGGGGCCTGCTTTGCGTGAAAAACGCAGAATATAGAGCATGCTGCGATTTTCACGCAACGCACAAGTGATGCGTGAAAATCACCGCTCATGTGAACAGCCCCATAGAAATGAATGGGTCGGTATTCAGTGTGGGTGCAATGCGTTCACCTCACGCATCGCATCCGCGCGGAATACTCGCCCGTGTGAAAGAGGCCTTAGTGTCTCCATATTCTGAGAGCCATATATTTTTTAATTTTTTGAGCGATTTTCTTAGCCAGGGTAGCATTTTTGCGGGATGAGGTGACTGTTTGATTGGCACTATTTTGGGGTGCATATGACTTTTTGACCACTTGCCATTACACTTTTTGTGATGTAAGGTTACAAAATGGCTTTTTGATACCATATTTTTTTTTTTTTTTTTTTACGGTGTTCACCTGAGGGGTTAAATAATGTGATATTTTTATAGAAAAGGTTGTTACGGATGCAGCGATACCTAATATGTATACTTTTTTTTATTTAAGCTTTATACACTAATATCATTTTTGAAACAAAAAAAAAAATCACGTTTTAGTGTCTCCATAGTCTGAAAGCCATAGTTTTTTAAATTTTTTAAGCGATTGTCTTAGGTAGGGTATAATTTTTGCGGGATGAGATGATGGTTTTGGGGTGCGTATGACTTTTTGATCGCTTGCTATTACACTGTTTGTGATGTAAGGTGACAAAAAAATAGCTTATTTGACACCGTTTTTTTTTTTACGGTGTTCATCTGAGGGGTTAGGTCATGTGGTATTTTTATATAGCAGGTTGTTACGGACGCGGCAATACTTAATATCTATACATTTAATTTTTTTTTTACATTTAACACAATAAATGCATTTTTGAAACAAAAAAAATCATGTTTTAGTGTCTCCATAGTCTGAGAGCCATAGTTTTTTAAATTTTTTAAGCGATTGTCTTAGGTAGGGTATAATTTTTGCAGGATGAGATGATGGTTTTGGGGTGCGTATGACTTTTTGATCGCTTGCTATTACACTGTTTGTGATGTAAGGTGACAAAAAAATAGCTTATTTGACACCGTTTTTTTTTTTACGGTGTTCATCTGAGGGGTTAGGTCATGTGGTATTTTTATATAGCAGGTTGTTACGGACGCGGCAATACTTAATATCTATACATTTAATTTTTTTTTTACATTTAACACAATAAATGCATTTTTGAAACAAAAAAAATCATGTTTTAGTGTCTCCATAGTCTGAGAGCCATAGTTTTTTTTATTTTTTTGGCGATTGTCCTAAGTAGGGGTTAATTTTTTGCAGAATGAGATGACTGTTATATTGGTACTATTTTGGGGAGCATACGCCTCTTTGATCGCTTGGTGTTGCACTTTTTGTGATGTAAGGTGACAAAAATGGCTTTTTTTACACATTTTTTTTTTATGGTGTCTATCGGACGGGGTGTATCATGTAATATATTTATAGACCCGGTCGTTACGGATGCGGCTATACCTAATATGTGTGTTTTATCTTTTTTTTTCTATTTTTTATTTTAAAATCAGGGGAGATGGGCATTTTTTTAAATCTTTTTTTAACTTGAAACTTTTTTTTTTTTATTGAAAACACTTTTTTTACCTTTTTGTTAAAACTTTATTTCTGTCCCACTCTGGGACTTCAACTTTTTGGTGTCTGATCCCCTCTGCAATGCATTACAATACATCTGTATTGTATTGTAATACATTGCCTGTTAGTGTATTACAGAGTAATACACTAACAGGTTGCCTAGGAGACGCAGCCTGAGGCTGGATCTCCTGGGCACCTGTAGAAGGCAGGTCCCAATGCCGTGCAAGGCATTGGGCAGCCTCTGCACGGCATCAGGCTGCCTTGTCACACATTGGGTCCAAGCCACAGCAGCGCGGGGACCCGATGCGCTCCATCACCCGCCGCTAACCACTTCTATGTCGCAGTCAGCGCTGACCGTTGCATAGAAGGGATTAATCCGCCGGCATCGCTGTAAACAGCGATGTCGGCGGATACAGCAGGGGCCCAGCTACCAGGGATTGCCGGCCCCCGCAGTGATCAAGCGGGCACAGCTACTGCACTCGCCTGATCAGCCCGCCGTGCATGTACTGCGGAATGCAATCTGGCACAGCATCCGCCGCCATACATGCACAGCGTTTTGCGCTAAGGGGTTAATTTGTAAGTAGCATTGACCTCCCCAGCGCCCCACCCCCATAAAAGTGACTTCCACAGGACCCTGCCCCCTTAATAGTGACCTGAAGAGCAGCCCGCTCCTTTAACAGTGACCTCCTCAGTAGCCCGTCCCCTTAAAAGTGACCTATACAGTAGCCCACCCCCTTAACAGTGACCTCCATAGCAGCCCTTCCCTTTAACAGTGTCCTTCACATCATCCCCCTCTTAATAGTCACCTTCACAACGCCCTGCTCCCTTTAAAATGTGACCTCCACAGCAATCTGCCCCCTTAACAGTGACCTCCACAGGGCTATGCCCCCTTAACATTGACCTCCACAGTATCTCAACCCCTTAACAGTGATCTCCCCATAACTTCCTGCCCACAGCACCCTGCCCCCTTAACAGTGACCCTCCACAGCAGCTCACCCCTGTAACAGTGACCTCCACAGCGCACCGCTCCCTTAAAATGCACCCCATCCCTTTAACAGTGATCCTACAAAGCAGACCACTCCCTTAACAGTCACATTCACAGGGCCCCACCCCCTCAACATTGACCTCCACAGCAGCCCACCCCCTTAACAATGACCAACCCACAGTGCCCCGCCGCTTAAAATGTGACTTCGGCAGCACCCTGCCCACTTAACAGTGACCTCCACAGCACCCTGCCCCCTTAACAGTAACCTACATATAAGAGAGTACCAAATGGCATCTGTCAGCAGATACCTATTAAACTGCCTGATCTGTTGCATGTACACTTGGCATCTAAAGGAATCTGTGTTGGTCCCATGTTCAAATGTGCCCACATTGCTCAGAAAAATAGTGTTTTAATATATGCAAATAAGCCTCTTGGAGCAGCGTGTACTTGCCGTTACTCCTGGAAGCTCTGCTCTCTCCACAACTGCCGTGTCCTCCGCACTTTGATTAACAGGACCAGTCATTGAAAAAATCATCACGTCAGGCCCTATCGCGTAAAGTGCAGGGGGCGCGAAAGTTGCAGAGAGAGAAGAGCATCGAGGTGTAATGGCAACACCCCTGTTGCTCCTAGAGGCTCATTTACTTATATTAAAACATCATTTTTCTCACCAACGCAGGAACACATGAACATGGGACCAACACAGATGCCTTCAGCTCCCAAGCGCATATGTAACTGGTCAGCCAGTTTCAAAGGTACAAATCTGCTGACAGATGCCCTTTAATAAGTTATGTAGCCCCAAGTAGGAGTCACACAACTACTATAGACCTTCTTTGTGGTTCAGAAATGTTTACGTTGGGACATTGGTGCCCTGTGGGTAGCCTGTATTTTTTAATGTAGGCCCATGCATATACAGTCAGGTCCATATATATTGGGACATTATCACAATTCTAACATTTTTGGCTCTATACACCACCACAATGGATTTGAAATGAAACAAACAAGATGTGCTTTAACTGCAGACTGTCAGCTTTAATTTGAGGGTATTTACATCCAAAATCAGGTGAACGGTGTAGGAATTACAGCAGTTTGCATATGTGCCTCCGACTTGTTAGGGGGCCAAAAGTAATGGGACAACTGGCTTATCAGCTGTTAGCTGGCCAGGTGTGTGTTATTCTCTCATTATCCCAATTACAATAACAAGATAAAAGGTCCAGAGTTCATTTCAAGTGTGCTATTTGCATTTGGAATCTGTTGCTGTCAACTCTCTAGATGAGATCCAAAGAGCTGTCACTATCAGTGAAGCAAGCCATCATTAGGCTGAAAAAACAAAACAAACCCATCAGAGAGATAGCAAAAACATTAGGCCTGGCCAAAACAACTGTTTGGAACATTCTTAAAAAGAAGGAACGCACCGGTGAGCTCAGCAACACCAAAAGACCCGGAAGACAACAGAAAACAGCGGTGCTGAATGACTGAAGAATTATTTCCCTGGCGAAGAAAACAGCCTTCACAACAGTTGGCCAGATCAAGAACACTCTCCAAGAGGTAGGTGTATGTGTGTCAAAGTCAACAATCAAGAGAAGACTTCACCAAAGTGAATACAGAGGGTTCACCACAAGATGTAAACCATTGGTGAGCCTCAAAAACAGGAAGGCCAGATTAGAGTTTGCCAAACGACATCTAAAAAAGCCTTCACAGTTCTGGAACAACATCCTATGGACAGATGAGACAAAGATCAACTTGTACCAGAGTTATGGGAAGAGAAGAGTATGGAGAAGGAAAGGAACTGCTCATGATCCTAAGCATACCACCTCATCAGTGAAGCATGGTGATGGTAGTTTCATGGCGTGGGCATGTATGGCTGCCAATGGAACTGGTTCTCTTGTATTTATTGATGATGTGACTGCTGACAAAAGCAGCAGGATGAATTCTGAAGTGTTTCGGGCAATATTATCTGCTCATATTCAGCCAAATGCTTCAGAACTCATTGGACGGCGCTTCCCAGTTCAGATAGACAATTACCCAAAGCATACTGCGAAAGCAACCGAAGAATTTTTTAAGGGAAAGAAGTGGAACGTTATGCAATGGCCAAGTCAATCGCCGGACCTGAATCCGATTGAGCATGCATTTCACTTGCTGAAGACAAAACTGAAGGGAAAATGCCCCGAAAACAAGCAGGAACATAAGACAGTTGCAGTAGAGGCCTGGCAGAGCATCACCAGGGATGAAACACAGCATCTGGTGATGTCTATGCGTTCCAGACTTCAGGCTGTAATTGACTGCAAAGGATTTGCAACCAAGTATTAAAAAGTGAAAGTTTGATTTATGATTATTATTCTGTCCCATTACTTTTGGTCCCTTAACAAGTGGGAGGGCACATATGCAAACTGTTGTAATTCCTCCACCGTTCACCTGATTTGGATGTAAATACCCACAAATTAAAGCTGACAGTCTGCAGTTAAAGCACATCTTGTTTGTTTAATTTCAAATCCACTGGGGTGGTGTATAAAGCCAAAAATGTTAGAATTGTGTCGATGTCCCAATATTTATGGACCTGACTGTAGACTTGCATGTTTCATGTGTTCTACTATTGAAAGCAATTAAATAAATCAGATTGTAGCACTGTCGCTTACACATTACCAGTTTCATAGATAGAAACAATTACCGGTAAATGGGAGAAGCAACAAAATGTATAAATTCTCAGAAACATGGACCAGTACAGAGATGTGGCATGTTAACAGCTGTGTCCTAGTCACTTACCCGGGAAAGACTCTAAAGGTAAATATGGATCCACGTGATGGCCATTGCAGACCAAAACAGCATCAAAGCACTCCTCCTTCTTTACACCACTCTTCTTTGTTATGACCTCCCATTGACCTGTCTTGAAGTAATCTGGACTCCTTGTCACAATGCAAACTTCAGTCTTGAAGAAATCAGAAATAATAACACTGTTGGTTGGAAATTGCTAGCTAAGAAAATTATAACCTTAGTATTAGAAATCTAATTCTGATGATTGAAACACGTTTATAAGAACATGAAACGTGATGAGTTACTATGGTCCAAAAAAGCTGTATTAGTCAAAATTGTTATATTCTAATTCAGGCCTATCAGACACTGCAGAACCAGCACACACCATACAATATAAAGTTTTGATTCCTTTTATATTAAAGCTAATGTATTGTAACATTTATATGTATGACTATTATAATACTGGTAGATGATAATCCTTTTAGCAAGACAGTTATAGTTACCCCTTTATTCGATACTGATGTTGTACCTATTTGTAGTTCGATTAATTTGATTGAACTTATGCATTCAGCTTCTTTACAGGAGATGCCTACCAAGCCGGCTGACCATGAACTGGTTAATAAATCATTATTGTTCAAAACTAGCAATAGGGATTTTTATCCCCTGCAGTCCAGGTCGCCAGCTTTGGACCGCTTCCAAGAACTTGTTGAAAGGGACCTTTGTGCCCTGAATGACAAGGTAATAGGTCAGGTACAATCAGGTGTTCGCAAAGGTACACGGCGGATAAATTTGTCTGCTGAAGAAAAAAAGGCATTGCGGGTTTTGGAAGACAGGGATGACCTGATTATAAAAAACGCAGATAAGGGTGGAGCGGTAGTTGTTCTAGACATCTCAGTGTATAAGACACAGGTCTCTACTATGTTACAGAATAACGCAATATACGCTGAGCTGAGGAGTAACCCCCTCCCCTCTTTTCAAGTAGAACTTGGTAGAATTTTAACCCTAGGAATGGAGTCAGGATTTCTGACTAAAAAAGAACGTGATTACATATTCGTGTTAAATCCGGTCATCCCTGACTTCCATGCCTTACCTGAAATCCATAAGGGCTCGTTTCCTCCGCCACTGAGACCTATAGTGGCGGGCATTGGATCCTTTTCAGAAAGGATGTCAGAATAGCTGGATTCACTTTTACAGCCATTGATTCCAATGATACCAGGTTTCATAAAGGAGACTGTATCAGTTGTAATAGGATAAGGCAGGTGTAATAGTTGTATAGATGAGGTCTGGCAGTGTCCATAATTTTTAGATATAGGGCTGGGGTGGCCAACTGAATTTTTGTTCGAGGTAAAGAAAAGCTCAGCCACCATGGTGATGGACCATGTGATGGACCATGTGATGGACCATGTGATGAGCGCAGTGACGTCATCAAAGGTCCTTTACCCAGGTCCTGAAGAAAGAAGAGGAGATCCGCTACGCGACCAAGTGGATGGGGTAAGTTAAATTTGTTTATTATTTTTTAACCCCTCCATCCCTATTTTACTAAGCATTCTGTATTAAGAATGCTATTATTTTCCATTATAACCATGTTATAAGGGAAATTAATAAAGATTGGGTCCCCATCCCGATCGTCTCCTTAGCAACCATGCGTAAAAATCGCTCCGCATCCGCATCCTAAAAACGCAGAATATAGAGCATGCTGCAATTTTCACGCAACGCACAAGTGATGCGTGAAAATCACCGCTCATGTGCACAGCCCCCTAGAAATGAATGGGTCCGGATTCAGTGGGGGTGCAATGCGTTCACCTCACGCATTGCACCCGCAAAGAAGACTCGCCCGTTTGAAAAAGGCCTTAGGCTTCTAAAACTGCATCCGGAAACCTGATTGTGGCAAACCTAGCCACTTACAGAATGTCTTTCTTGTCTGTACCTCTTCCCCTCCCCCCTTTTCCTTGTACCATAGTAATCTATGTATTGTATGTAAATGAGGCTGTTGGCAGTTTGAAACCAGGTGCGCATGCCTAGTAAAGTCAGTTGACTCCCAAACTGTGTGTCGTCCAGTCACTAGGGAAATTGTCTCTTCGATATTGACCTGCTTATTCAGCTACAAGGGATTTAAGTGAAGATATTAAGGGTATACCGTGAAGCTCCGCAACAATTGGTGGCAGCGGTGGGATACAAGCCTTGCAGCACAGCAAAGCAGCAGTTCGTTGAAACAGCCATTCGGATATACCGGAGTTCGAGAATATGTGCAGTCATTCGAACGAACGGTGAATGGAGACGAATTATACAACATTGAAACGAACTACGTTAAAGGAATTATTGGAAGCAAGGGGAAGAATAGCCAGCAACAAAACTATAGCTACTCTTGTGGCCGAACTCATGGAGGGGGACAGAGCGACCACTGCAGCAGCTCCACAGGAGACAGAGCCAACAGAATTTACAAGAGAGCTCAACAGCAGGTTAGCTTTTTACCCAAACACCCCCTCCATGGAGACACTGGAAAGACTGATAGCAGATGTACATGAGTACATTGTAGCGAAGCAAAACGCTATTCAGCGAGTCAGGGAAGGAGCCCCAGCGCCCACCAGCACTACCCAGGGAAAAGCTAAGATTCCCTACCAAGCTTTTATAAATTACACAGAAGGAGAAAGTGATATTGACGAATACCTACAGGATTTCGAAAGGTTGTGCCAGCTACACGACATCAGCCCAGCCGACCAAGTACCCCTGCTGGCTGGTAGATTGTCAGGCCGCGCCGCAGAGGCATACCGGACCGTCCCAGACGAAGACATCAGGAATTATCACAAAGTCAAACAAGCCATCCTAGCACGGTATGCCATTACCTCTGAGGCATACCGACTCAAATTCCGGGACATCAAGAAACAAACAAAAGACTCACACACTGAATGGGCACACCGACTACAGCGAGCCGCCAAGGGGTGGATGGAAGCGGCACGGGTCACCACTATGGAAGAGATGTTCCAGTTAATAGTAATGGAGCAGTTTTTTAATGGACTAACCACAGAACTTCAAAATTGGGTACGAGATCGCAAACCCCGTACCCTACCAGAGGCAGCCAAGCTAGCTGACGAGTTCCAAGACACCAGGCGAGATCAACGCACACCACACTGGACCACGTATGGATCTACCACCCCTCTGCCAGCAGTGACTACCTTGGCTCACCCACGACCAGCCGCGAGTCACAACCCGTACCCTCCTAGGTACAATACCCGACCACCGATCCGCTGCCACACCTGCAACCAACAGGGGCACATCCAGAGAGACTGCCCATGTAACCGACCTCGCCAGAACTGGAACCACCAGGGTCCTCCTCCCCCCAATCGGGCTGCAGTACACTGCTGCCAAAGAGAATCTGTGCTCCCAACATCCACAGTCACCTCAATAGAAGAGCCTCTGGGGATCCTACACGAGGTAAACCCCATACAAGCTGCCTCAGACAACCGCCAAGGGCACCGCCAGGTGGTACACATGGAGGGGAAGAATATACAAGGATTACGTGACTCTGGGGGCACGTTAACCCTGGTCCGAAATCATTTGGTGCCTAAGCACACCCTCACCGGAGACTGTGTAGCTGTACGGGTGGCAGAGGGAGCAATTTACAAAGTTCCCACTGCCAAGGTGCATTTGAATTGGGGGGGCAGGGCATGGAAACGTGGAGGTGGGAATTATGCAGGATTTGCCCACTGATGTTATTTTGTGCAACGACTTGGGGGAGCTCACCTCTGCTTTTGTCCCTCAACCAACTATCCAAGAGGCCTACCCGGTTGTTACCCGGCAGCAAGCACGCACCACGGCTCCTTCCGATCACTCTGAGGCTCAGGTAAACAATATGCCACACACCCCTCCTATTCTACCCTGGGATGCCCCCCTGGAATTTGGCAGTGAGGTGGCCCTAGATCCCTCCCTGCAGGTATATAAAGATAGGATAAATAAGGACCAAGGAGGGTTGGAGGGAGAGAGATATGCTTGGGACAAAGGTCTCATATACCGCTATGCAGAGAAGGTAGTAGCAGGGTCCATACCCGTGCCCACTAAGCAGTTAGTGGTACCCCGAAAGTATAGACAAGAGTTGCTACGCATCGCGCACGATATACCATTATCAGGGCATTTAGGAATCAGCCGAACGAAACATCGGCTGACGCAGAACTTCTTCTGGCCAGGTATCTCGAAGGATATTAGACAATAGTGTCAAACATGCGATACCTGCCAGAGGGTAGGGAAGAGAGGGGATCGCTTTAAAGCCAAACTCAGATCCCTGCCCATAATTGAAGAACCCTTCAGTCGAGTAGCAGTAGACATAATAGGACCCCTAGCGAAACCCAGTCACTCCGGCAAGAAATACATCTTGACCGTAGTAGACTACGCCACTAGATACCCAGAGGCAGTGGCGTTGACCAACGTACATGCAGAGACTATAGCCGATGCCCTTATGCGAATATTCTCCCGTATGGGATTTCCCCAGGAGATTATATCGGATAGGGGCACCCAGTTCACTGCAGAGGTCACCCACCAACTCTGGAAAGTGTGTGGGGTGAAACCGATCTTAAACTCCGCCTACCACCCCCAGTCCAACAGGCTCTGTGAACGGTTTAACGGAACACTTAAACAGATGATCCGCACGTTCATAGACACTCAAAAAGACTGGGAACGGTTTTTGCCCCACTTGCTCTTTGCCTATAGGGAAGTACCCCAAGAATCCACGGGATTCTCCCCTTTTGATTTATTGTTCGGGAGGAGAGTGAGGGGCCCCTTAGACCTTATCAGAGAACACTGGGAGGGAGGGGTAACTACGAATGGTACCCCTATTGTCCCATACGTGCTGGAGTTTAGGGAACGCTTGGAGGCTCTGACCGAGACGGTACGTACTAACCTCCAAGCGGCCCAACAACGACAGCGCAGATGGTACGATAAGGGGGCCAGGGACCGCAGCTTTCAGGTCGGGCAGAAGGTGTTAATCCTACGGCCAGTCCCTAATGACAAGCTGCAGGCCTCCTGGCAGGGCCCATACAAGGTGGTGGAGCAAATCTGCGATACCACCTATGTGATCGGCCCGTGCGCTGGAGCAGGGGGCAGACGCATGCTCCATGTGAACATGCTGAAGCCCTACTACGAGCGCATAGAAGAGGTGACCGCTATTTGCCCTCTGCCGCAGAGGACTTGGACAATTTACCTCTCCCAGACCTCCTAGAGAAAGAGGGCCAGAAAGCGGACCTGGAAGAGGTTCAGTTAGGCGAACAGCTGAGTCCCCAGGAAAGGGCGCAGGCTCATAGTCTAATAAGGGAAAAAGGAACCACTTTTTCTAATCTCCCCGGGTACACCCCGTTAGCCACCCACAGAGTAGAAACACCAGGGCAGACCCCTCTCCGCCAACCTCCTTACCGCATACCTGAATCCGTAAAGGATAATATGCGCAAGGAAATAGAAGAAATGCTACAACTAGGAGTCATAGAGCACTCTGAAAGCCCATGGGCTTCCACAGTAGTTCTGATGCCGAAGCGGGATGGGACTACCCGCTTCTGCGTAGACTACCGGAGGCTTAATGATAAGACCGTATCCGATGCCTACCCTATGCCCCAGATAGACGAGCTCCTGGACAAAATGGCCAGGGGCCAATACCTCACCACAATAGATCTTTGTAAGGGGTATTGGCAGATTCCCCTAGCTGAAGACGCCATCCCTAAGTCGGCGTTTGTCACCCCGTTTGGCCTGTACCAGTTTAAGGTCATGCCATTCGGGATGAAAAACGCTCCGGCTACTTTTCAGAGGATGGTGGATCGGCTATTGGATGGGTTCCAGGAGTACGCTTGCGCCTATCTAGATGATATAGCGATCTTCAGCCACTCCTGGACTGAACACCTGACCCACATAGGAGCCGTACTAGACCGTATTAGGGAGGCAGGATTAACTCTGAAACCCAGTAAGTGCCATATAGGGATGGCAGAAGTCCAATACCTAGGACACCGGGTAGGGAGCGGCCAACAAAAACCTGAACCAGCTAAGGTAGAGGCTGTAGCCAAATGGCCAACACCTCGTATCAAAACTCAAGTACTGGCATTCCTAGGTACCGCAGGATACTACCGTAAATTTGTACCCAACTACAGTACCCTGGCCAAACCCCTCACCGATTTGACCCGCAAGAATCTCCCTAAGATAGTAGTCTGGACCCCAGAGTGTGAGCAGGCATTCCAGCAACTAAAAACGGCTCTTGTGAATTCACCTGTACTTGCCGCCCCTGATCCAACTAAACGCTTTCTCGTCCACACAGACGCTTCTATGTTTGGATTGGGGGCAGTACTGAGCCAAGTCGGAGAAGATGGCGGCGAGCATCCAGTGGCTTACTTAAGCAGAAAACTTTTACCCCGGGAAGTAAGCTTCGCCGCCATAGAAAAAGAATGTCTGGCCGTGGTGTGGCCCTTAAAAAGCTGCAGCCCTATTTGTCTGGACAACCCTTTTCCTTACTCACAGATCACAACCCGTTGGTGTGGCTGAACAGGGTGTCAGGAGACAATGCCCGGCTGCTGCGCTGGAGTTTGGCGCTGCAGCCTTTTGACTTTACCATCCACTACCGCCCTGGGAAGCAAAATGGCAACGCCGACGGGTTATCCAGACAAACTGAACTTGAAAAGTGATCTGTGAGCGCTCCTCCGGACATCCCCAAGCCGATCCGTTGGGATCAGACTGTGTATGCTGGCTTGGTTCTGGGGGAGCATTGTGGCAAACCTAGCCACTTACAGAATGTCTTTCTTGTCTGTACCTCTTCCCCTCCCCCCTTTTCCTTGTACCATAGTAATCTATGTATTGTATGTAAATGAGACTGTTGGCAGTTTGAAACCAGGTGCGCATGCCTAGTAAAGTCAGTTGACTCCCAAACTGTGTGTCGTCCAGTCACTGGGGAAATTGTCTCTTGGATATTGACCTGCTTCTTCAGCTACAAGGGGATTTAAGTGAAGATATTAAGGGTATACCGTGAAGCTCCGCAACACTGATCATGTGGCCAAACCTTTACTCTAAACACTCATGTGGATTATGTGTTAGGTAATATGGTGGGTTAAATTGCAGTCTGTTTCTCATGACTTTGCAATGTATTTTTTTTATTTTAAGGTGTAGTCCATCTGTGGCAATTTGGATTCTATGGCCGGCAAAAATGTGTATAGACAACCTTAATTTAGTCTCAAAGATTATTTCCAGCAATAGGAAGCATTGTAAAACTCTTACCTTGAACTGTATGTACTTTAGGAGTCTAAAATGCTCAGCATAAAGTCTTAGGTACTCCAGGACCTTTGAATTGTGCAGATAAGCTGGAAAATCTTCTGGCATTGGGAAATCTGTGTAACACATCATCTCTTTGGAAATGTTGGTTACCACAGAGCTATATAAACTTGCTCTTCCATCCTCCACCATTTCCTGTAAGTAAATAAATGGGAAATTACCAGATTTTAATGAGTTTCCACTATATATAGTAAGGATTTATTTTTATATATAGTTATAGATATAGCATAGAGACTGAAGGCCATAGTATCAATATTACTGAATGGGTAAATATTTACATTCATGGTGAAAACATTAATGATTTCTGACAAATGGAAGTCAGAAATGAATTAAAATTTTCCTGATTTCCTTATTTGTTTTTGTTTTTTAATTGCCCCCCCAAACAAATTCGGTATCTGTGAAGAGATATCTAATTGCCTGCTCACAAATGCTGTTCCAGTCCAGCTTCATGGCCCCCAGGCTGTCCTTACTGGACTTCAGATTCTTGACTGTCAACTTCAGCATAGATAAAGTCATTACTGGCTGGATCATGTGCTGTCATGACTCCATCCATGCTGGACACGTCACCTTTTTGGCCAGTCATTGGGTGTAGCGGCACACAAGACCCTGTCCATGTGGGAGTGGAAAGGTGGGGACTGGATGTCGAGTAAAAACTGCTTATGAGCCAAAGAACTGGAATGGAGTGGTGGTGGGGAGAAGGTAAGTATAGATCTCTTCACATGCATGGCTGGAGGTGGGGGATTAAAAAAAAATCTGGACAACCCCTTTCCATTGGACAGCTGCACTGAGGTATAATCTTGAAATGCATGTGGTCTGTGGGCGTAGGTCTCCCTAGGTGGAAGGAGTTGTGGCTGCCACACTGCAGCTTCTCCAGTGGAATCCATGATGACCATGTTGATAATGAAAATCTTGGCCAGTTTAAAGAGGTCTTCCCACTATAGGCATTTATGGAATATTGATAGAATATCTCATCTGTGAGTGTAAGATCTCTCAGACCTCTATGAATGCCTACCACACTAACGAGCATAGTGTAGATGTCTATCGGCTTTAACAAGTCAGTAATGCATTTCTCCAGTTAAATCTTATTTATAATGATGCCTGCAGTGGAAGGCTAGAAGAAGGAGATAAGCAAGCCTGTGTCAGACATTAGCTGGGTACATAATTTAGACTATAATATCCAAGGTTTTTAAAGCTTTTCCACAGCTTGCTACATTCAACGCATTCCACAACTTTATAAGCCACCGTCAGCTAAAAAAATAGAGGAGAGACATTTTAAAAGTAGAGAATCATGAAACTGTAGACATTGGCTGATTAATATTTCATTGCTAAATTTGACTCTAATACTAATCCATCCAATTTAGCAATGACTGGGGGTTAGATTACATCTGCAATATTGTCAATGTAGATGTAAAATTGTCATTGTCAATGCATTACCATAGCTCAGGAACTCCTTTAATGAGCCACATTGCTGAGGGTCATGAGCCACATGTTGCTCCCAAGCCATTGGTTGTGGAGCACTGTGGTAGATATTTGGAGGATTTCATAAGTATGTAAATTTAGCAATAACTTTTCACCCTGTCTTGGTGTGTACAGTAGTGTACATCATCTCCCACTTACAGTATAGCAAGTGTTTTATTTATTCTCCCACAAACTACACCCATTGTAAATTTATTGTAATATAGAGCACGCTGGTAAAAGGTTTGAACCTAAAACTTGTTTTTGCTCAAGGATATTATTCAACATGTGGCCAACTTTTCTAGCAAATATGCTTCTCCCTTCACTTTATGCCATAAACCCCAGAAATAGGACATTTAATTGAATGGAATATTGTGAGTAGAGATGAGCGAAGTTTGGAAAAATTCAATTCGGCAGCTTCGTCGAAGTTCCCCAAGAAATTCGATTTGTAACAAATTATTTCATCACAAAGCGCTATAAATCACTCCCCATGTGGTCATTCACCGCACCCAGGGCCACGGCATCTGCGTGTACCATAAGCAGCACGGCCACTTCCCCGTCCCTTACTGCTCGCCTTCTGCATATTGAATGGTATATATGCTTGCAAGTATGTCACACGTACAGTAGCACAGGTTTTGTAAGTGTATGCGCAAATAAATTAAACTGAATGTCACTGATATTTAGGATGTGTAAACATTATGCAGGAGATATAGCGCAAGTAATGTCGCTGTCACCAGCGGCTAATAAAAAATTACAGGGAATGTTACAGCTATTTGGGATGCGCAAACGTTATACAGAAGATGTAGCGCAGGTAATGTCGCTGCTGTCACCAGCTGCTAACGTTATACAATAGATGTAGCGCAGGTAATGTCGCTGCTGTCACCAGCGGCTAACGTTATACAGGAGATGTAGCGCAGTTAATGTCGCTGCTGTCACCAGCGGCTAACGTTATACAGGAAATGTAGTGCAGGTAATGTTGCTGCTGTCACCAGCGGCTAACGTTACACAGAAGATGTAGCGCAGGTAATGTTGCTGCTGTCACCAGCGGCTAACCTTATACAGAAGATGTAGTGCAGGTAATGTCGCTGCTGTCACCAGCGGCTAACATTATACAGAAGATGTAGCGCAGGTAATGTTGCTGCTGTCACCAGCGGCTAACGTTATACAGAAGATGTAGTGCAGGTAATGTTGCTGCTGTCACCAGCGGCTAACCTTATACAGAAGATGTAGTGCAGGTAATGTTGCTGCTGTCCCCAGCGGCTAACATTATACAGAAGATGTAGCGCAGGTAATGTTGCTGCTGTCACCAGCGGCTAACGTTATATAGGAAATGTAGCGCAGGTAATGTCGCTGCTGTTATCGGCTGCTAACGTTATACAGGAGATGTAGGGCAGGTAATGTGGCTGCTGTCACCAGCGGCTAAGAAAAAAATACAGTCAATGTCACTGATATTTGGGATGCGGAAGCGTTATACAGGAGAGGTACCACAGGTAATGGCGCTGCTGTCACCAGCGGGTAAGAAAAAATTACAGTCAATGTCACAGATATTTGGGATGTGGAAACGTTATACAGGATATGTAGCGCAGGTATTGTCACTGTCCGCAGCGTCTATTGAAAAAGTACACTGGATGTCACAGATATTTTTAGGAAGCGCAAACGTTACACAGGATATGTAGCGCAGGTAATGTCACTGTCTGCAGCGTTTATGGTAAAAGTACACTGGATGTCACACATATTTTTAGTATGCGCACATGTTAAACAGGAGATGTAGCGCAGATATGTTGCTGTCCGCAGCTTCTACGGAAAAAGTACACTGGATGTCACAGATATTTTTAGGCTGCGCACATTTTACACAGGAGATGTAGCGCAGATAATGTCGCTGTCTGCAGCAACCAAACAATTGCAAGCTATTTAGCGCAGGTTGCGCTAAAAATATATATTGCTGCCATATACAACAATAGTCCTTAAAATTACTTTTGGGTCTCTACAATTGCATGCAATTTAGCGGTAGGTTGCGCTAAAAATATATATTGCTGCCAGACACAACAATAGTTCTTAAAAAGACTTTTGGGTCTCTAAAACTAACCCTGCCTAACAAAAAAAAAAAATTCACTTCCCTACACTATCTGTCCCATCTACAGCTCTCCCTGACTAAGACTGAGCCAAGCCACATGTCATTCCGGCCAGCCAATCACTGTAATGCCAATAACCAACATGGCTATGGTATTACAGTGAGTGGCAGTACTTAACCGCACTTGCGGGGAGGAGACTCGAGCATTGCGCTTCGAGCACACAAAGTATTCGGCCAAACACCGCGATGTGCCGAGCATCGTGATGCTCGAGCCACTGGTGTTAGGCCAAGCATGCTCGATCAACACAAATTATCACCTATCATCCGTGGGCAAAAAATACCAAAGCTGATGCGTTATCCCGAGGTTTTCCTGGAGGGGGTGATGTTGACGATCCAGTGCCGATTTTACAAAAGGGGGTGGTTGCCTCTGCGTTACACTCAGACCTGGAGGGGATGGTGTTGGAGGTTCAGGGGGGTGTTGGTCTCTTGCCCCCCAGAAAAGTTGTTTCTGCCTTTGAATTTGCACCTTAAAATATTAGAAGAACACCATAACTCTGCACTCGCTAGGCACCCTGGTAATAGCGCAACCTCGGAGCTAAGGTCTCGTCGTTTCTGGCATCCGAAGTTGCACCAGGATGTAATTGATTTTGTGTCTACCTGCACGACCTGTGTACACGCTAAAGTCACTCATACTCATCTGGCGGGGTCTCTGTTGCCACTGGTCATTCCCAACAGACCGTGGACACACCTGTCGATGGATTTTATTAGTGACCTACTTTTATCTGCGGGTAAAACTCTTATCCTGGTAGTAGTAAAGAGGTTCAGTAAAATGTTGCATTTCATTGCCTTACCCGCGTTGCCAAATGCAACCCGTGCCTCTGCTCACATACTCTCTGCGGCTCATTAAGAAACGTCCGGGACGGACCGAAACATCTGAAATCAAGTCGCACATTCTTTCTTTTTGAAGAACCACACAATTTTGAGATTTAGTTTTTTCCTTTATTGGAAACATGAAAAGCTGTATTTGGGCACTATATGCTGGAATGTTATACTCAACTCAACTCCAATTGACACAAAAATGTGAGATATAATAAACATTTAACTGCATTCTAATAGAGCGTGTGTGGAAACTCTTTTTAAACTGTTTGGGGGTCCATCCCTGTTATTCACTGCACTTTGTATTAAAAAGAATGTGCACATTCTCCATCTTCTTTTTCATTAATTCAAAGGAGGACATCACAGGATGATGTTAACACTAAACATTTATTTCTCTGCAGGACCTGATGATATTTTATTAGTGGATATTTTGCATTTTATTTATATTAATGCTTCAGGCTTACTATTTTCCTGCTTCTGGTCTTTTTAAATATGTTTGTATTGTTCAATAGTAATATAGGCTGGCTCACAGTATTTTTGCATAAAATTTTATTAATGCACTAAATCAAACAAAAACTAACTTGATGTCAGCATATCAGCATACATACATGAAATGTGTAAGATAGGTGTATATATAGTGCGGAGCTCACGCACAAACCTAAACACTGAAGTACTCCTAAAAATAAGACCTGATGGCTAGAGTGAGGCTGCAAGAGTTATTCAATTAGACCGCTCAAATGTCCAAAACATTAAATGCCGGTTTACCGGATAGTTGGAACCGGAGAGGTTCAAAAGCGTCCTTGCTATAATCTCCCACAAGGGAAACTCAGTATTCAGGTGTCATCTGGCAAATAATGACCGCACCTCCTCCGATCGGCAGTGCTCCACTTACTTGTTCCTGCGGAGCAAAACTTCAGACCCGTTCCCCCAGCGTCCCACGTGTCCAGCTGGACAATCAATCGCTGGTTAGTGACGTAGGCGCTTGGAGCCGTCGGGCTGACAGAAGCTGATGCAGCTGAGTTGGTAGTTGCCTGAACCTGTCGGACCAGGGGAAGTAGACACAGCAGAGTTTGCCTTGTATTTTCGGCAACGTTGAATATATCAACACAGATTTAGTCCACCTTGTCAATGGTTGGTAAATGGAATCTTTTAAAGCGGTATATAACGTCTTCCAATGGTTGAAGAAAATTGAAAAGTTGGATTAGCAGAAATCCTCTTCTTGCATATTTGTAAAAACCGCACCGATAGCCAGGTCTTTGTACACACTAGACGCGTTTCGGAAACAAGTTCCTTCCTCACTAGATAATTATGGAATGCTGAATGAAGACACAAGTCATGTCTTTAAATACCCTTTTGGGTTTGATATAAAATATGGATCGGATTGCGGACCGTGCTGACTGCACAGTCTCAATCTTCACCATATATAGCATAGATGGTCAATAAACACCAGTATATTGCAACATATTGGTGTTTATTGACCATCTATGCTATATATGGTGAAGATTGAGACTGTGCAGTCAGCACGGTCCGCAATCCGATCCAACTATCCGGTAAACCAGCATTTAATGTTTTGGACATTTGAGCGGTCTAATTGAATAACTCTTGCAGACTCACTCTAGCCATCAGGTCTTATTTTTAGGAGTACTCCAGTGTTTAGGTTTGTGCGTGAGCTCCGCACTATATATACCTATCTTACACATTTCATGTATGTATGCTGATATGCTGACATCAAGTTAGTTTTTGTTTGATTTAGTGCATTAATAAAATTTTATGCAAAAATACTGTGAGCCAGCCTATATTACTATTGATTTATTCTTTTTCTTTCAGCTGGTAACTGAAAGGCTGAGCTCCAGTAGTTTGCTGGTGGAGCCTTTCTAAATATTTAATATTATGTTTGTATTGTTATTTGCTAAACTGTCATTCTGTGTTGAGTAAATAATCATATTTATGCTGATTGTGTGCACGCTATAGTGGGCTGGCTTACCTCATATATAAGCAGGGTAAGTGTATGTATATTAAGACCGCTTGTCATTTGAAATGCATCAGATCACAGCGGGGATGTGCATTTTTTTATGCAATATATTACAATAAGGCCTCATGCACACGACCGTGTCTGCTTTGTGGTCCATAAATTGCGGATCTGCAAGACACGGATACCGGCCGTGTGCGTTCCGCATTTTGCGAAACAGTACATCCTGCCCTCAGTAGAACAGTCCTATTATTGTCCGTGATACGGACAAGAATAGGACATATTCTTTTTTTTTTTTTTTTGGCGTGGCTGTGGAACAGACGTGCGGATCCGGCCCCATTGAAGTAACATAGCACATAAGGCCGAAAAAATACATTTGTCCATCCAGTTCGGCCTGTCATTCTGCAAGTTGATCCAGAGGAAGGCAAAAAAAAAACCTGTGAGGTAGAAGCCAATTTTCCCCACTTTAGGGGAATAAAAAATTCCTTCCCGACTCCAATCAGGCAATCAGACTAACTCCCTGGATCAACGACCCCTCTCTAGTAGCCATAGCCTGTAATATTATTACACTCCAGAAATACGTCCAGGCCCCTCTTGAATTCCTTTATTGTACTCACCATCACCACCTCCTCAGGCAGAGAGTTCCATAGTCTCACTGCTCTTACCGTAAAGAATCCTCTTCTATGTTTGTGTACAAACCTTCTTTCCTCCAGACACAGAGGATGTCCCCTCGTCACAGTCACAGTCCTGGGGATAAATAGATGATGAGATAGATCTCTGTACTGACCCCTGATATATTTATACATAGTAATTAGATCTCCCCTCAGTCGTCTTTTTTCTAAAGTGAATAACCCTAATTTTGATAATCTTTTAGGCTACTGTAGTTGCCCCATTCCAGTTATTACTTTAGTTGCCCTCCTCTGGATCTTCTCCAGCTCTGCTATGTCTGCCTTGTTTACAGGAGCAAAGAACTGTACACAGTACTCCATGTGTGGTCTGACTAGCGATTTGTAAAGTGGTAGGACTATGTTCTTATCACGGGCATCTATGCCCCTTTTGATTCAACCCATTATCTTGTTGGCCTTGGCTAGAGTTGAGCGAACCCGAACTGTAAAGTTCGGGTTCGTACCGAACTTTAGGGTTTTCGGCACCCGGACCCGAACCCGAACATTTACGTAAAAGTTCGGGTTCGGTTTCGGTGTTCGCCGATTTTTATGGCGCTTTTTGAAAGGCTGCACAGCAGCCAATCAACAACAAGCGTCGTACTACTTGCCCCAAAAGGCCATCACAGCCATGCCTACTATTGGCATGGCTGTGATTGACAAACTGCAGCATGTGACCCAGCCTCTATTTAAACTGGAGTCACGTAGCGCCGCCCGTCACTCTGCTCGGATTAGTGTAGGGAGAGGCTGCAGCTGCTGTGAGGGAGAGATCAGGGAGAAATCTTATCAAGAACTGTTTTTTGTACTCAGCGATCTACAGCAAAAGTGTTTTGTGGGTGCAGTGCACAATTTTTTTAAGCCTGCCCTAAGCCAACTACTGCTAAAAACGAACTTTTTTCTTCAGTTAGTCAATATCAATACATGATCGGCAGCCATTTTATGCAATGATAGTGCACCAGCATAGGCTATCTGCATGTCTGCAAGTCCAGAAATACAGCTTTGGCATACTGGGGTGAAAAAAGCCTCTGATATACTGCACATCTGGGATTAGACAAGCATAAGTGACTGTCACATTTAGGACAGAAATACAGCTTTTTGGTTAGGGTGAAAAAATCCTCTAATATACTGCACATCTGGGATTAGACAAGTATAAGTGACTGTCACATTTAGGCCATAAATGTGGCTTTGGCATACTGGGGTGAAAAAAGCCTCTGATATACTGCACATCTGGGATTAGACAAGCATAAATGACTGTCACATTTAGGCCATAAATACGGCTTTTTGGTTACTGGGGTGAAAAAAGCCTCTCATATACTGCACATCTGGGATTACACATGCATAAGTGACTGTCACATTTAGGACACAAATACAGCTTTTTGGTTAGGGGGAAAAAACCCTCTAATATACTGCACATCTGGGATTAGACAAGCATAAGTGACTGTCACATTTAGGACAGAAATACAGCTTTTTGGTTAGGGTGAAAAAACCCTCTAATATACTGCACATCTGGGATTAGACAAGCATAAGTGACTGTCACATTTAGGCCATAAATGCGGCTTTGGCATACTGGGGTGAAAAAAGCCTCTGATATACTCCACATCTGGGATTAGACAAGCATAAGTGACTGTCACATTTAGGCCATAAATACGGCTTTTTGGTTACTGGGGTGAAAAAAGCCTCTAATATATTGCACATCTGGGATTACAAGTGCATAAGTGACTGTCACATTTAGGACAGAAATACAGCTTTTTTGTTAGGGTGAAAAAACCCTCTAATATACTGCACATCTGGTATTAGACAAGCATAAGTGACTGTCACATTTAGGCCAGAAATACGGCTTTTTGGTATATATTGCACATCTGGGATTACACGTGCATAAGTGACTGTCACATTTAGGCCAGAAATACGGCTTTTTGGTTACTGGGGTGAAAAAAAGCCTCTAATACAGTACAGACCAAAAGTTTGGACACACCTTCTCATTCAAAGAGTTTTCTTTATTTTCATGACTATGAAGGCATCAAAACTATGAATTAACACATGTGGAATTATATACATAACAAACAAGTGTGAAACAACTGAAAATATGTCATATTCTAGGTTCTTCAAAGTGGCCACCTTTTGCTTTGATTACTGCTTTGCACACTCTTGGCATTCTCTTGATGACCTTCAAGAGGTAGTCCCCTGAAATGGTCTTCCAACAGTCTTGAAGGAGTTCCCAGAGATGCTTAGCACTTGTTGGCCCTTTTGCCTTCACTCTGCGGTCCAGCTCATCCCAAACTATCTCGATTGGGTTCAGGTCCGGTGACTGTGGAGGCCAGGTCATCTGGCGCAGCACCCCATCACTCTCCTTCATGGTCAAATAGCCCTTACTTTCAAAGATTTCCCAATTTTTCGGCTGACTGACTGACCTTCATTTCTTAAAGTAATGATGGCCACTCGTTTTTCTTTACTTAGCTACTTTTTTCTTGCCATAATACAAATTCTAACAGTCTATTCAGTAGGACTATCAGCTGTGTATCCACCTGACTTCTCCTCAACGCCACTGATGGTCCCAACCCCATTTATAAGGCAAGAAATCCCACTCATTAAACCTGACAGGGCACACCTGTGAAGTGAAAACCATTTCAGGGGTCTACCTCTTGAAGCTCATCAAGAGAATGCCAAGAGTGTGCAAAGCAGTAATCAAAGCAAAAGGTGGCTACTTTGAAGAACCTAGAAAATGACATATTTTCAGTTGTTTCACACTTGTTTGTTATGTATATAATTCCACATGTGTTAATTCATAGTTTTGATGCCTTCAGTGTGAATCTACAATTTTCATAGTCATGAAAATAAAGAAAACTCTTTGAATGAGAAGGTGTTTCCAAACTTTTGGTCTGTACTGTATATTGCACATCTGGGATTACACGTGCATAAGTGACTGTCACATTTAGGACAGAAATACAGCTTTTTGGTTAGGGTGAAAAAACCCTCTAATATACTGCACATCTGGGATTAGACAAGCATAAGTGACTGTCACATTTAGGCCAGAAATACGGCTTTTTGGTTACTGGGGTGAAAAAAGCCTCTAATATATTGCACATTTGGGATTACACGTGCATAAGTGACTGTCACATTTAGGCCAGAAATACGGCTTTGGCATACTGGGGTGAAAAAAGCCTCTAATATACTGCACATCTGGGATAAGACGTGCATAAGTGACTGTCACATTTAGGCCACAAATACCGCTGTCATATAGAGTTTAAAAAAACTCGAGTGCAATACCCTACATCAGGGTTTTTATTGGCGGTTAATTATTTTTAACAGACTTCACTTTGTAAACGCTAACTATGAGGAAAACATCTAATAAGGTGGAGCCTCTGTTGCAGGGAGAGGACGTGGCCGTTCTGCCACAGCTACACGTCCTACTGAACCTACTACCTCAGGTCCCAGTAGCCGCCAGAATCTACAGCGATATTTGGTCGGGCCTAATGCCGTTCTAAGGATGGTAAGGCCTGAGCAAGTACAGGCGCTAGTCAATTGGGTGACCAACAGTGGATCTAGCACGTTCACATTATCTCCCACCCAGTCTTCTGCAGAAAGTGCACAGGTGGCGCCTGAAACCCATGCCCATCAGTCTGTCACATCACCCCCGTGCATATCGGGGAACCTGTCTGAGCCTCAAGTCATGCAGCAGTCTCTTATGCTGTTTGAAGACTCTGCTGGCAGGGTTTCCCAAGGGCATCCACCTAGCCCTTCCCCAGGGGAAGGACATGGGAATACCACCTCAGCACGTCTCTGATGATGACGAAACACAGGTGCCAACTGCTGCGTCTTTCTGCAGTGTGCAGACCGAAAAGGAGGTCAGGGAGGAAGACTGGGTGGAAGACTATGCAGGGGACGATGAGGTCCTAGACCCCACATGGAATGAAGGTCGTGCCACTGACTTTCAGAGTTTGGAGGAAGAGGCAGTGGTGAGACCGAGCCAACAGCGTAGCAAAAGCGGGAGCAGGGTGCAAAAGCAGAGCAGCCGTCGCCAAAACACTTCGCCTGCTACTGGCCACCGTTACCAGGGACCAAGCACACCAAAGGCAGCTTCAAGGAGTTCCCTGGCATGGCACTTCTTCACACAATGTGCTGACGACAAAACCCGAGTGGTTTGCACGCTGTGCCATCAGAGCCTGAATTGAGGCATTAACGTTCTGAACCTTAGCACAACCTGCATGACCAGGCATCTACATGCGAGACACGGGCTGCAGTGGAGTAAACACCTTCAAAACCAAGAAAGGGCTCCCTCTTCTGCTGCTGCCTCGGCCTCTTCCTCCGCCTGCTGGAGGAACGTTGCACCTGCCGCCCAGTAAACAGAGGATGTGCCACCAACAACACCACCTCCGTCACCAAGCATCTCCACCGTGTCACACGGAAGCGTTCAGCTCTCCATCTCACAAACCTTTGAGGGAAAGCGTAAATTCCCACGTAGCCACCCTCGATCCCTGGCCCTGAGTGCCAGCATTTCTAAACTACTGCCCTTTGAAATGCTGTAATTCAGGCTGGTGGAGACAGACAGCTTCAAACAGCTCATGTCGCTTGCTGTCCCACAGTACGTCATTCCCTGCCGCCACTACTTCTCCAGGAGAGCCGTGCCCTCCCTGCACAACCAAGTATCGGATAAAATCAAGTGTGCACTGCGCAACGCCATTTGTGGCAAGGTCCACCTAACCACAGATACGTGGACCAGTAAGCACGGTCGGGGACGCTATATCTCCCTAACTGCACACTGGGTAAATGTAGTGGCGGGGATGGGGATGAAGCATGTTCACAGCGGGGTGGCATCCAATGCAGCTCGGGCCCATCACTGGTGCGTGGCTGGGGGATACGGAGGACGCAGACGATGCGCCTCCCACAGAGGACAGGTTGTCCTTACCTCTGGGCAGCCTGGCACACATGAGCGACTACATGCTGCAGTGCCTGCGCAACGACTGAAGAGTTGCCCACATTTTAATGTGTGCTGACTACTGGGTGGCCATCCTGCTGGATCCCCGTTACAAAGACAATGTGCCGTCCTTAATTCCCTCACTGGAGCGTGATCGGAAGATGCGTGACTACAGGCGCACGCTGGTAGAAGCGCTCCTGAGAGCATTCCCGACTGACGCCCGGGGACAAGTGGAAACACAAGGCGAAGGCAGGGGAGGAGGAAGAGGTCGCCAACGCAGCTGTGTCAGTGCCAGCACCTCAGAAGGCAGGGTTAGCATGGCCGACATGTGGAACAGCTTTGTCACCTCGCCGCAACAACCGGCCCCAACTGCCGATATGGAGCGTGTTAGCAGGGGGCAGCATTTGAACAACATGGTGGAACAGTACCTGTGCACACGCCTACACGTACTGACTGATGGTTCTGCCATATTCAACTTCTGAATCTCCAAATTGTCCACATGGCCAGAGCTTGCCCTGTATGCCTTGGGGTTGCTGGCCTGCCCTGCAGCCAGTGTACTCTGTGAACGTGTATTTAGCACGGCAGGAGGCGTCATTACAGACAGACGCAGCCGCCTGTCCACAGCCAACATGGACAAGCTCACGTTCATTAAAATGAACTAGGCTTGGATCCCACAAGACTTGTCTGTACCTTGTGCAGAATAGACATTTATACCACCATCAAACATACATTCTTGTACTCAAGTCAAGTGCAATGATTCTTTGTTTTCTTTTTTTTATTTGTCCCATTATTTTGGGGGCTACCTACCCCAATAAAAAAAAAAAAAAAACATTGTTGGCTACCTCCTCCACCATTGCTGCCTCCACCTACAACACCACATTCACCGCCTCCTCAACTTTCGACTCCATATCCACCTCCTTCTCTGAGTTGCAGGTTAATAATTTGTAATTTTTCGTTATTTTATTTCATTTTAAGTTATTTCCCTATCCACATTTGTTTGCAGAGCAGTTGTCATGCTCTTAAGCACATTTTACTGCCTTTTACATCCCTCTAGCTTTTTCAAGGACTATTTTAGAGCCATTTTAATTTAAAACAGTGCCAATTTTAGTGCCCTAAATTTAAAAATTTTTTATTTTCAATTGTCGGGTGACATTTTACCATTTTTGGTGTATACAAACCCCTGCTGTGCCTGGGTGACAGGGGCCAAAATCTCTCAAAATCCTCTGTTGTATATTTGGGTGACATGAACCCCCTTTTGCCGTGAATGAACCCCTGCTGTGCTTGGGTGACAGGGGCCCAAATCTCTCAAAATCCTCTGTTGTATATTTGGGTGACATGAACCCCCTTTTGCCGTGAATGAACCCCTGCTGTGCCTGGGTGACAGGGGCCAAAATCTCTCAAAATCCTCTGTTGTATATTTGGGTGACATGAACCCCCTTTTGCCGTGAATGAACCCCTGCTGTGCCTGGGTGACATGGTCCTAAATCTCTCAAAATCCTCTGTTCTATTGCTGGATGACAAGAACCCCCTTTTGCCGTGAATGAACCCCTGCTGTGCCTGGGTGACAGGGGCCAAAATCTCTCAAAATCCTCTGTTGTATATTTGGGTGACATGAACCCCCTTTTGCCGTGAATGAACCCCTGCTGTGCCTGGGTGACATGGTCCTAAATCTCTCAAAATCCTCTGTTCTATTGCTGGATGACAAGAACCCCCTTTTGCCGTGAATGAACCCCTGCTGTGCCTGGGTGACAGGGGCCAAAATCTCTCAAAATCGTCTGTTCTATTACTGGGTGACATGAACCCCCTTTTGCCGTGAATGAACCCCTGCTGTGCCTGGGTGACAGGGGCCTAAATCTCTCAAAATCGTCTGTTGTATTACTGGGTGACATGAACCCCCTTTTGCCGTGAATGAACCCCTGCTGTGCCTGGGTGACAGGCGCCTAAATCTCTCAAAATCCTCTGTTGTATATTTGGGTGACATGAACCCCCTTTTGCCGTGAATGAACCCCTGCTGTGCCTGGGTGACAGGGGCCTAAATCTCTCAAAATCCTCTGTTCTATTGCTGAGTGACAAGAACCCCCTTTTGCTGTGAATGAACCCCTGCTGTGCCTGGGTGACAGGGGCCAAAATCTCTCAAAATCCTCTGTTGTATATTTGGGTGACATGAACCCCCTTTTGCCGTGAATGAACCCCTGCTGTGCCTGGGTGACATGGTCCTAAATCTCTCAAAATCCTCTGTTCTATTGCTGGATGACAAGAACCCCCTTTTGCCGTGAATGAACCCCTGCTGTGCCTGGGTGACAGGGGCCAAAATCTCTCAAAATCCTCTGTTGTATATTTGGGTGACATGAACCCCCTTTTGCCGTGAATGAACCCCTGCTGTGCCTGGGTGACATGGTCCTAAATCTCTCAAAATCCTCTGTTCTATTGCTGGATGACAAGAACTCCCTTTTGCCGTGAATGAACCCCTGCTGTGCCTGGGTGACATGGTCCTAAATCTCTCAAAATCCTCTGTTCTATTGCTGGATGACAAGAACCCCCTTTTGCCGTGAATGAACCCCTGCTGTGCCTGGGTGACAGGGGCCAAAATCTCTCAAAATCGTCTGTTCTATTACTGGGTGACATGAACCCCCTTTTGCCGTGAATGAACCCCTGCTGTGCCTGGGTGACAGGGGCCTAAATCTCTCAAAATCGTCTGTTGTATTACTGGGTGACATGAACCCCCTTTTGCCGTGAATGAACCCCTGCTGTGCCTGGGTGACAGGCGCCTAAATCTCTCAAAATCCTCTGTTGTATATTTGGGTGACATGAACCTCCTTTTGCCGTGAATGAACCCCTGCTGTGCCTGGGTGACAGGGGCCTAAATCTCTCAAAATCCTCTGTTCTATTGCTGGGTGACATGAACCCCCTTTTGCCGTGAATGAACCCCTGCTGTGCCTGGGTGACAGGGGCCAAAATCTCTCAAAATCCTCTGTTCTATTGCTGGGTGACATGAACCCCCTTTTGCCGTGAATGAACCCCTGCTGTGCCTGGGTGACAGGGGCCTAAATCTCTCAAAATCCTCTGTTCTATTGCTGTGTGACATGAACCCCCTTTTGCCGTGAATGAACCCCTGCTCTGCATTGCTGACAGGGAACTAAATTTAGTGAAAACATCTGTTACTGATCGGAAGATGCGCGACTACAAGCGCACGCTGCTGATGGCATTCCCACTTGACAGAGGGAGCTCAGTGGAAGCACAAGGCGAAGGCAGAGGAGGAGGAAGAGGTCGCCAACGCAGCTGGGGCACCACCAGCACCTGAGAAGGCAGAGTTAGCATGGCCAAAATATGGAAAAGCTTTGTCAGCCCTGGAGGTGCTGACCTGCCCAGCAGCCAGTGTATAGTGTGAACGTGTGTTTAGCACGGCAGAGAGCATTATCACAGGCCGCAGCCAATGTGGACAAGCTTACGTTTATTAAAATGAACCAGGCATGGATCCCACAGGACTTGTCCGTACCTTGTGCAGAATAGACATTTATACCAGCCTCAACCATCCATTCTTGTACTCAAGTGCACTTATTCTTTGTTTTATTTTGTTTTATGTCCCAATATTTTGGGGGATACCCCAATTTAAAAATAAAAAATAACACAAATCAGTGTTGGCTACCTATTCCTCCTTCACTGCCACTTCCACCTACACTGCCACGTCAACCTACACCGCCACATCCACCCATCCACCGCCTCATCAACCTCCTACTCCTAGATCCAGATTGTTATTTTTATTTTTTCTGTATTTTATGTTATTTTAAGTCATTTCCCTATCCACATTTGTTTGCAGAACAGTTGTCATGCTCTTAAGCACATTTTGATGCCTTTTGCAGCCCTCTAGGACTATTTTAGAGCCATTTTAGTGCCCAAAAGTTCGGGTCCCCATTGACTTCAATGGGGTTCGGGTCAAGTTCGGGTCAAGTTCTGGTCCCGAACCCGAACTTTTTTTTCAAGTTCGGCCGAACCCGAACTTCCAGGTGTCCGCTCAACTCTAGCCTTGGCAGCAGCTGCCTGACACTGGTTTTTGCAACTTAGTTTGCTGTTTATTAAAATTCCTAGATCCTTTTCCATGTCAGTGTTACCGAGTGTTTTACCATTTAGTATGTACGGGTGACTTGTATTATTCCTTCCCAAGTGCATAACTTTACATTTGTCCGTGTTAAACCTCATCTGCCACTTATCTGCCCAAGCCTCCAATCTATCCAGATCCCTCTGTAGTAGTATACTGTCAGTGTTAATTACTTTACACAGTTTAGTGTCATCTGCGAAAATTAATACTTTACTATGCAAGCCTTCTACAAGATCATTAATAAATATATTGAAGAGAATAGGGCCCAATACTGACCCCTGAGGTACTCCACTAGTGACAGTGACCCAATCTGAGTGTGTACCGTTAATAACCACCCTCTGTTTTCTATCATTGAGCCAGTCACTTACCCACATACAGACGTTTTCTCCCAGTCCGAGCATTCTCATTTTATATACTAACCTTTTATGTGGTACAGTGTCAAATGCTTTGGAGAAGTCCAGATATACGACATCCATTGATTCACCGCTGTCAAGTCTAGAACTTACCTCCTCATAGAAACTGATTAAATTAGTTTGGCATGACCGATCCCTCATGAAGCCATGCTGATATGGCGTTATTTTCTTATTTCCGTTGAGATGCTCTAAGATAGCATCTCTCAGAAAACCTTCAAACAGTTTACCCACAACAGATGTTAAACTTACCGGCCTATAGTTTCCAGGCTCTGTTTTTGGACCCTTTTTGAATATTGGCACCACATTTGCCATGCGCCAATCCTGTGGGACATTCTCTGTCAGTATAGAGTCCGCAAATATCAGAAATAAGGGTCTGGCTATAACATTACTTAATTCCCTTAGGATACGGGGGTGTATGCCATCCGGTCCTGGCGATTTGTCTATTTTAATCTTTTTAAGGCTACTTTCACACTAGCGTTGGGGCTCCGCTTGTGATCTCTGTTTGAAGGCTCTCACAAGTGGCCCCTAACGCATCCGTCCAGCTACTAATGCATTCTGAGTGGATGCGGATCCGCTCAGAATGCATCAGTCTGGCAGCGTTCAGCCTCAGCTCCGCTCAGCAAGCGGACACCTGAACACTGCTTGCAGCGTTCGGGTGTCCGCCTGGCCGTGCGGAGGCAAACGGATCCGTCCAGACTTACAATGTAAGTCAATGGAGACGGATCCGTTTGAATTTGACACTATATGGCTCAATTTTCAAACGGATCCGTCCCCCATTGACTTTCAATGTAAAGTCTGGACGGATCCGTCTGAAGCTACTTTCAGACTTAGAATTTTTTCTACAATATAATGCAGACGGATCCGTTCTGAACGGATCCAAAGTCTGCATTATATGAGCGGATCCGTCTGGGCAGACCCCAGACGGATCCGCTCTGAACGCTAGTGTGAAAGTAGCCTAAGTCACTGATGTACTTCTTCCTGGGTCAGACAGGACACTTTTAATGGGGAATTTATTTTTACATTCTGCATGTCATCTGACAGTTTATGTTCCTCAGTGAATACATTGGAGAAAAAAATATTTAACAGCTTTGCTTTCTCCTCGTCGCTCTCTGCGACTCCCCCTCATTACTCTTTAAAGGACCGAAAACTTCAGATTTATACTTTTTAACATTTATATAATTGAAGAACATTTTAGGTTTAGTTTTGCTCTCTTTGGCAATTAATCTCTCGGTCTCTAGTTTGGCCGCTTTTATTTGTTTTTTACATATTCTATTTTTTTCCTTATCGTTTTTTAGTGCTTCCGTGCCACCCTACTGTTTTAGTGATTTATATGCTTTCTTTTTGTCATTTATTGCTTTCTTTACAGTTCTGTGAATGGGTCCGCATCCTAGCCGCATTTTGTAGCTGCAACCCATGGTCATGAGGCCTAAATGATTGATTTTTATTTACAACACACTGTATTTAGGGACCATTTAAAGGGGTTGTCCAGGTTCAGAGCTGAACCTGGACATACCCATATTTTCACCCAGGCAGCCCACCTGATGTTAGTATCGCACAGGGCAAGGGCTCCTTTGTTTATAATAACACACTGCCGGGTGGAGGCTTTAGCCCAACACTGTGTTCGGTGACATCACCGACTCTGATGGGCGTGCTTTAGTGCTGACCTAGCCGTTTTACTGGCTAAGGCAGCGATAAAGCCCGCCCATCAGTGCCGGTGACGTCACTGGGCTTCCTGGCAGCCCCATGGAGAGCGTGTTTCGTCACCAGAACTCCTGAAAATGCCTTTGCCCTGCGCGATTTAGCACAGGGCAAAGGAGAGCATCGGAGCATGAACTGCTCCGATGCTCAAGTCAGGGGGGCTGCCTGGGTGAAAACGGAGGTATGTCCGGGTTCAGCTCTGAACCAGGACAACCCCTTTAAGCTTATATACAAAAACAGGTTAATGATACATCCACTAAATGGAGGAAAAGAGCTAAGTATTGCAGACCTACTGTATACGAACTGATAAGTGCAAACAGATTTGTATAGCTCATTTCTTCTAAACACGGTGACAGAATGCTTTTTCAGCTGTGATTTATTTAATTTTTTTCATTAAATGTGTATGTGTTGGGTTTTGAGTGACAGGCGTTGACTATACTTTTGTATTTAGAAATAGGAATGTTTGCATCCCCAGGACTGTGATTTGAGACTGTGTTTTTGGTCAAATTTACTGTAACTGTTACCTTTGTTCATTGATCTGACTTGTTTCATTTCCACCAACATGGAAACTAGAGATTGTGCCAGATCAGGTACTCTTTCAAGGTCCACCTGCTGAAATTGGCAACTTTTTCTTTAACCTTCACTCTGGGTAATCTCATTGAAATCTTGATAAAAACTGAACTTCCAGATTTAGTTTAAAAGCTTAATCATGTACAAATAAAAGTTCACACACCTTTTCAAAAATTAATAGTACAGGTGACTATTAGAAACTTTGCTCTATAAATTATCAGAGAAAATTGCTCTTTCTCCACATATAAGACAGGGGGAAAAAAAAGGTCAGTCACTCCTTCCCCTTCCCTCCCCAAACACTTCTATGAGCAGCATGTCACCTGACTCTTCAGTGTGTTGACAATCCACCTTGCTCTCTCAAGATGAAGAATATTAGTTTAGGGGGGAGGAAGATTCTGATCCGGAAGTGGAGAAAAAGCTATTTTTTTTCTAATAAAATATGTTACAAAGTTACTTACATTCACCTGTACTAATGATTTATACAATGTTCTGTAAAAATGTATGGACCATTTAAGCTTATATACAAAAACAGGTTAAAGATTAGTGTCAGGGGCACTATTTGCTGGGAGCAGTTATTTTAGGGCACTGTGTGCCAATAATTATTGAAGGGCACTATCTGCATGGTACTACTATTATCAGGGGGTTTATCTGTTTCTGCAATATAGTTTTGGGGAGCACAGTGGCACAGTATTGGGGGTGGTAGGATGATTTGTCCAGAAGATGGGAGGATGATGGAAAAGTAGTAAACTAAGATTTTGTTTGTCAAACTGCAGAGATGAAAAATGTCTGAAAATGGTGGTCTGGTCTGAAGGTCTGAAAGGAGAAGATGTGGAAAGAGAACCTCTAAATGTCACGATCAGTGTGGGGGGACGACGACTGGGCCTGGAAACTAGGGAACAAACAGGTCACCTCCTAGACAACCCTAATCCTGGCCCTGACTACCTATCAATATGAATAGACCTTGAAGTTAGGAATATTCATAAGCAGGATACCTAGGCCCTGATTTCCCTATAAGGCCCTGTAATAAGTATAGGACCAGAGACAACCCTTTCCTCCCCAGATGGACGAACGGAAGTCTCTGTCTCAGGCACAGATACAACAACAGGGAATATAAAAAATACAAACAAATGCAACACATAACTTCTGTAGAGATGGATGAACGGGAACACCAGAGACGACCTCACACCAGCTCAGCCAAACCCAAATGAAGCTATTAACCACATAGTCAGAAGGGTGGGGTGAGACTATAAAGGGTAGAAGTGATGACCACTGAGCTACAGCTGAGAAAAGGGAAGTGGTCATAACCCTATCAACACTGAATGAAGAGAAATTAAGGAGGCTGTTAGATTCCTCCACGTTCAGCCAATCTCCGGGATTTCCTGACATCAGTCATCTGAGGGACTGTAACACTACATCAAAGAGACGTCACTGGATGTAAGAGGTATGTGGTGCTGTATTACGCTGTATGTAGGGGTGGATGGAGAGGTTAGTAGTACAGTACTATGTGCACATTGTAAAAAAATAAAAAAAAATAATCAGCAAAATACTATCTATTTGTGTCAGAAGTTGTGCTTTTTTAATTTTTAGAATAATGATACAGCCATTTTATTTGATACTTTTGTGCTGATTCTTTTTTCCCCCCTCTATATTAAGGGACACTATAGTCACCAGAACCACAACAGCTAAATGTAGTAGTTCTGGTGTCTATAGCATGTCTCTGCAAGCTTTTTAAGGTAAATAGAGATGGCCTTGCTGTTTGCCCGGCGGTCGATTCACGGCAAACTTTGCTCGTTCGCGGTTCACAGAACGGACGAACATATGGCGATGTCCGCCGGCGCCATATTCTTTTACATTGTGAAGAACTTTTACCCATGACACATCCATCAGGTGGTACAGGACAGCCAATTAAGATATTTCAGCACATGGACATACCCTCTACTTTATAAATAAACCCGATCTGGCCGCCATTTTACATTCAGTCTTTTGCCAGTGTAGGGAGAGGTTGCTGTGTGGAGCAGGGAAAGGCTGTTAGGGACACCAAACGCTAGCTAATAGGGCCACAAAAGTCCTTTTAAGGACTGGTATAGATGTGCTATCGATAGGTGTGACTTACTGAGGGGTGTAATATACTTATAATATACTTTCTAACATAGAAAGTATATTATAGTGCATTTGTATTGTCGTGATATACCAGTTGCCCCCCCCAAAAAACTGATTGAAGCAGGGGTGTGATATACCAATAATATACTTTCTATATAGTGCATTTAGGTAGTGCAGCCTTTGTTTGTGGTTTTGCTGCGTTACCTCAGCTACAGATAGTGACAAATGCCATTGGAACAAATAATTTCTACTGGTGTGATATACCAGTTGCCCCCAAAAAAAACTGATTGAAGCAGGGGTGTTATATACTAATTATATACTTTCTATGTAGTGCATTTGGGTAGTGCAGAATTTTTTTGCGGTTTAGCTGCGTTACCTCAGCTACACAGAGTGACATACGCCATTGGAATAAATCATTTCTACTGGTGTGATATACCAGTTGCCCCCCCAAATTTTTTTATTGAAGCAGGGGTGTTATATATCAATTATATACTTTTTATATAGTGCATTTACGTAGTGCAGCATTTGTTTGCGGTTTTGCTGCGTTACCTCAGCTAGTGACAAACGCCATTGGAACAAATAATTTCTACTGGTGTGATTTACCAGTTGTCCCCCAAAAAAACAGATTGAAGCAGGGGTGTTATATATCAATTATATACTTTCTATATAGTGCATTTGAGTAGTGCAGCATTTTTTTGCGGTTTAGCTGCATTACCTTAGCTACACAGAGTGACAAACGCCATTGGAATAAATATTTTCTACCGGTGTGATATACCAGTTGCCCCCCCAAAAAAATGATTGAGGCAGGGGTGTGATATACCTAAAATATAATTTATATATAGTGCATGTGCAGCATTTGTGTGCCGTTCTGCTGAGATACCGTAGCTATACAGAGGGACAAACGCTACTGGAACAACTAATTTCAACTGGTGTGATATACCAGTTGCCCCCCAAAAAAACTGATTGAGGCAGGGGTGTGATATACCTATAATATAATTTCTATATAGTGCATTTGTATTTTGCAGCAGTTGTGTGCGGTTCTGCTGAGATACCGCAGCTATACAGAGGGACAAACGCTATTTGAACAACTAATTGCAACTGTTGTGATTAGAGATGAGCGAATCGAAACTGACGAAGTCGAATTCGTTCTGAATTTCCTCACTAATGCGAATTTCCTCACGCTTCGTGGTAACGAATTGCATTATTTCCTAAAATTGCGGCTACACGTGTGAGGACATGGGGCAAGGAATTCTGGGAAGGCGGGATGACCCATAATGCCATGTATGCAGCCAATCAGCATCCAGACAGCCCGGTGATGTCACAGCCTTATAAATACGGCGGCCATCTTAGATGCTGCCATTCACCATCGTACATTGTTCACGGACAGACGTGTATGCAGGCGCTAGGGAGAGTGAAAGAAAAACTGTTTAAGAAAAAAGGAAAGACACGATTTTACTAGTGCAGAGAAAGGATACGTGAGATTAATCATTTCACAGTCAGGGAGAGACATCGGAATTTCCTCATTGTGAAAACCAGCGATTTTCAAGTGCAGGGAAAGGACAGTGAGAGGAATCATTTCACAGTCAGAGACAGGGAGAGACATGTGCAGATGCTAGGGAGAGTTATAGTGAATTCCTCATTGTGAAAACAATCGATTTACAAGTGCAGGGAAACATTACATGGGGATCCAGATAGTCTCATAATACCTCTCTGTCATTCCAGCAATTAGTTATTGGGGAACAAGTGCTATGTTGAAAATCTTTTAGTGGCTTTTATCGCTGGAAAAAGATAAATATATATGCCACCTACCTCCACACTATGTCACCTTGCCATTCTGTGGCCTACTGATGCTGCCATGTCCACACTATGTCACCTTGCCACTCTGTGGCCTACTGATGCTGCCATGTCCACATTATGTACCCTTGCCACTCTGTGGCCTACTGATGCTGCCATGTCCACACTATGTCCCCTTGCCACTCTGTGGCCTCCTGGTGCTGCCATGTCCACACTATGTCACCGTGCCACTCTGTTGTATCATGCTGCTACGTCCACACTATGTCACCATGCCACTCTGTTGTATCATGCTGCTGCTGCCATGTGTACACTATGTCACCTTGCCACTCTGGCCTCCTGATGCTGCCATCTCCACACTATGTAACCTGGCCACTCGCTGGCCTCCACATACTGCTGCCAACTACATACTCTGTGATTGTGCCACTCAGTGGCCTCCTCATACTGCTGCCACCTCCACACTGTCATTGTGCCACTCTGTGGCCTCCTGATGCTGCCGTCACCTCCAGACTTTGTCATTGGGCCACTGTGTGGTCTCCTCATGCTGCTTTCACTTCACCACTCTGTCATAGGGACACTCTGTAGATTTCTCATGCTGTTCACACCCTCCCCACTTCATGACTGGGCCACTATTTTGGCCTTCGGCCTGGCTGACCTCATCATTTATATGACCCTTCTTCTGATCTGTCAGAAGGAAGGAAAAATGAGACGCACAACAGATCCTGTCTGTGTAGCAGCTGTAAGGCCTGTATGGTCCCATCAGAATTGGCTTATGATTTAGTAGACAAAAGGATGAGTGGGTACAAAACACAGAAGACATGCAAATATTCTATTCACGTGTCATCTCTGTATTAGATCCACTCCTGTTTTTATTGGCATTAGCAATACTGAGCAAATGCTGACCAAGTGAAAGCGTATGCGCCAAAGACAGGATCCATTTTTTGTGGGTTATTTTTCTGATGGATCAGAGGAATGGCAAATTAATCAGTGACGTCAACACAAACCTACTGCTGACACCCTCTCCACTCTGTCAGGGGGGCTCTACTTGTATAAGCGTGTAATAGAACAGGTTCTGTAGACATCTATGTGGAATTAGCTGAAAAGGGTGTAAAAGGAGTGCACTTCTTCTTGACACTAACATCGACCTATAAGGCAGAGTTCATACTTGAGTTATTAGGCCAGTTTTAGCAAATTTAAGTATACTTTCATATAATTTTAATCAAGTTTTGGTTTAATAAATTTAAATTAAATGTTGCGTAAGACAGGAGAGAATTGGCCAGTCTTCTGTTTATTCAACGACGTGGTATTGGAGAAAGCATTCCAAAAAAAAAATTACTCTCCACCTGGAGCTGAATTTAATCACGATTCAAACCTACCAGGGCCCAGTCTCTTTATCAGGGGTTCCCAGTCATCATGGAATGGAAAGGAGGGCATCCTTATTATATTTAATAAATTTTATAATCAAATGTTTAATAAATTTTATAATAAAAATTTCATTTTTCCTAACACAGGAGGAAGAGGACATCCTGTGGTGCACGGAGATGGAGATGGTCTTTGGATTCCCACACTGACGTCTCAGAAATGAACCGTGGCTCCCAAAAGCAGCTCCTGGGAAGATCATGGAGCGTCCCGATCATCCGTTATCTATTTGCTTCACTTTATTTTTGAAGTGTGTAGAACCAGTGTGGGACCCCCACGCTGCAGATTGATCATGGAGACACCGAATTTTATAATATATATTGAATAAATTTCATAATAAAATGTTTAATAAATTTAATCATAACATTTTGTTTTTTTCTTAGGAGAGAATCTGCCAGTTTTCAGTTTATTCAACGATGTGGAGGGTGTTGCGATGGAGAAAGCATTCCAAAAAAAACTATTCCACTACACCTGGAGCCAAATCCTGTCAAGATTGATGCAAGTGCGGTATTGGCTGCTCATCCAGCAAGATACTTCTGGGGGAACCTGCCTGCCATGCTTAGGCCTCTACTAGTGACAGACAATGAGAAGACAAAGCTTGTTCTTTTCTGTACATTGAATTAATAATTTTTGGGGCCTGTACTCCACTGGCCGTTTTTTGCGTTCCGTATACGGAACCATTAATTTCAATGGTTCCGCAAAAAAAAAAACGCAATGTACTCTGTGTGCATTCCGTTTCCGTATTTCCGTTCCGTTGAAAGATAGAACATATCCTATTATTGCCTGCAAATCACGTTCCGTGGCTCCATTCAAGTCAATAAGTCTGCCAAAAAAAATGGAACACATACGGAAATGCATCCGTATGTCTTCCGTATCCGTTCCGTTTTTGCGGAACCATCTATTGAAAATGTTATGCCCAGCCCAATTTTTTCTATGTAATTACTGTATACTGTATATGCCATACGGAAAAACGGAACGGAAATGGAAACACAACGGAAACAAAAAAACGGAACAACGTATCTGTGAAAAACGGACCGCAAAACACTGAAATAGCCATACGGTAGTGTGAAAGAGGCCTAAGACTCATAAAAATGGCCCCTGATTAAGGCCTCATGCACACGACAGTATTTTTTTGCGGTCCGCAAAAAGCTGTTCCTTTGCTCCGTGATCCGTTTCCGTTTTAGTTTCCCTGTGTCTTCCTTGATTTTTGGAGGATCACCAGACATGAAAAGTGAAGAAAAAATCTAAGTCAAGTTTGCCTTGCAAATGATAGGAAAAAAACGGACGCGGACGTGGATGACAATCTTGTGTGCCTCCGTGTTTTTTCACGGACCCATTGACTTGAATGGGTCAGCGAACCGTTGTCCGTGAAAAAAATAGGACAGGTCATATTTTTTGACGGACTGGAAACACGGATCACGGACGCGGATGACAAACAGTGCATTATCCGAGTTTTCAACGGACCCATTGAAAGTCAATGGGTCCACAGAAAATCACGGAAAACGGAACAACGGACATGGAACACAACAACGGTTGTGTGCATGAGGCCTAAGGGAGCATTCACACGACCGTGTTTTTCTTCCGTGTCTGTCCCGCGTCCGTTCCGCAATTTTTGTGGGCAATGCACGGACCAATTCATTTCTATGGATCCGCAAAAATTGCGGAATGCCTTTCATTGTCATCCATGTGCTGTCCGTTCCGTGTGTCCGTTCCTTTTATTTTAGAACATGTCCTATACTTGGCTGCAAATTGCGGTCCGTGGCCCCATAGAAAGTCATTGGGTCCATAAAAAACGGATATCACACGGAAATGCATCCGTATGTCATCCGTTTTTTGCTGACCCCTGGACTGAAAACATTCTAGGAAACCCCATTTCAGTCCCATTTCAGTTTTTTGCGGACCGTGAAAAACGGATGACACACGGAAGCACCACGTCCGTATTATACGGACTTACGGAACGGAAAGATAACTGAAGACATACGGAACACACAGATCCGTGATTTGCGGACCGCAAAACCAACACAGTCGTGTGAATGCTCCCTAAAATACATATTTTGTGTGGGAATTTTTGCCATTGATTCCCCTCTGGTATGTCACTGTCCATGTTGTGGGACGATTTGTGCACTTCTTGTAAGTATTTGGTGGCTGCAAATACGACCTGAAGGTTTTTCAGTTTCGGATGCCTTTAAAGTGAATGGGGCCCGCCGCAAAATTGCGGTTCGCGAACATTTGAATGCGTTTGCGCGATCGTGTTTGCGAACCGCCTCGGCCGATGTTCGTCCATCACTAAATGTAAACACTGCCTTTTCCGATAAAAAGGCAGTATTTACATTACTGCCAAGGAACCCCTCTAGTGGCCACTCATCATTATTAAAGTTTACTACTCTACGAGGTGTGTGGATTTTTTTTGTGTGTGTTGAGGTGGAGGGTGTGATTGCATGCTAGGGTTTGGGAAGGCGAGATCCAGGGGGCCCAAGTAAATTCTTGCCCAGGGTCCAATCAATATTAAAGACGGCCCTGGATCTGTCAGTTTTGCCAAACTGAAAGTACTGCCCATGCTGCCCACCCGCTTCACTACGGGCTCCTAGGCAGTCGGCAGCCAAGTGAATCTTCCCCCGCCCACCTCAGCTGCTATTGGCTGGGAGAAAGAGGCAGCACTGCCATTGGCTGCCTGTGTATTTCAGCCGAGCAGGGACTACAGAGGCAGAAAAGAATGTGGCTTGGGGATTTAACATCTGGAAACATTGTTGCACGCCCCTTCCCCTGCCATCACGCCTAGAGGAAGAAAGCACGAGGACAGAGCACATCAGAACTGTAAGTACCTTTTCTATCTGCGATGCACCCCTGACCAGCGCCCCCTGCATTACATGCACCCCTGACCAGTGCCCCCTCTGTTACATGCACCCCTGACCATCACCCCCTGCGTTACATGCACCCCTGACCAGCGCACCCTGCGTTACATGCACCCCTGACTAGCGCACCTTGCGTTACAAGCACCCTTGACCAGCGCACCCTGAGTTACACGCACCCCTGACCGCCGCACTCTGCGTTACATGCACCCATGACCGCCGCATTCTGCGTTACAAGCAGAATAAGTAGTATTAGTTGCACACACAACAACAAAAGGGTGAAGATTTTGGAGAAGTGTACAATATAGGACAACATAGCTAATTTGAAACAAATTCTCCAATTCAGCTCACTTTCCTATTCAGTTATGTTGTCCTAGATTATCTGTAAAGAATAAATCAAGGCAACTGGACTAACTGTAGATTTCTTGAAAACGTTTCACTCGTTCTTCCAACGAGCTTTCTCAATTCTGAGTGACTGTACAAGAATTCTCTGGGAATAAATATTGAACTGATGCAAGATCTGGTAATTATACCCAGCATGGGGTCAAAGGTGTTGATTCCATTATCCTAATTGCAGTCAGTAGGTGATAATGTCCTCCCAGAAAAAGGTGTCAAGACAGCATTGTATGTGGCAGACAATAGATTTCTAGCCCCCCCCCCCCCCCCCCACCTCAACACTTGGGTTAAAATAATGACCTCTGACCCCATGCTGGGTATAATTACCAGATGTTGATTCAGTTACATATTTATTCCCAGAGAATTCTTCTACAGTCACTAAGGGCTCTTTCACACCTGCGTTCTTGTCTTCCGGCATAGAGTTCCGTCGTCGGGGCTCTATGCCGGAAGAATCCTGATCAGGATTATCCTAATGCATTCTGAATGGAGTGAAATCCGTTCAGGATGCATCAGGATGTCTTCAGTTCCGGAACGGAACGTTTTTTGGCCGGAGAAAATACCGCAGCATGTTGCGCTTTTTGCTCCGGCCAAAAATCCGGAACACTTGCCGCAATGCCGGATCCGGAATTAATGCCCATTGAAAGGCATTGATCCGGATCCGGCCTTAAGCTAAACGTCGTTTCGGCGCATTGCCGGAGCCGACATTTAGCTTTTTCTGAATGGTTACCATGGCTGCCGGGACGCTAAAGTCCTGGCAGCCATGGTAAAGTGGAGCGGGGAGCGGGAGAGCAGCATAATTACCGTCCGTGCAGCTCCCCAGGCGCTCCAGAGTGACGTCAGGGTGCCCCAAGCGCATGGATCATGTGATCGCATTGGACACGTCATCCATGCGCATAGGGCGCTCTGACGTCATTCTGGAACGCCCCGGGAGCTGCACGGACTGTAAGTATACCGCTCCCCGCTCCTACTATGGCAACCAGGACTTTAATAGCGTCCTGGGTGCCATAGTAACACTGAAAGCATTTTGAAGACGGTTCCGTCTTCAAATGCTTTCAGTACACTTGCGTTTTTCCGGATCCGGAGTGTAATTCCGGCAAGTGGAGTACATGCCGGATCCGGACAACGCAAGTGTGAAAGAGGCCTTAGAATTGAGAAAGCTTGTTGGAAGAACGAGTGAAACTTTTTCAAGAAATCTACAGTAAGTCCAGTTACCTTGATTTATTCTTTACAGATATACCATGACCTGGATAAATGAGAACCTTCACAGACACGTTGTCCTAGATTGTTCCCTTCTCCAAACTCTTCACCCTTTTGTGAAGGTTGCTGGTCAAGACACAACGGCTAGCTGACACCGGGAGCTAAGGCCTCTCGAAGTGACCCCTGCTGCCACGGCCCCTTACTTTTCTGTGACCTCTGCCTGCGCCAGAAACATTTAGGCCTCTGCCACTCCCCTGTGCAGGGCCTGGCACTTCTCTGTCTGACATACTGTCTGACATAAATAAATAAATAAATAAATAGGTAATTAAAGCACCCCAAAAAAGTCTGTAATTTTCTCACTTCACCACTCAACGACTAATAAGCTCTTTTATTCTCACTAATACTAACAATAAAGGGCTTTAGAACATATAACTGCACTGCTGAACAGCAAATATATTTTATATTCCCACTATTACACGACCAAAAAGGGCTTTAGAACATATAACTGCACCGCTGAACGGCAAATATATTTTTATTTTGCCACTAATACAAGCCACAAAAGGCTTTAGAACATATAACTGCACCGCTGAATGGCAAATATATTTTTCTTTTGCCACTAATACACGACAAAAAGGCTTTAGAACATATAACTGTACCGCTGAACGGCAAATATATTTTTCTTTGTCCACTATTACACGACAAAAAGGTCTTTAGAACATATAACTGCACCGCTTGATAGTGTTGATTTTATCGCGAATATCGGCACTTCAAGAATTTGCGAAGATCTAGAATATATTGCTATATCTTCATAATAGCAAATATTCTAGATTTTTTTTATCACCAGATAAACCTATAATTTTTTTTTCACTTATTATGCTATCATCCATACCTATTTTTTTATAATTATTATTTTACCTATCGTTAATTACCTTTAATTATGAGCATTTTCCTACCTATTATTAATTTCTTTTTATAGATGCTATATTATTTTAAAAATAAATCACTACCTATAACTTACAATAAACAACATTTAACAGACAATCACACAAAGGCTGTATGCCAAAAGCCAGGCATATGCAAGCTAACAACCTATCCATGAGACAGGTACAGTCAGCATACCTTACAATGGCAGCCTTATGTGCAAAGGGACATTCAAGACCATCTTTCACCTGACTGAGAGCCAGTAAGCCTCAAAGCTGCTGGATTTTTGTTGGATTGCTTGGGGGACCTGCACACCTAGATCATTATCATTAGGGTGACAAAAATGTAAAATTGATTCTTTGGATGTCAGCTAACTGTTCTCTCACTGCTTAGGAGGGCTGCAGACAAATTTTCAGTTTTCTAATTGTCCTAACATTTATATTCAATAACCTTTCTATAATTGCTATATTCAATAACCTTTCTATCATTTACATGGGCATATGGGAAAGACATGCAAATAGTGTTTCAGCTGAAAAACAAGGCAGATTCTGCTAATTTGCATGTTTTTCCCGTATACCCATGTTTATGTAAATGAGTTTACATGACAAAATAGTATAGAAAGGTTATTGAATATAAATATTAGGACAATTAGAAAACTGAACATTTGTATGCAGCCCTCCTAAGCAGTAAGAGAAGAGTTAGCTGGTATCCCCAATTTTTTTTACCATTGTTGTCACCCTAATGATAATGATCTAGGTGCACCGGTCCCCCAAGCCATCCAACAAAAGTCAAGCAACTTTGAGGCTCACTGGCTCTCAAGTAGTGATGAGCGGGAGGTGCCATATTCGATTTCGCGATATTTTGCGAATATTCGAATAAATATTCTTATTATTTTCGTCGAAATCGAATATTTGTAATTATTTAATTTTTGCGAATAATATGCGATTAAAATAATCGTACGATTTTTTATTTTTTTTTCTGTATAAGGCAATGTTACTATGACTATGGCTAGGCTAATATGTGTATTTTACGAAATTTCTTAATATTGCTCTAACTTCGTCTTTTAGAATATTCGTAATATTGCTCTAACGAATATTCTAAAAGACGAAGTTAGAGCAATATTAAGAAATTTCGTAAAATACACATATTAGCCTAGCCATAGTCATAGGAAAAAAAAAAAAATCATAAGATTAAAATAATCGTACGAATTTTTTTTCGAAAAAAATACGAATATTCGATTTCGCGAATATTTGGAACTATATTCTAAATATTCGCGAAATCTCGAAATTGCGATATTCGAGAAAAAAATTCGAAATTCGAATATTCGCGCTCAACACTACTCTCAAGGCTGTGTGGATAGAGAGCTGGTCTTGAATGTCTCATAGTGCACAAGACTGCCATTGTAAGGTATGCTGACTGTACCTGTCTCATGGATAGGTTGTTGGCTTGCACATACCCAGCTTTTGGCATATAGCCTTTGTGTGATTGTATGTTATAGGTAATAAAATTATGTGTGCAACATGTGCATATTACATTGATTTTTGCAATTGTGATTTTTTGGCAAATATTGTGAATTTAAATATTGCTTATGCCGCTCATCACTACTGCTTAACACCTTAAGGACCAGGTCGTTTTTTGGAAACTTGACATGTGTCACTTTATGTGGTGATAACTTCGGAATGCTTTTACTTATCTAAGCCCCTTATCCAAGATTGTTTTCTCGCGACACATTGTACTTCATGATAGTGAAAAATTTACAGAAAATTTTGAAAAATTAGCAATTTTCTAAATTTGAATTTCTCTGCTTTTAAGGCAGATAGTGATACATCATAAGAGAGTTATTACCTTACATTCCCCATATGTCCACTTTCATGTTTGCATCATTTTGTAAATGTAATTTTATTTTTTAGGATCTTATAAGGGTACTTTCACACTTGCGGCAGAGGATTCCTGCCGGACCCGGCAATCCGGACGCCAACGGATGGCATTTGTCAGATGGATCCGGATGCGGATCCGTCTGACAAATGCATTGAAATATCAGATCCGTCTCTCCAGTGTCATCTGGAAAAACGGATCCGGTATTTATTTTTCTCACAGATTTAAAGGTCTGTGCATGCGCGGATCGGAAGAACGTAGGAGGGACTGAACTGATGCATCCTGATGCATACTGAACGGGATGCTCTCCATTGAGAATGCGTTAGGATAAAACTGATGAAAAACGCTAGTGTGAAAGTACCCTTAGGCTGGTTTCACACGGTCGTTGCGGGAAAAGGTGCGGGTGCGTTGCAGGAACAGCGCAATTTTTCCGCGCGAGTGCAAAACATTGTAATTTTTTTTACCCCTCCAGCCCTATTTTACTTAGCATTCTGTATTCAGAATGCTATTATTTTCCCTTATAACCATGTTATAAGGGGAAATAATAATGATCGGGTCCCCATCCCGATCGTCACCTAGCAACCGTGTGTGAAAAGCGCAGCGCATCCGCACTTGCTCGCGGATGCTTGCGATTTTCATGCAACCCCATTCACTTCTATGGGGCCTGCGTTGCGTGAAAAACGCAGAATATAGAACATGCTGCGATTTTCACGCGTGAAAATCACCGCTCGTGTGCACAGCCCCATAGAAATGAATGGGTCATGATTCAGTGCGGGTGCAATGCGTTCAACTCACGCATTGCATCCGCGCGGAATACTCGCCCGTGTGAAAGGGGCCTTATGGTTAGAATTTTAGAAGCAAATTTTTAAATACATTTCCAAAACCCACTTTTTTAAGGAACACTTTAATTCTAAAGTCACTTTGTGGGGCTTACATAGTGGAAAACACCCATAAATTACCCCATTGCAGAAACTACACCCCTCAATTTATTCAAAACTGATTTTAAACATTTCCACAAGAATTAAAAGAAAAGGAGATGACATTTTTAAATTTAACTTTTTGGGCAGATTCTCCATTTTAATTAATTTTTTACAGTTTTTTACACATCTGGGTTAACAGCCAAATAAAACTCAATATTTATTACCCTGATTCTGCAGTTTACAGAAACACCCCATATATGGTTGTAAACTGCTGTACGGGAACATGGCAGAGCACACGATTTTTGAAAGAAAAACAATCATGTTTTTATGTGTCTATTTTCAGAAAGCCAAATCTTTTTTATTTTTTGGGCGATTGTCTTAGGCTCTAATTTTTTGCGGGATGAGATTACGGTTTGAATGGTACTAATTTGTGGTACATACTACTTTTTGATCGTTTGGTATTACATTTTTTGTGATGTATGGTGACAAAATAATATTATTTTTTTGGCACGGTTTTTATTTATTTTGTTTTACGGTATTTACCAGACAGGTTAGCTCGTGATATTTTTATAGAGCAGGTTGTTACGGATGTTTTTATGTCTCCATTTTCTGAAAGCCATATCTTTTTTATTTTTTGGCCAATTGTCTTATGTAGGTACTCATTTTTTGCGGGATAAGATTATGGTTTAATTGGTATTATTTTTGGGTACATATGACTTTTTAATCACTTGGTATTACACCTTTTGAGATGTAAGGTGCTAAAAAAGGGCTTTTTGGCACACTTTTTATTTTTTATTTATTACGGTGTTCACCAGGCAAGTTACTTCATGTGATATTTCTATAGAACAGGTCGTAACGACCGCGTCCGTAACGGACGCGGCGATACCTAATATGTCAGATTTTTTAAATATATTTTGGTTTTAAACAATAAAAGCATTTTTGAAACAAAAAAATTATGTTTTTATGTCTCCATTTTCTGAAAGCCATTACTTTTTTCTTTTTTGGCCGATTGTCTTATGTAGGGACTCATTTTTTGTAGGATGAGATGATTGTTTGGTTGGTATTATTTTTGGGTACATATGACTTTTTGATCGCTTGGTATTACACTTTTTGAGAAGTAAGGTGATAAAAAATGGCTTTTTGGCACAGTTTTTTTTATTTTTTTTACGGTGTTCACCAGACAGGTTACCTCATGTGATATTTTCATAGAACAGGTCGTTACGGACGCGGCGATACCTATTATATCTGTTTTTTAAAATATATTTTGTTTTTAAACAATAAAAGCATTTTTGAAGCAAAAAAATTATGTTTTTATGTCTCCATTTTCTGAAAACCATTTATTTTTTATTTTTTGGCTGATTGTCTTATGTAGGGACTCATTTTTTGTGGGATGAGATGACGGTTTGATTGGTATTATTTTTGGGTACATATGACTTTTTGATCGCTTGGTATTACACTTTTTGTGATAAAAGGTGACAAAAATGGCTTTTTTTAGCACAGTTTTTTACAGTGTCGACCAGGGTTTGATCATGGGATATTTTTATAGAGCAGGTTTTTACAGACGCGGCGATATTTAATTTGTGTGTTTTTTATTTATTTTTTCTAGTTTTTACGGTCTCTTTTTATGGGGAAGTTTTTTTTTATTGAAACTTAATTTTTTTTATTGTTGAAAACACTTTTATTTCACTTTAAAAAAAAAATGTTTGTCCCACTATGGGACTTCAACATTTCAGGGTCTGATCCCTGTTTCAATACAGCACAATACATCTGTATTGTGCTGTATTGAACTGTCAGTCCTTTACACTGTAAGACACTGACAGTTGCCTAGGAGACACAGCCCTGGGTCTGGATCTCTTGGGCTTCTGTAGCTGGCAGTCCCAATGCCTGTGCAAGGCATCAGGGCTGCCATACTAACCATCTATCACCACAGCATGGGGACCCAATGGGGATGTACAAGCTGCCATGACCGCGGCATACAAGGGGTTAATCCGCCGGCATCTGTGTTTTCACCGAAGCTGGCAGATACAGCAGGGGCCCGGCTGTCAGTATCAGCCGGGCCCCTGCTGCTGATTGGGCAGCGCGTGTGGAGCAGCTGGTTAACCCTAAGACGAGAATGCTCGTCCTAAGGCATTAAGTAACGGCCAGTTAGGACGAGCATTCTCGTCCAAGGTCCTGAACATGTTAACGGCAAATAGGCCCTTATTTTTTCCAACTTATACAAGCCACAGAAGGCTTTTGAATATATAACTGCACCGCTGAATGGCAAATATATTTACATTTTGCCATTATTACACAACAAAAAGGGCTTTAGAACATATAACTGCACCGCTGTGCTGCAAATATATTTTTATTTTGCCAATATTACACGATAAAAAAGGCTTTAGAACATATATCTGCAACGCTGAACAGCTAATAGGCTCTTATTTTTTTCACCTATACACGCCACAGAAGGCTTTAGAACATATAACTGCACCGCTGAACGGCAAATATATTTTTATTTTTGCCACTAATACATGACAAAAAGGGCTTTAGAACAAATAACTGCACCGGTGAACGGCAAATATATTTTTATTTTGACACTACAGGGAGTGCAGAATTATTAGGCAAATGAGTATTTTGACCACATCATCCTCTTTATGCATGTTGTCTTACTCCAAGCTGTATAGGCTCGAAAGCCTACTACCAATTAAGCATATTAGGTGATGTGCATCTCTGTAATGAGAAGGGGTGTGGTCTAATGACATCAACACCCTATATTAGGTGTGCATAATTATTAGGCAACTTCCTTTCCTTTGGCAAAATGGGTCAAAAGAAGGACTTGACAGGCTCAGAAAAGTCAAAAATAGTGAGATATCTTGCAGAGGGATGCAGCACTCTTCAAATTGCAAAGCTTCTGAAGCGTGATCATCGAACAATCAAGCGTTTCATTCAAAATAGTCAACAGGGTCGCAAGAAGCGTGTGGAAAAACCAAGGCGCAAAATAACTGCCCATGAACTGAGAAAAGTCAAGCGTGCAGCTGCCAAGATGCCACTTGCCACCAGTTTGGCCATATTTCAGAGCTGCAACATCACTGGAGTGCCCAAAAGCACAAGGTGTGCAATACTCAGAGACATGGCCAAGGTAAGAAAGGCTGAAAGACGACCACCACTGAACAAGACACACAAGCTGAAACGTCAAGACTGGGCCAAGAAATATCTCAAGACTGATTTTTCTAAGGTTTTATGGACTGATGAAATGAGAGTGAGTCTTGATGGGCCAGATGGATGGGCCCGTGGCTGGATTGGTAAAGGGCAGAGAGCTCCAGTCCGACTCAGACGCCAGCAAGGTGGAGGTGGAGTACTGGTTTGGGCTGGTATCATCAAAGATGAGCTTGTGGGGCCTTTTCGGGTTGAGGATGGAATCAAGCTCAACTCCCAGTCCTACTACCAGTTTCTGGAAGACACCTTCTTCAAGCAGTGGTACAGGAAGAAGTCTGCATCCTTCAAGAAAAACATGATTTTCATGCAGGACAATGCTCCATCACACGCGTCCAAGTACTCCACAGCGTGGCTGGCAAGAAAGGGTATAAAAGAAGAAAATCTAATGACATGGCCTCCTTGTTCACCTGATCTGAACCCCATTGAGAACCTGTGGTCCATCATCAAATGTGAGATTTACAAGGAGGGAAAACAGTACACCTCTCTGAACAGTGTCTGGGAGGCTGTGGTTGCTGCTGCACGCAATGTTGATGGTGAACAGATCAAAACACTGACAGAATCCATGGATGGCAGGCTTTTGAGTGTCCTTGCAAAGAAAGGTGGCTATATTGGTCACTGATTTGTTTTTGTTTTGTTTTTGAATGTCAGAAATGTATATTTGTGAATGTTGAGATGTTATATTGGTTTCACTGGTAAAAATAAATAATTGAAATGGGTATATATTTTTTTTTTGTTAAGTTGCCTAATAATTAAGCACAGTAATAGTCACCTGCACACACAGATATCCCCCTAAAATAGCTAAAACTAAAAACAAACTAAAAACTACTTCCAAAAATATTCAGCTTTGATATTAATGAGTTTTTTGGGTTCATTGAGAACATGGTTGTTGTTCAATAATAAAATTAATCCTCAAAAATACAACTTGCCTAATAATTCTGCACTCCCTGTATTTCATGACAAAAAGGGCTTTGGAACATATATCTGCACCGCTGAACAGCTAATTGGCCCTTATTTCTTTTCACCTATACACGCCACAGAAGGCTTTAGAACATATAACTGCACCGCTGAATGGCAAATATATTTTTATTTTTGCCATTAATACACAACAAAAAGAGCTTTAGAACATATAACTGCACCACTGAACGGCGAATATATTTTTATTTTGCCCCTATTACACGACAAAAAGGGCTGTCATTTTCTGACTTCACAACACAGCAGCTATTAAGACCTTTTTTTACCACTAATACAAGCCAAAAAATGCTTTAGAACATATAACTGCACCACACAAGAGCAATTAAGACATAGAAATATCTACTTGTAATAAACCTTGTTAATGGCTGTATCAAACAGCACTTGCACCCCAATAACAAGAATGGTTTGCTGGAATTACAGAGCTGTATAATGGCAATTTGGATCCCCAGTCAGTGCAGCAAGGTGTAATAGGATTGTTTCTATTACCCAGGCTGTAACTTCCCCTACTGAACCCTGTTCAACATAAATGCTGTGGAATGATTCCTCCCTATCCTTTCCCTACACCTTGAATAATCTTTCCCTGCACTTGTAAATCGTTTATTTAGCACAATGAAGTTTTTCCTATCACTGTCCCTAGCGCCTGCTGACGTTTCTCCCTGCACTAAAGTACACTGGAAAATGGAAGAATCTAAGATGGCTAAAGCTATTTATAGGGCTGTGACATCACAGGGCTGGCTGGCTGCTGATTGGCTGCATGCATGGCATTGTGAGTGATCCAGCCTTCCCAGAGTTCCTTGCTCCATGTCCTCACACATGCAGCAGCCATTTTAGGAAAAAATGTGAGTCGTTACCACGAAGCGTGAGGAAATTTGGATTCGGTGCAAATCAAATTTTTCCTAAAATTCGGATCGAATTCCACTTTGTCAATTTTGATTCGCTCATCTCTAACAGTTACATTTGTTCATTGATCTGACTTGTTTAATTTCCACTACAATAGAAACTAGAGATTGTCCCAGATCAGTTACTCTTTCAATGTCCACCTGCTGAAATTGGCACCTATTTCTTCAACCTTTACTCTGGGTAATCTCATTGAAATCTTGATAAAAACTGAACTTCCAGATTTAGTTTAAAAGCTTAATCATGTAAAAATTCCATGGTTCTTAATGTACAATTCTACTTACTGTGTATCGCCATAGCCCACCAATGTCCTCACTTTTCTCAAAGCATGTGGGTGTAAGACCGTCTTCCAGGCAACATTTAATGGCTGCAAGTCCACTGCAACCTGCACCAATTATAGCCACTGTCTTAGCCATAGTGTTCTGAAAATAAAGAAATACAGCAAATTCTTTAATGAATAGTTTACACACTAGCCGCAATAAACTCAAACATATTAACAGGGGGGGGCTAATAAAGCCTAACCCTGGTAAATGTAAACTTATACTGTGAAAAACCACTTGGTAAAATTGACATACAAAGGAACTATTCACAGCGCTGACATTATCCAGTGCTTCACACAGAATGCATTTCCTGATATGGTTCCTATGTCCCCAATGAGGGGAACAATGCATATAAGAATAACTTTTAAAGGGATCTACTTAACCTGTCAATACAATGAGGGGGACACTTATTTAAGGTCCTATGCCTGATGTAGAAAAGTTTGCCACTTTTTATCATCTTATGCCATGTTTTCCCCTTTTGTAAAAAAAATATTAAAATTAAAGGATGAGGGTGTGAAGGGCAGAGCCTTAAAAGATTTAAGACTACTAATACCAGTTTTCTGGTTCAGGTTGCATCTGAAATGTATGCCAGCTACTGGAGTATGGAACTGCTGATCACGCCACCACAAACTAGATCAAGGCATGTCAGTTGATAAATTCCCTCTTATTGAACTTTGGTTGATTGTAATTCAGCTAAGAAGATCAGGAGAGGGGCGGGGGGGGGGGGGGGGGGGGGATTGGTGACTCAGTTGTCATACTGTGGATGGCATAGATGAACATTTTTCTTGAAATTCGTTTTAAGTTCAATTTGCATGAGTCAATAGTCAGATTCGATTTGGGTCTGAAGTTCAACCTGAATTGAAAGTGCCTCAATTGCCATGAAAAGTCAAACATACCAATCTGAGGTCTCCTAGGACTGTATCCAACCCCTATCAAGCTCTTTAAAAGGGTTTTCTATTACTTTAATACTGATGATGACCTATTCTCTGGATAGGTCCTCAGTATCGGATCATTGGGGGTCCAGGACACCCGCCAATCAGCTGTTTGCGAAGGCAGCGTCACTTCTGTGAGCGTCGCGGCATTCTCACAGCTTAGGCTACTTTCACACTGGCGTTTCTGGGTCCACTTGTGAGATCCGTTTCAGGGCTCTCACAAGCGGCCCAAAACGGATCAGTTCAGTCCCAATGCATTCTAAATGGATAAGGATCTGTTCAGAATGCATCAATTTGGCTGCGTTTGGTCTCTGTTGCGCCTGTATTTCGCTTTTGAGACAGACACTAAAACGCAGCTTGCAGCGTTTTGTTGTCCGCCTGACGATGCAGAGCCAAACGGATCCGTCCTGACTTACAATGTAAGTCAATGGGGACGGATCCGTTTTCACTGACACAATATGGTGCAATTGAAAACGGATCTGATCTCCCATTGACTTTCAATGTAAGTCAGGACGGATCCGTTTTGACTTAGACTTTTTTTTTAATGAATAATGCAAACGAATCCGTTATGAACGGATACAAGCGTTTGCATTATCGGTGCAGATCAGTCTGTGCAGATACAAGACGGATCCGCACCGAACGCAGGTGTGAAAGTAGCCTTACCAAATACATTGCCGAACATTATATAGCAGCTGTGCTTGATATCATGCTCAACCCCCTTTATTTAAATGGGGCTGAGCTGCGCCTAGATCGCGTGACCGATGAGCGTGTAATCACTGGCCTAGGAAAGGCTGATAGAAGAATCCAGTCTTAGGGATCGCAGAGGTCACAGTTATGAACTGAACTGCTAATTACTTATTTTTCATTTTATAAGATGCAGTGCATCTTATAAAGCGAATACTAGTGTATGCTTCCATTATGCAAGCGCTCACTAGTCTGCAGGAGGTGGGGGAGAGAAGAGCTGTCATTGCTTTATTCTCCCCATCTCTTTGGTTTGCTCCAGGCTGTGCTCAGGGTTGTGCTACCTGGGCAGTTTCTTCTCCTGCATGGGATGCCTCTCCTCCAGATCCAGCAGCAAGACCCTCCCCCAGCAATCCAGCAGTGAGCTTAGGACTGGACAGTGGGCAGGGCTACAAGCTGTACACAGCAGAAACCTGCAGGACCTTTGGTGATGTCACAGTCACCTGCTCAAAGTCCTTCAGCCAAGCAGGGCACAGGAGGAGGACTGAAGTGGGTGTGGAGAGGGTAAGTGTCATCAATGTGATGTGTGTGCAGTGACCTCAGGCACACAAGGCCCGGCCTGGGGTATCTCTTGCATACAAAATATGTCCCTTTTATAGAGCAAGTAAACGTGATGCCAGCTGCGGTTCAGCAGCGGAAGCACAAGGCTCCCTTTTGTAGATGGTAATGTTGGTACCCAGGGTAGGAATTCCAGAGTGGTGCAGGGTGGCCTACAGTCTCTGCAGATGTTATATACCTGTGTCACGGTGTTCCTACCTGGATATCTGTGGATCCCAAACGTGGTGTGGTCCGAAGCAGTGCAAAAGGGTAAGTGAACTTGGATGAGGAATACGTAGAATAAATGGATTCCATACTTTGTAGTAACGTTGAACAGTTGCTTCTACTTGGCATGAACTGGTAATCCAAACAGTTTACAAACGATATCTTGGTCATCAGCAGGTATTGGCTTAACTCTGGCAGTTAAATGCTTCTCTGCAACAATCTCAGCTCTGCTATGCTTTGGCTGGATAAATAGGAAACTCTTCCTCTTCTCCTGGAACTTAGGTTAGCTGTAGTCTGTCTCTTACTTTATCTTTAATCCTAGGAACTTCTTGTCCTGGCTTTGGAGTACCTTAAGCTCTAGCTTCAGCTTGGATGTGCCCAACCTCTAGTGATAAGGCTGGTGTAGGACTAACAGTACCTGTCCAGATAGGACCAGGCCTGCTGCCTTCCCCTAGCAGGGGTTAAGTCAGACAAGACTCCTCACACAACCCCTACTCACTAACTAAACTCCTCCCTCTCTAAAGAGGGCTGGAAGGAACCAGAAGGTTCATCTCCAGAGAAACTATCTCTGCCAATGCTGCCGCCATCTTCTGATGGACCAGGTAATTGCATGAACATAAGCAGTTTCACGAATGAATATGCACATTATTAGGCGATGACATAAATTATATTAGATGTTATGCATTACCACATAGGAGATGGTAGCAAGGTGCCAAAAAAGTAGTAATGGCACTCCGGGAAATTACATGTGTATAGGGTACATCGTTATGTGTGGGATGTGTATATAGGGGTCATCTCTATGTGTGTGTATAGGGGTCATCTATATATTGTGTGATATGTGTATAAGGGTAATCTCTATACTGTGTGATGTGTGTATAGGGGTCATCTATATACTGTGTGATGTGTGTATAAGGGTCATCTATATACTGTGTGGGGTGTGTGTATAGGGGTCATCTATATACTGTGTGGGGTGTGTGTATAGGGGTCATCTATATATTGTGTGATGTGTGTATAGGGGTCATCTATATGCTGTGTGATGTGTGTATAGGGGTCATCTATATACTGTGTGATGTGTGTATTGGGGTCTGTGATGTTTGTGTATAGGGGTCATCTATATACTGTGTGGAGTGTGTGTATAGGGGTCATCTATATACTTTGTGGGGGGTGTATAAGGTCATCTATATACTGTGTAGGGTGTGTATAAGGGTCATCTATATACTGTGTAATTTGTGTATAGGGGTCATCTATATACTTTGTGATGTGTGTATTGGGGTTATCTACATACTGTGTGATGTGTGTATAGGGGTCATCTATATACTGTGTGATGTGTTTATGGGGGGTCATCTATATACTGTGTAGGGTGTGTGTATAGGGATCATCTTTATACAGGGAGTGCAGAATTATTAGGCAAGTTGTATTTTTGAGGATTAATTTTATTATTGAACAACAACCATGTTCTCAATGAACCCAAAAAACTCATTAATATCAAAGCTGAATATTTTTGGAAGTAGTTTTTAGTTTGTTTTTAGTTTTAGCTATTTTAGGGGGATATCTGTGTGTGCAGGTGACTATTACTGTGCATAATTATTAGGCAACTTAACAAAAAACAAATATATACCCATTTTAATTATTTATTTTTACCAGTGAAACCAATATAACATCTCAACATTCACAAATATACATTTCTGACATTCAAAAACAAAACAAAAACAAATCAGTGACCAATATAGCCACCTTTCTTTGCAAGGACACTCAAAAGCCTGCCATCCATGGATTCTGTCAGTGTTTTGATCTGTTCACCATCAACATTGCGTGCAGCAGCAACCACAGCCTCCCAGACACTGTTCAGAGAGGTGTACTGTTTTCCCTCCTTGTAAATCTCACATTTGATGATGGACCACAGGTTCTCAATGGGGTTCAGATCAGGTGAACAAGGAGGCTATGTCATTAGATTTTCTTCTTTTATACCCTTTCTTGCCAGCCACGCTGTGGAGTACTTGGACGCGTGTGATGGAGCATTGTCCTGCATGAAAATCATGTTTTTCTTGAAGGATGCAGACTTCTTCCTGTACCACTGCTTGAAGAAGGTGTCTTCCAGAAACTGGCAGTAGGACTGGGAGTTGAGCTTGACTCCATCCTCAACCCGAAAAGGCCCCACAAGCTCATCTTTGATGATACCAGCCCAAACCAGTACTCCACCTCCACCTTGCTGGCGTCTGAGTCGGACTGGAGCTCTCTGGCCTTTACCAATCCAGCCACGGGCCCATCCATCTGGCCCATCAAGACTCACTCTCATTTCATCAGTCCATAAAACCTTAGAAAAATCAGTCTTGAGATATTTCTTGGCCCAGTCTTGACGTTTCAGCTTGTGTGTCTTGTTCAGTGGTGGTCATCTTTCAGCCTTTCTTACCTTGGCCATGTCTCTGAGTATTGCACACCTTGTGCTTTTGGGCACTCCAGTGATGTTGCAGCTCTGAAATATGGCCAAACTGGTGGCAAGTGGCATCTTGGCAGCTGCACGCTTGACTTTTCTCAGTTCATGGGCAGTTATTTTGCGCCTTGGTTTTTCCACACGCTTCTTGCGACCCTGTTGACTATTTTGAATGAAACGCTTGATTGTTCGATGATCACGCTTCAGAAGCTTTGCAATTTTAAGGGTGCTGCATCCCTCTGCAAGATATCTCACTATTTTCCTTCTCATTACAGAGATGCACATCACCTAATATGCTTAATTGGTAGTAGGCTTTCGAGCCTATACAGCTTGGAGTAAGACAACATACATAAAGAGGATGATGTGGTCAAAATACTCATTTGCCTAATAATTCTGCACGCAGTGTACTGTGTGGGGGGTGTATAGGGGTCATCTATATACTGTGTGGTGTGTATAAGGGTCATCTATATACTGTGTGATGTGTGTATAGGGGTCATCTATATACTGTGGGATGTGTGTGTATAGTGGTCATCTATATACTGTGTGGTGTGTATAAGGGTCATCTATATACTGTGTGATGTGTGTATAGGGGTCATCTATATACTGTGGGATGTGTGTGTATAGTGGTCATCTATATACTGTGTGGAGTGTGTGTATAGGGGTCATCTATATACTGTGTGATGTGTGTATAAGGGTCATCTATATACTGTGTGATGTGTGTATAGAGGTCATCTATATACTGTGTGTCGTGTGTATAGGAGTCATCTATATACTATGTGATGTATGTACAGGGGGTCATCTATATACTGTGTGTTGTGTGTATAGGGGTCATCTATATACTATGTGATGTGTGTATAAGGGTCAACTATATACTGTGTGATGTGTGTATTGGGGTCATCTATATACTGTGTGGAGTGTGTGTATAGGGGTCATCTTTATACTGTGTGATGTGTGTATAGGGGTCATCTATATACTACGTGATGTGTTTATAGGAGTCATCTTTATACTGTGTGATGTGTGTATAAGGGTCATCTCTATACTATGTGGTATGTGTATAGGGGTCATCTAGATACTGTGTGATGTGTGTATAGGAGTCATCTATATGCTGTGTGATGTGTGTACAGGGGTCATCTATATACTGTGTGACGTGTATATAGGGGTCATCTATATACTGTGTGATGTGTGTTTAGGGGTCATCTATATACTGTGTGATGTGTGTACAGGGGTCATCTATATACTGTGTGGGGGGGGGTGTATAGGGGTAATCTATATACTGTGTGATGTGTTTATGGGGGTGTGTGGGGTGTGTGTATATATCATCTATATATAGATTTAGTAGAGTTAACACACATGCTTTATGAGACGTGATATCTAATCAAAATAACAGGATGAGTCAAGAAATGTAAGCTGAGAGTTTGTGTGTTAACTCTGCTACATCTGTACTGTGTGGAGAGGGTGTATAGGGGTCATCTATATACTCTGTGATGTGTGTATAGGGATCATCTATATAGTGCTGTGTGTATATAGGGTGTCATCTATAGTGGGGAGTGTGTACATAGGGTGTCATCTATAGTGCGGTGTATCTGTGTATATATGTAGGGTGTCATCTATATTGTGTGGTGTGTGTATATAGGGTGTCATCTAGATCATTGAAATTAGATCATTATGTACCTTGCCTGCGGCCATCAAAAGGGCTTGAGTGGCCCCCTGGGTATCGGCTCACTGGCAAATTTCCCTGTTGGGACTATGGCCAATCTGCCCCTAGCTATCCCCCTGCTGATGACATATTGAGAGGGTAGGTCATCAGTATTAAAGTCTCGGAAAACCCCTATGAAACCAAGACAGCATTAGTTATGTCAAAGTAACAGCAACATATATACCTTTTCTTGAAAGGATGGTAGCTGGTCATAACAGTCTGATTAACCACTGCACTGTTTTTTAATGCTTTTTATGTATTTTAAAATTTTCACAAAAATTTGTCTGCCAAACAAATCGGAAATTCTGGTGATTTGTTTTGAATGAATTGAGTTAAAATGGCGCCCAGCGCCATTTTACTGTGAGAATTGCCAGAGAAAACCACAGCATGGAAGAAATGGAGGATCACATGACCCTGGGAGGACCTGCCCTAATTAGCTCAGATGCTGACAGCCTGATCTGGATCTGGGAGCTGGATTGGGGTGCTAAGGAGAAGATGACATCAGAGAAGGAGGGTGATGGCAGCAGCAACCATAAAAAGGCCAGGTCCTTTTCACACTCCATGTCTTTCATGGCCCACTGGCAATATACTGCCAGAACCTCCCAAAAACTGTCAGGGCCAGATGTGCTTATATTCTGGTCAGCTCAGGAAGCAGTCATGACACTGATACTATGAGCGCAGGCTCAAAACAAGTCAGACCTACTCCAAATTCAGCTGCCTCTAGCTCTGTGCACGAAACTCTGGTATGATGTTTTTCTGCACAAGGCTGACAAACAAAACCACAGCCATGTGCGAGATATGCAAAATTAAAATATTATGAGTCGTGGACGTTCAAACACAAACATGGGTACCAGGGCTCTATTGTAGCTGATGAAGCAGTAGTATCAGATCATGTGGGAAAATAGAAATGGCCAGTAGTGTTGATCGAGCGCCAAAGTGCTCGGGTGCTATGGCCGAACACATCGGGATGCTCGGGTGCTCTAATGAGCACCCGAGCACAATAGAAGCAAATGGGAGAACCCAAGCATTAAACCAGGTACCGCCTGCTCTGAAGAGGAGATGGTGTCTGGTTTACAAAAAAAGGTTAGAAATTTATGGAAACTTTTTGTCACCCTAATGATAATGAGCTAGGTGCGCAGGTCCACCCAAGCCATCCAACAGTTATGAAGCAACTTTGAGGCTTACTGGCTCTCAGTCAGATGAGAGCTGGTTTTGAATGTCTCATAGTGCACGAGGCTGCCATTGTAAAGTATGCTGACTGTATCTGTTTCATGGATAGATTGTTGGCTTGCACATACCTGGCTTTTGGCATATAGCCTTTGTGTGGTTGTCTATTGTATGTTATAGGTAATGGGAGTCCAAGATGCATCCAGACATCCTTCCCATGCTGTTTTCAAACCATTTTGGTGGAGTTTCCATCAATTTCTAACCTTTTTCTGTGAACCAGACACCCTCGCTTCTTCAGAGCATGGGGTGCCTGGCTTAATGTTTGGGTATCCCATTGATTTGCAGTGTTCAATTGTGCTCAAGCATACACAGTATTCGGCCGAACACTGTGATGTGCCAAGCATAGCGATGCTCAAGCTGAACTTCTGTTCGGCCGAGCATGCTCGCTCAACATTAATGGCCAGCATTCCGAATTAAACAAGTCTGCCCTGCTTCTCCTGGTCTTCTTTGTGGCAGCCAACCTGCATCCATGTGCAGTACAGTGTTTTTGTCATCATCATTCTCCTTTTCTTTGTTCTCCACTCCATCGTGAGATATCCATAATGGAATGTATAGCCGTGAGATAACTATTCTTGACCAGCTGTGTGCAAGTTGAACCCCCACCTGGCCAAGTAGCTAACGGTGTAGTTACTGCCATACCACTTAGTGCAGTTGTGCACTTTCACCAAAATTTTATTATCTTGTATGATAATCATACTTCTGCCCAGCTGTTAATTTTTAAAAAAAATTCTTTAAAATTGAAATTATCTGTGTCTTTTGTGGCTCACTGGGGTAGCACCACAGCAACAATGCCAGGTCCTTTTCACACCTTCAGATTTGTGTCATTCTGGTTCCCACACCAGGTGTTTATCTGTCTCCTCCACATCATCTTCCATGGACAATAAAATAAATTGAGATCAAGACACTTTCCAGGCACGGTGGATTCATATACAGTGGGGGAAATAATTATTTGACCCCTCACTGATTTTGTAAGTTTGTCCAATGACAAAGAAATGAAAAGTCTCAGAACAGTATCATTTCAATGGTAGGTTTATTGTAACAGTGGCAGATAGCACATCAAAAGGAAAATCGAAAAAATAACTTTAAATAAAAGATAGCAACTGATTTGCATTTCATTGAGTGAAATAAGTATTTGAACCCTCTAACAAAAAAGACTTAATACTTGGTGGCAAAACACTTGTTTGCAAGCACAGAGGTCAAACGTTTCTTGTAATGATGACCAAGTTTGCGCACATTTTAGGAGGAATGTTGGTCCACTCCTCTTTGCAGATCATCTCTAAATCCCTAAGGTTTCGAGGCTGTCTCTGTGCAACTCTGAGCTTGAGCTCCCTCCATAGGTTTTCGATTGGATTAAGGTCCGGAGACTGACTAGGCCACTCCATGACCTTAATGTGCTTCTTCTTGAGCCACTCCTTTGTTGCCTTTGCTGTATGTTTTGGGTCATTGTCGTGCTGGAACACCCATCCACGACCCATTTTCAGTTTCCTGGCAGAGGGAAGGAGGTTGTCGCTCAGGATTTCACGATACATGGCTCCGTCCATTTTCCCGTTTATGCGAATAAGTTGTCCTGTGCCCTTAGCAGAAAAACACCCCCAAAGCAAAATATTTCCACCCCCATGCTTGACGGTGGGGACGGTGTTTTGGGGGTCATAGGCAGCATTTTTCTTCCTCCAAACACAGCGAGTTGAGTTAATGCCAAAGAGCTCTATTTTGGTCTCATCAGACCACAGCACCTTCTCCCAGTCACTCTCTGAATCATTCAGGTGTTCATTGGCAAACTTCAGACGGCCTGCACATGTGCCTTCCTGAGCAGGGGGACCTTGCGAGCCCTGCAGGATTTTAATCCATTGCGGTGTAATGTGTTTCCAATGGTTTTCTTGGTGACTGTGGTCCCTGCTAATTTGAGGTCATTAACTAACTCCTCCCGTGTAGTTCTAGGATGCTTTTTTCACCTTTCTCAGAACCATTGACACCCCACGAGGTGAGATCTTGCGTGGAGCCCCAGAGCGAGGTCGATTGATGGTCATTTTGTGCTCCTTCCATTTTCGAACAATCGCACCAACAGTTGTCACCTTCTCTCCCAGCTTCTTGCTAATGGTTTTGTAGCCCATTCCAGCCTTGTGCAGGTCTACAATTTTGTCTCTGACATCCTTGGACAGCTCTTTGGTCTTTCCCATGTTGGAGAGTTTGGAGTCTGCTTGATTGATTGATTCTGTGGACAGGTGTCTTTTATACAGGTGACTAGTTAAGACAGGTGTCCTTAATGAGGGTGACTAATTGAGTAGAAGTGTCTAACCACTCTGTGGGAGCCAGAACTCTTAATGGTTGGTAGGGGTTCAAATACTTATTTCACTCAATGAAATGCAAATCAGTTGCTATCTTTTATTTAAAGTTATTTTTTCGATTTTCCTTTTGATGTGCTATCTGCCACTGTTACAATAAACCTACCATTGAAATGATACTGTTCTGAGACTTTTCATTTCTTTGTCATTGGACAAACTTACAAAATCAGTGAGGGGTCAAATAATTATTTCCCCCACTGTATCTGAATTTTTGCAGTGACTTTTTAAGATTTCTGCCATTTGTTTTTGTCTGTTGGCATTTTATTCAAATTATTGCATGCTCTGGATGTGGTGCTTTTCTTCTACCTCTGCTCAGGGCTTCTGTAGAAGATTCCACCAAAAACAGCAGAGAAAAAATTCCTGTATGCAAGCTGAAATAAGCACCAAGATAAAAAGAAAAAAAAAAAGCTTGGCAGCACTTGGAGGCTGTTTGAAAACTTGCGGGATATGTCTAAAGGAAAGATTGAGTGGGTCATTTATTAAGAGCGGCATTTTAGAGGCTGGCCTTAATAACCCCTTGCCCTGACGGTGGATCGACTGAAGTTATGAAGAGGTGCCGGCCTCGAATCCACCGCCAGTCTAAATGTAAGCCAGTTTCCTTGCTGGCTTAAATTTAGACCATTTTCTATGCCTAAAACTGGTGTACAAAATAATAAGGCTGGGTTCAGACCTGAGCGTATTTGATATGCGCGATTAACGCGCGTTTTTGTCGCGCGTTTTTGTCGCGCGTTTTTTTGCAATAGTAAACGCGCGTTTGACGCGCGTTTGTGTGATTGACTGCAGTGTCCTATGGCCACAAACGCGCATCAAAACGCCCCAAAGAAGCTCAAGAACTTGTTTGAGCGTAGGGCGTTTTTCAGCGCGTTCAAACGCGCTGTAAAACGCTCAAGTGAGAGCCAGGGCCATAGGGAAGCATTGGTTTTCATGTGTTGAGCGTTTTACAGCGCGTTCGAACGCGCTGTAAAACGCTCAAGTGTGAACCCAGCCTAAATGAGACGGGTATGCCGACGCATCGCTTTCCACGCCCCGCCCGTTTTTTAGTCCTTGTATGAGCGGGGAAAAGTCGCAGATAAATGCGAGGAAATTGGCGTATATCCCATAGTAAAGGACTCCCGAGTTTTTTAGTTTTTTTTTAATCACCTCCTGACTTTGGCATCAAAAACTGCATAAAAAACTTAAATGTGAAAACTCAGCCTTAGGGCTCATGCACACGGCCGTTGCCATGGCCATATTGTGGCCCGCATACAGTGTGTCCGCAATACACAGGCACCGGCCGTGTGCACCCTGCATCACGGATGCAGACCCATTCACTTGAATGGGTCCGCAATCCGAGAGATGCAGTGCGGAACGGAGGCACGGATCTGAACCCCACAGAAGCACTATGGAGTGCTTCCGTGGGTTTTCTGTCCGTGCCTCCGCACCGCAAAAAATTAGGGCATGCACTACCGGCATGCAGCGGCCCCACAGTTGTCACAACCAGACAGTTGAGAAGCTCTGACAGGAGCTTTCCAGATCCTCCTCCTTGAGTTTCTTTGTTTTGGTTAAGTTCCTCATCTCGTTAGTCTATCTCAGCTGTCATGCAGTTGGACTGATTGCTGCCCTTTAAGTTCCTCCCCAGAATGCAGTAGTGTGCGGCTTATACAACTTCCTGGAGTGTGTGTGCATGCTGTTCCTAGTTCTCAGTCCACAGTCCCCAGTCGTCTGCAAGATAAGTTCTGTTTATGTATTTAGTATTTTCTGTTTTCTGGATCCAGGTGACCCTGACTCCCTCCGTGTCTGTGTAGGGAGCCGGTGCCGTGTCCCTTCACTATTGTAGGGTCATCAGGTGTAAGATAGTCGAGGTACGTGGATATGCGCCCATCCACCTTTGGGGTGGTCGCATAGGCTGAGCAATAAGGGAGAGCGGCAGGTCTCTTGCAGGGGTCTCCCTTTTGTTCCTTAGTTGTGGATCCAGTGAGTCATTGTTCATATTGTATTGTCTTGTTTCCTGTACACCATCCGTGACAACAGTTGGTGCCTGTGCATTGTGGACCGCAATTTTCAGTCCGCAGCACGGGACCAGCCAGCACATGGTTGTGTGCATGAGCAAAAAACTAGAGAGTGGTGTAAAGGGTATGCGTCCTATTGAACAAATGAATAAATATATGTATGGAAAAGGACGCTAAAACAAAATAACAAAATCTTTATTATAATGTCTCAGTAAAATATAGGGGTGTCTACCCAAACTGCACGGAGAAGCTACTTGTACCGTCACTGATTTATGGGACCACCATCATAATAACCACACTAGTAAAGGCGGAACTGCACTGGAGCAGAGTGAACGGTGGATCCCACAAACTAAAACCCACCAACACTGAGGGGGCAACACACCACAGGGTCCTAGGTGTGAGAACTGGGTGAAGTACTGTATAGCTGGATATCTGGTACCAAATATAGCACCAGGTATCACTCCTAACAGTGGTTGTCAGCACGCAGACATCCACTGCACTGACACGATACAGGTGCAGGACTATGACAGGGTAAGAGCCACTGACTCCGACTGGTGTGTCTAGAGCACCGATTCCCCTGACACTATCCTCAATGGTTAGTGCTCAAAGCGTTTCCATGCACTAAACGTGCACTTCATCAGGAGCAACATGCACCATGAATGGAGCCCACAGCCTCTAATATTGATGTTTACTTGAGGCTATGACAATGGCTGCCAATTACAGCGCCGATGTGTTTGCACACCAGCACGCTGCCCCTCAACCTAGAGGTGGACGGCCTAGGCAGGACCGTAGGTTCCAGTGACGATATCGTGCCTCACACTAGAGGAAGTCGGTTATAGGCAGGTCACCCTACCTCTGCCTCCTTGTCATAGCCTATATACTGAGACATTATAATAAAGATTTTGTTGTGTGCATGAGCCCTTAAAGTCTAAGCTGCTAACAAATAACCATGGCAAACATTAGTACTAATACAGATCAATGCAAAGGAGACACAAACATATCACTATAATTTGATGACAACACCATCAAATTTTGTTAAAATCTCACAAAATAAAGCATTTTTAAAAGGTAAAAATACAGAGGTGATTTTCAAGACCTTACCTTAGTTGCTTGCGGTTGGTCTGTCAACACAATGAATGCCTAACTCTTTGAATTGTAAAAGCACATTATTTGATTCTATCTTCTATAGCTCTTGTACACCATCTAGTGCAGATAATGTGAAATCATTCTAAAGCTTCGTTCACATCACCGTTCAGCCTTTCCGTAGGAGAACGGAATGCACGGAAAAGGCACATAACTGAGCAGAACGGAGCCTAAGGACCCCATAGACTATAATGGGGTCCGTTATGTTTCCGCTCAGAAGATGATTTTGAAGCGGAGACAAAAGTTGTGCATGCAGGACTTTTGTCTCCACTTCAAAATCATCTTCTGAGCGGAAACATAACGGACCCCATTATAGTCTATGGGGCCTGTGGGCTCTGTTTTGCTCAGTTATATGCCTTCTCCGTCCTTTCCATTCTCCTGCTCCTAAACGGAGAATAGAAAGGCTGAACCATGTGAACGAAGCCTAATATGTCTTTACTCCATAGAAATAACTTTCTGTAGTAAAATACTTTGTGATAAGCTATTAAACTGTAGCCAGATGTCAAGATCAGTTGAGGAAATTTATTATGTGCAACATTTTGGAACATTTTGATTTATCATTTGGTCTTTTCTTAGTATACATGAAGGAAAAGCAAAAAAAAATGACCAACATAAAAGGTGCACATTGTAAAGCAAGGTTTTTAATTGGTTACTCCTAGAGATGACAAAACCAGTCGAGGTTCGTCTTGGGTCCGGTTTGCCGAATTTTTGAAAGAGTTCACTTTGGACCCGAATCGCTTCAGGCCAAACCGAAGTTGCTTCAATTGCCCTGAAAGTTGGTGTATAACCCCCTCTAGCCCCCTAGGACTCATAATTTTTTTTTGTTCGTTAATTTTTTTATGAATTCTTTTTCTTCCCCCCTTCCCCAAGCTCTGGAACACTATGTCAGCAATAGTAAGTGCTGTCTGACTTGACACTGACATACATAGCTATGGGTAATTGCATATTTGACAGTGTTGACATACAGCATGTTTTAAAATACACCGACACATGTCTTATGCTTTTTCATTCTGTATTCCAAAGTTTCCAAAAATTGTCCCTTATCGGCGGCAAATGTTAAAAAAATAATAATAATTAAAAAGTGGCTTGGGGGAACATGATAGTTGGCAAGTGGCATTAGTGGCATGATGCAGGCCGCAGCAGCCATACAGAACATTATGGTTGGAAAGTGGAATAAGTGGCATGATGCAGGCCGCAGCAGCAGCCGCCGTACAGAATGTGATGTTAGTTAGACAGACAGCAACAGTGACAAGATGGGGCACCGGCAGCAAGATCATGTATTCATCGCAATCAGCTTGAGCTATGAGAAAATATCAGGTTTGATTCAGTAATGACGTGTGTCATTATTTCAATCATGTAGAAACTGTATATATGTAAATTAACGATTGAGGCGTTAGTGGTAAGATGCAGAACGTGATGGTAGGCAGACAGACAGCAACCGTGGCAAGATGGGGCACCGACAGCAAGGTGAGGTCTATTCATCAGAATCAGCCTAAGCTGTGAGAAAATGTATTTATTGATGCAGTAATCACATACATATGCTGCTTAATGAAATTTAATTGCCCCCAAAAATTTAACATTTTAACCATGTGGAAAGTGAACACATGTAAACAGATGATTTAGGCATTAGTGGCTTGATTCAGGCCGCAGGAGGAGCAGCTGTACAGAACATAATGGTAGGCAGACAGACAGACAACAGCAGTGGCAAAATGGGCCAATTCTGGCAAGTTGGGACCTATTTATCTGGAATCAATCTGCCTGAGCTGTGAGAAAATGTCATTGTTAATGCAATAATAACATACATTTATGCTGATTAAAGAAATTTAACCCCCCCCCCCCCCATTTTGTTTTCAAACCTCAACCATTTGAAAACTGAATCTAGTACATGTAAATTTAGGATTGAGAGGCATTAGTGGCATGATGCAGGCTGCAGCAGAAGCCATACAAAATGTGATGGTAGTTAGTTAGACAGACAGCAACAGTGGCAAGATGCGGTACCTCCAGCAAGGCGAGGTCTATACATCGGAATCAGCTTGAACAGTGAGAAAATCCTCCTGAATCCAGGCTTGGTTCATTTTGACAAACCCCTGTGGTGCTGAAAACCCTCTCCGAGATGACAAGGACAAGAAAGAAGATAGAGAGTGTGCTGTGCCAGTTCGGGCCACTATTCCAGTCTGCCTGCCCAGAAATCGATTAGGTCAGGGAACTGGGTATGTGACAGAGACTGGCCATAAATTAGGTAGGCATGAACCTGGGTGTTGAGGTGGGAGCTTTTGGCTTGATGACTGGTTGGGCACAGCACATGAAAAAACTGTTCCATCATGTTGAGGAGACTGAAATGGCTGCTGCTGCTCATGGTGGTACGAGGAAGGTGACACTGCAGGGTGCAGAGAGGTGCCTACCTTATAGACAGAAGACGTCTGGTAGCCGTAAGCTGCAGCAAGCTGCGTACACAGTGTTTCCTGGTAGTAACGTAATTTGCCCACCCTTTCTGCCAGAGGAAGACATTACTCCATTTTGCCCTGGTAGCATGGGTCTAAAAGCATGGCTATCCAGTTATCATCAGACTGCTTGATGTCAACGATACACCTGTCACTGTGTGGTGATTCTGAACAGCGTATCCACTTCTTTCCGGCTCTTCCCCTTACTGGGTGTCTTGGCTGCTGCCATCCTCATCATCATCCTCTTGCTCCTCCTCCTCTTGCAGTCGCAGATTCTCATCCTCATCTTCATCATCCTCATCCTTGTTGTCGTCCTCCTCCATGGAAGATTCCCTTTGTGTGTCCCCAACAGCTATAGGACAGATAGCAAGATGCATCAGCTGCTCTTCTTCTACCAGTTTCCCCTGCTGCATGAGTGCCAGAGTGTTTTCTAGGATAAATATGATAGGAATGATGTCATTCCTGCCGCAGTTGTCCCTGCTGACAAACTTTGTGGCATCTTGAAAGGGCTTCAGCACCCGACAGGAGTCTTGGATGAGCTGCCACTGCCTGACCTCGAAGCAACATATGCTCCCTGCTGCTGAGGCTCAATGGTGCATGACAAAATTGTTCACGGCTTTCCATTGCTCGTACAGATGCTCGAGCATGTGCAATGTTGAATTCCATCGAGTTTGCACATCGCAGATTAAGCAGTGTAGTGACAGGCCATTCTGTCGTTGCATGTCCAGAAGAGTGTTCATCGCCATGAAAGAAGGGCTGAAGTGGTTGGACAGTCTTCTGGACTTTTCACAAGCGAGTGTACGTATTTAGAAAGAGCTGCACGACTAGGTTGATGATGTGTGCCATGCAGTAACATATGTTATTTCACCTAGGTTTAGGATGGCACCGATGTTGCACTGTTTGACCCGCTGATCACCTTGCCCAGTTGGAATCGACAGGGTGACAGCCAGCAGGGTGACAGCTCGTCGGGGTGGCTGCTCTCTCCCAGGTCGATCAGCTCCAACACGGTATAGCAATGTTTGACCTGACACATGTGATAGGAAGGAGGAGTAGTACGAGCAACCCTGTGACCAGCTGCTCTTGGGTACAGGAACATGTCCATGGATGAGGAGGCAGATGCGTACCTGGTGTGGGAGCCAAGCTTACACAATAGTGGGGTAGTCAAAAGGACCTAGCCTCATTGCCAGGTTGCCGCCTCTCCACTGCCGGAAAAAACATTAACCCAGTGGGCCGTGAAAGACATGTACTGTATCTGCCTGTAAGAGCTGCTCCACCAGATGTAAAGAGTCAGCAGACTTGACTAAATGCTAAGGCAGCAACTTTACTGCCAGCAACTTGGCCAGGTGGGAATTCATCTTGAGCACCATTAGATTGCTGCTCGCGTAGAGTTGTTTCCTGGCCGCACATTCCGTTATTGATGGTTGACGATAGAGTGGAGGAGGAAGGGTCTGAGTGGGAGAAGCAGAAAGGGATGATGACGATGTGAAAGACAACATACTGTCTTGGATGCTGCTAGGCCGGTGCAAGGTGGACAAGGAGAAGGAGGCTACTCCTGCTGCGGTGGCTGGCTGCCACCTTTGTTTGCCCATGGGACGAGGTGATGATGTTTCATGTGGTCCAATAGAGCTGTGGTGCCTACTTTTGTGTTTGCTTGTCCACGTCTTGTTTTGCTCTTGCACAGCTTGCAGAAGGGAATGTTTTTGTCTTCTGGCAGCGTGGAAAAAAAAATGCCAGACAGGAGATACTCACACAGCAGAAGTAGAGGCAGCTGAACTGGGCTTAGTTCTAGCACTTTTAGGGTCTAACCCAGTCCACACCCTCCCATTTGCTTCTATCAGACTGTGGAAAATCATTTCATATCATTTAAGGGAGGTGAGAAGCACCCAAGTGTCATGTCAGACCATTCAAAAACATTTAGATCAGTGTGGTCTGCGTGCTACACAAACTGCAAGGGTACCTGACCACAGGTGTCATCATCTTGCAAGGGCCAGGGAGCATCTACGCTGGACGAGGGACCTATAGGTCTCAGTGCTGTTCACTGAAGAAAGTCGATTCATGCTGAGCAGAAATTATGGCAGCCAACGATGTTGGAGACATCAAGGAGAGCACTATGCATCAGTCACTGTTTGCCTTTGGTGGTGGTGGTATTACAGTGTGGACAGGTGTGTCTAGTCAATACAGAACTGCCTTACACGTGGTGAATGGTACAGTGTCAAGCCCATACTACTTGAATAACATCATTAATCCAGTCATTGTGCATGAACAACACAGGCTTTATTTCTTCTTCCTGGATGACAATGCGCTAGTTCATCGAGGTCACATCATTAGGGAACGGCTGCTGGAGACTGGGGTACCTAAAATTGACTGGCCTGCACTTTCTCCAGACCTAAATCCCATTGAAAACCTAACAGCTCAGTTGCTGTCTAGCGGCTCGTAAATTTGTACCCAGAACCTCAATGACCTGAAGGCTGCCCTTAAAGAAGAGTGGGATGCCATGCCTCAGCAGACAATAAGTTGACTTATGAAAAGCATGAGACGTTGTTGTCAAGCTGTAATTGATGCTCAAGGCAACATGACAAAGTTTTTTTGTGGGGGTATACCCAGAGGTGTATCTATCACGAGGCAAACAAGTCACTTGCCAATGAGGCGGCAAAATGTCTTGTTTGCTTAGTGATAGTTACACAATATGCTAAATATTTTTTTTGCCCCTTGTCCGATCCGATCCTTCACTATGCGAGCGGCATCGCCGGCGCAGCATAGTGAAGGAGTTGAAAGACTTACTTCCTCTTCCTCCTGACTTCCTCCCGACCTCCCCTGCCTTTTGCGTCCGCGCATTGCCATCGTGACGTCACACGGAGGTGGAGTCACGGGTCGGCAACGCTAGGATGAGCCTTATCTCCTCCAAGTGCAGAACGGATCCTGCACACAATCACCGTGAACACTGAGGCCAGGCCCCGGCCACCAATGCACTGATCCCTGAGCCTGCTGTCTTCAAAAACTGTAAGTACTTAAATTACAGTAATTCACAAAAAATCAATTACTTAGTTGTTTTATGGGGTAAGGGGGTTGGGACCCGTTGGGTGGTTAGAATTAATTAAGGAGGGGTTAATACTGTACTATCTCTAGCTAAAAAAATAAAAAATAAAAAGTAATCTGTAAAATTCATTTGAGTTCGAAGTTGTGCTTTTTAAATTTTTAGAATAATGATACAGCCATTTTATTTAATGTATTTGTGCTAATTTCTGTGCTGTTGGAGGGGGGGGGGGTGAGGGGCAGTATTACACAATCTTTATATATATTTTTTATACATATACAGATTGTGCAATACTGGCCCTCACCCCCTCCAACCAACACAGAAATTAGCACAAATGTATTAAATAAAATGGCTGCCTGTATCATTATTCTAAAAATTAAAAAAGCACAACTTCTGACACATACTTTGTATTTTACAGATTTTTATATATTTTTTATACATCTGCAAAATACAAAATATTTGTGTTAAACTAGGAATGTGCATAGTTTATTTTTGGGTGGAGCCTAAAGAGGAAGGGGTGGGTTTACAGAGGAAGGGGTTTGGCCTTGACAGGAAGGGGTGGGTCAAATTTATATTATGGGGGTGCCCGAGTTTAGTCTCGCCTAGGGCAGCACAAAACCAAGATACACCACTGGGTATACCCACCACTGTTGTTGGCTTTTGTTTCAATAAATTGTTTGAGATGGGGATATCACCATTGCATGCTTCTACTTACCTGCCCTACTCTTGTATTTCAACAAATTTCACCCTAAAACCAAGTATGCCTAACCTTTTGTGAGTATATGCTGGTTTAATTTACATTTAGGCTACATGCACACGACCGCATGTGTTTTGCTGTCCGAAAATGGCGTATCTGCAAAAAAAATGGATGAAGTCCGTATGGCATCCGTTTTTTTTGCAGATCCATTGTAACAATGCCTATTCTTGTCTGAAAAACGGACAAGAATAGGACATGTTCTATTTTTTTTTGCGGGTGCTACGGAACGGACATATGGATGCGGATAGCACACGGTGTGCTGTCCGCATTTTTTGCGGACCCATTGAAATTAATGGGTCTGCATCCTATCCGCAAAAAAAACAGAATGGACACGGAAACAAAATACTATAGTGTGCATGTAGCCTTAGCAAATTAAAAATGTTTTTGAATTTAAACCGTGTGGAATACACAGTAAGCAAACGGATGATTGAGGATCAATGCTAAATTTCACCTTAATACACACAGGTAAATTGCTGCCACACCAGAGGTATTGCTGCAGTAATCACATATACACTGTGTACAGAATTATTAGGCAAATGAGTATTTTGACCACATCATCCTCTTTATGCATGTTGTCTTACTCCAAGCTGTATAGGCTCAAAATCCTACTACCAATTAAGCATATTAGGTGATGTGCATCTCTGTAATGAGAAGGGGTGTGGTCTAATGACATCAACACCCTATATTAGGTGTGCATAATTATTAGGCAACTTCCTTTCCTTTGGCAAAATGGGTCAAAAGAAGGACTTGACAGGCTCAGAAAAGTCAAAAATAGTGAGATATCTTGCAGAGGGATGCAGCACTCTTCAAATTGCAAAGCTTCTGAAGCGTGATCATCGAACAATCAAGCGTTTCATTCAAAATAGTCAACAGGGTCGCAAGAAGCGTGTGGAAAAACCAAGGCGCAAAATAACTGCCCATGAACTGAGAAAAGTCAAGCGTGCAGCTGCCAAGATGCCACTTGCCACCAGTTTGGCCATATTTCAGAGCTGCAACATCACTGGAGTGCCCAAAAGCACAAGGTGTGCAATACTCAGAGACATGGCCAAGGTAAGAAAGGCTGAAAGACGACCACCACTGAACAAGACACACAAGCTGAAACGTTAAGACTGGGCCAAGAAATATCTCAAGACTGATTTTTCTAAGGTTTTATGGACTGATGAAATGAGAGTGAGTCTTGATGGGCCAGATGGATGGGCCCGTGGCTGGATTGGTAAAGGGCAGAGAGCTCCAGTCCGACTCAGACGCCAGCAAGGTGGAGGTGGAGTACTGGTTTGGGCTGGTATCATCAAAGATGAGCTTGTGGGGCCTTTTCAGGTTGAGGATGGAGTCAAGCTCAACTTCCAGTCCTACTGCCAGTTTCTGGAAGACACCTTCTTCAAGCAGTGGTACAGGAAGAAGTCTGCATCCTTCAAGAAAAACATGATTTTCATGCAGGACAATGCTCCATCACACGCGTCCAAGTACTCCACAGCGTGGCTGGCAAGAAAGGGTATAAAAGAAGAAAATCTAATGACATGGCCTCCTTGTTCACCTGATCTGAACCCCATTGAGAACCTGTGGTCCATCATCAAATGTGAGATTTACAAGGAGGGAAAACAGTACACCTCTCTGAACAGTGTCTGCGAGGCTGTGGTTGCTGCTGCACGCAATGTTGATGGTGAACAGATCAAAACACTGACAGAATCCATGGATGGCAGGCTTTTGAGTGTCCTTGCAAAGAAAGGTGGCTATATTGGTCACTGATTTGTTTTTGTTTTGTTTTTGAATGTCATAAATGTATATTTGTGAATGTTGAGATGTTATATTGGTTTCACTGGTAAAAATAAATAATTGAAATGGGTATATATTAGTTTTTTGTTAAGTTGCCTAATAATTATGCACAGTAATAGTCACCTGCACACACAGATATCCCCCTAAAATAGCTAAAACTAAAAACAAACTAAAAACTACTTCCAAAAATATTCAGCTTTGATATTAATGAGTTTTTTGGGTTCATTGAGAACATGGTTGTTGTTCAATAATAAAATTAATCCTCAAAAATACAACTTGCCTAATAATTCTGCACTCCCTGTATAAGCAGCTTAATTGAATGGAACCCTCCCAAACAAAATTAAATTGCAACCGAGTGGAAACTGAATAAACGTAAACAGATGATTGAGACTTAACACTCAATTTCTCGTTAATATATACAGGTAGCTTGCTGCCATACCTTGTGTCTTGTAGGAATCACATTTAACAATCCCCAAAAATTTTAATTCTAACCATGTGGAAACTGAATATACGGATGATTGAGGCTTGATGCTCATTTTCAACCTAAATTGCTGCTACACCGTGCGTATTTCTGCAATAATTATGTATATATGTAGCTTAATAAAATGGAACCCACAAATAAAAAATTTCAATTGCGACCATGTGGAAACTGAATACATGTAAACGGACGATCGAGGCATGATGCTCAATTTCTCATTGATATACCATATACAGGTAGCGTGCTGATATACCTTCTGTCTTGTAGTAATCACATTTAACAATCCCCAAAAATTGTAATTCTAACCGTGTGGAAACTGAATATACGTAAACGGATGATTGAGTCTTGATGCTCATTTTCAACCTAAATTGCTGCCACACGATGCGTATTTCTACAGTAATGAGGCATATATGTAGCTTAATTAAATGGAACCCACAAATAAAAAATTTCAATTGCGACCATGTGGAAACTGAATACATGTAAACGGACGATCGAGGCATGATGCTCAATTTCTCATTGATATACCATATACAGGTAGCGTGCTGATATACCTTCTGTCTTGTAGTAATCACATTTAACAATCCCCAAAAATTGTAATTCTAACCGTGTGGAAACTGAATATACGTAAACGGATAATTGAGTCTTGATGCTCATTTTCAACCTAAATTGCTGCCACACCATGCGTATTTCTACAGTAATGAGGCATATATGTAGCTTAATTAAATGGAACCCACAAATAAAAAATTTCAATTGCGACCATGTGGAAACTGAATACATGTAAACGGACGATTGAGGCATGATGCTCAATTTCTTATTAATATACCATATACAGGTAGCGTGCTGATATACCTTGTGTCTTGTAGTAATCACATATATATGTTGGCTAAATTACATTTAACAATCCCCAAAAAAATTCCAACCGTGTGGCGCTCAATTTCAACTTAACACACACAGGTACTGTAGATTACTGCCACACCTTGGGTATTGCTGTAGTAATCACATATAGAGATGGCCTTGCGGTTCGCCCATGCAGTCATTTTCCGGTGAACTTTGCGCGTTCGCAATTCGCCAAACATGCGAACATATGGCGATGTCCGCCGCCGTATTATTCTATAGCATTGCGCTGAACTCTTACCCATGACACACAAATCAGGTAGGATAGGACAGCCAATTAAGACGTTTCAACACATGGACACAAAATACAGATTGAGAGTTGCCATATACCTGCTTCCACAAAATATTAAGGGGTCCTATATACCTGCTTCCACAAAATACTGATTAAGGGGATTGATATACCTGCTTTCACCAAATATTGATTGAGCCTGCAATACACCTGCTTCTACAAAATGCTGATTAATGGGATTGATATGCCTGCTTCCACCAAATATTGATTGAGGCCTGCGATACACCTGCTTCCACAAAATACTGATTGAGGGGTGCGATATACCTGCTTCCAAGAAATATTGATTGAGGCAGGCGATAGACCTGCTTCCACAAAATGCTGAATAAGGGGATTGATATACCTGCTTCCACCAAATATTGATTGAGGGATGCGATATACCTGCTTCCACCAAAAATTGATTATGGGGTTCTATATAACTGCTTCCACAAAATTCGGATTGAGTGGTGCGATATACCTGCTTCCACAAAATACTGATTAAGGGGTTTGATATACCTGCTTTCACAAAATAAAGATTGAGGGGTGCGATATACCTGCTTCTACCAAATATTAAATAATGGGTTCTATATACCTGCTTCCACAAAATACTGATTGAGGGGTTTGATATACCTGCTTCCACAAAATACTGATTAAGGGGTTTGATATACAGGCTTTCACAAAATAAAGATTGAGAGGTGCGATATACCTGCTTCTACCAAATATTGAATAAGGGGTTCTATATACCTGCATCCACAGAATACTGATTGAGGTGTGTGATATACCTGCTTCCACAAAATACTGATTAAGGGTTTTTTATATACCTGCTTCCACAAAATACTGATTTAGGGGTGCGATATACCTGCTTTCACAAAATACTGATTAAGGAGTTTGATATACCTGCTTCCACAAAATACAGATTGAGGGGTGCAATATACCTGCTTCCACAAAATACTGATTAAGGGGTTTGATATACCTGCTTCCACAAAATACAGATTGAGGGGTGTGATATACCTGCTTCCACCCAATATTGATTAAGGGGTTCTATATACCTGCTTCCACAAAATACTGATTGAGGGGTGCAATATACCTGCTTTCACAAAATACTGATTGAGGGGTGCGATATACCTGCTTCCACAAAATACTGATTAAGGGGTTCTATATACCTGCTTCTACAAAATACTGATTGAGGGGTGTGATATACCTGCTTCCACAAAATACTGATTGAGGGGTTCTATATAGCTGCTTCCAAAAAATACAGATTGAGGGGTGCAATATACCTGCTTCCACCGAATAATGATTAAGGGGTTCTATATGCCTGCTTCCACAAAATACTGATTGAGGGGTGTGATATACCTGCTTCGACCAAATATTGATTAAGGGGTTCTATATATCTCATTCCACAAAATACTGATTGAGGGGTGCAATATACCTGCTTCCACAAAATACTGATTAAAGGGGTTTGATATACCTGCTACCACAAAATATTGATTGAGGCCTGCGATACACCTGCTTCAACAAAATACTGATTAAGGGGATTGATATGCCTGCTTTCACCAAATATTGATTGAGGCCTGTGATACACCTGCTTTTATAAAATACTGATTAAAGGGATTGATATGCCTGCTTCCACTAAATATTGATTGAGGCCTACGATACACCTGCTTCTAAAAAATACTGATTAAGGGGTTTGATATACCTACTTCCACAAAATACAGATTGAGGGGTGCAATATACCTGCTTTTACAAAATACTGACTAAGGGTTTTTTATATACCTTCTTCCACAAAATACTGATTGAGTGGTGCGATATACCTGCTTCCACCAAATTTTGATTAAGTGGTTCTATATACCTGCTTTCACAAAATACTGATTGAGGGGTGCGATATACTTGCTTCTACAAAATACTGAAAAAGGGGTTTGATATACCTGCTTCCACAAAATATAGATTGAGGGTTGCGATATATCTGCTTCCACCAAATATTAATTAAGGGGTTCTATATACATGTTTCCACAAAATACTGATTAAGGGGATTGATATACTTGCATCCACTAAATATTGATTGAGGCCTGCGATACACCTGCTTCTACAAAATACTGATTAAGGGGATTGATATGCCTGCTTCCAACAAATATTGATTGAGGCCTGCGATACACCTGCTTCCACTAAATACTGATTGAGGCAAGTAATACCACTTGCCCGTCAGACATCTGAATTGTGACTGCCCGACGCTCTGGAACTCCACCTTGTCTATGCTTGATAGGCTGCTCCAGCAGAAACGTGTCGTTAACGACTACCTGCATGAACTCTGTGGCAGCAGAGGTTCTGGGGAACTTGTTTTTTTTCACAGCGCCAGTGGCTGCTCATGCGCGATGCATGCAGACTTCTGCGGCAATTTGATGAGATCACCAAACTGGTTAGTTGCAGCCAGGGCACCATCAGTGACATTGTACCTTATGCCTTCTTTCTGGATTGCTTTGCATTGATCAAGCCGTCGAGGAGCAGGAGCTGGAAGATGAGGAAGTTGCAATGCTGAATTAATTCCCAGGGGGGCTACTCCATCTGAGACAAATCAGCAGGGGTCTGAAGAGGAGTCAGAGGAGGATGGTGGCCGGAGGGAGGAGGAGGCGGAGGTGGAGCAAGAAGAGCAGGTTTTGAACTTTTCGGGGATCCCTGGTGTTGTCTGTGGCTGGGGGGAGAAGACCGAGGCCGACATTCTCCTAGGCAATGAGCAGGAGCCAGGGTGCTCCACCGCTTCCAATATAGTGCAAATGGAGGCCTTTATGCTCTAGTGTTTGAAGAGGGACCCCCGTATAAAAAGCATAAAGGTCAAGGACCTGTACTGGGTGGCAATGTACCTAGACCCCCGATACAAACACAAAATGGCGGACATGTTACCAGCATCACAGAGGGCTGTCAGAATACAGCATTTCCAGGCCTTGCTGCGAGAGATGCTGCATTCTGCTGTTGCAGGCACTGGCAGAGGAATTTCCACCCACAGTGAAACCGGTGCGGGTACCAATCCTACCATGCCTGCAAAAAGAGGGCGGTTTGAAGATGTGTTGGTCACTTCGGATATGAGATCATTCTTGCAGCCAATCCATCGACAGCCGCCCTCAGGATCCAGCCTCAGGGAACGCCTAGACAGACTGGTGTTCGACTACCTCGGGTTAACAGCCGATGTGGACGCTCTGAGAAGCGAGGAACCCCTTGACTATTGGGTGTGGCCAGAGCTTGCACAATTTGCAATGGAACTCTTGGCTTGCCCCTCGTCGAGTGTCCTGTCCGAAAGGACGTTCAGCGCAGCAGGGGGAATCGTGACCGATAAGTATACTCGCCTAGCTCTGTGCCATGACAGTGTGGACTACCTCACATTTTTAAAAATGAATGAGGCATGGATCTTGGAGGAATTCAACACCTGTGATGACCACGTGTAATTGAATTTCCTCATGCCAGGCCACACATATCCGCCACCACGCAGAACAAAGAATGGTCCTTGCCTTATGTATATACAGCAGCATAAAAGGCCTTTTATGTCAGATGAATGCCTAATTTTTGTGGCCTGTAATGGCCGACAGTTACATATTTATCCTGTGACCGCCTAATGTACCTCCAGCCACAGAATCCAAAGTTCTTTGCTGTCAGGTGAATGCCTATTGGCTAATTTGTGGGGCCTGTACTAGCCGACAGTTACTTTTTTATCCTGTGACCACCTAATGTACCTCAAGCCACAGAATCCAAAGTTCTTTGCTGTCAGGTGAATTCCTATTGCCTAATTTTTGGGTACTGTACTGGCCGACAGTTACAGGTTTATCCTGTGACCACCTAATGTACCTCCAGCCACAGAATCCAAAGTTCTTTGCTGTCAGGTGAATGCCTATTACCTAATTTTTGGGGCCTGTACTGGCCGACAGTTAAAGTGCCTTGCAAAAGTATTCAACTCCCTTGACTTTTTTATTATTTTGTTACATTACAGACTTAATTTCAATATTTTGTTAATCTGAATTTTATGTGATGGACCAGAACACAATAGTCTAAGGCTACTTTCACACTTGCGTTCGGGGTTCCGCTTGTGAGTTCCGTTTGAAGGCTCTCACAAGCGGCCCCGAACGCATTTGTACAGCCCCAATGCATTCTGAGTGGATGCGGATCCACTCAGAATGCCTCAGTCTGGCTCCGCTTGGCCTCCGTTCCGCTCAGCAGGCGGACACCCGAACGCAGCTTGCAGCGTTCGGGTGTCCGCCTGGCCGTGCGGAGCCAAACGGATCCGTCCAGACTTACAATGTAAGTCAATGGGGACGGATCCGTTTGAAGTTGACACAATATGGTGCAATTTCATACGGATCCGTCCCCCATTGACTTTCAATGCAAAGTCTGGACGGATCCGTCTGACTAACTTTCACACTTAGATTTTTTTATGAAATATAATGCAGACAGATCCGTTCTGAACGGATACCATCGTTTGCATTATAGGAGCAGATCCGTCTGTGCAGACACCAGACGGATCTGCTCCGAATGCAAGTGTGAAAGTAGCCTTAGTTGGTGAAGTGAATTGGGAAAAATATATAAATAAAACTACTGTTTAGAAATAGAAAACAGAAAATTGGCATGTGCGTATGTATTCAGGAAGCCCATAAAAAGCTCTGGTGCTACCAATTACCTTCAGAAGTAACATAATTAGTGAAATGATGTCCACCTGTGTGCAATCTAAGTGTCACATGATCTGTTATTACATATACACACCTTTTTTGAAAGGCCCCAGAGGCTGCAAGAGGCATCACTAACCAAACACTGCCATGAAGACCAAGGAACTCTCCAAAAAAGTAAGGGACAATGTTGTTGAGAAGTACAAGTCAGAGTTAGGTTATAAAAAAAGTATCCAAATCTTTTATGATACCCAGTAGCACCATCAAATCTATCATAACCAAGTGGAAAGAACATGGCACAACTGCAAACCTGCCAAGAGACGGCCACCCACCAAAACTCATGGACTTGGCAAGGAGGGCATTAATCTGAGAGGGAGTACAGAGACCTAAAGTAACCCTGGAGGAGCTGCAGAGTTCCGCAGCAGAGACTGGAGTATCTGTACATAGGACGATAATAAAGCTGTACGCTCCATAGAATTGGGCTTTATGGCAGAGTGGCCAGAAGAAAGCCATTACTTTCAGCTAAAAACAAAAAGGCACGTTGTGAGTTTGCGAAAAGGCACGTGGGAGACTCCCAAAATGTATGGAGGAAGGTGCTCTGGTCTGATGAGACTAAATTGTTACTTTTCGTCCATCAAAGAAAACGCTATGTCTGGTGCAAACCCAACACATCGCATCACCCAAAGAACACCATCCCCACAGTGAAAGATGGTGGTGGCAGCATCATGATGTGGGGATGTTTTTCAGCAGCCGAGACTGGGAAACTGGTCAGAGTTGAGGAAAAGGTGGATGGTGCTAAATACATGGACATTCTTGAGCAAAACCTGTACCACTCTGTGCGTGATTTGAGGCTAGGACGGAGGTTCACCTTCCAGCAGGACAATGACCCCAAACACACTGCTAAAGCAACACTTGAGTGGTTTAAGGGGAAACATGTAAGGCTACATGCACACGACATCTTGGCAATCTTTTCTCTCTTCATTGAGCAGGACCTGCCGAAGGACATGCGATCTGCATGGTGACGTAACCACGTGGGAGCGCGCAGTGACGTCATCATGCACCTTCAGCAGGTCCCGTTCTGGGAAGAGAGAAGAGACTGCTGCAGCGCGAGCAAGTGGATAAGGTGAGTTTTTTGGTTTTTTTTTGGCTGTGGGACTCCATGGGGGCATCATATAAACCACGGGGGACATGATAAAGCTAGGGCCCCAAAAAATAAAAAAACACACACTATGGGTTACATTATTTAACATGGGGCCCTACATTGGGGGCATTATTAAACATAGGAGCAGTTAAAAAGATTATATACACCGTGGGGGACATTTATTTAGCTGGGGGCCTACATGGGGGCATTATGAAAGCTAGGGACACTATAAATAAATTATATATACTGTGGGCGACATTTATTTAGCTGGGCGCCTACATGGGGGCATTATGAAAGCTGGGGACACTATAAAAAAAATGATATACACTGTGGGGGACATTTATTTAGCTGGGGGCCTACATGGGGGCATTGTTAAAGCTGGGGGCACTATCAAAAATTATATACACTGTGGGGGGCATTTATTTAGCTGGGGGCCTATATGGGGGACATTATTTAACTGGGGGCCTACCATTCTGTGGGTGTTCTCAGAAGGGTGGGTCTAGAAATAACTGCTAATTAAATTCATTAGGGTTGAGCGAACCCGAACTGTAAAGTTCGGGTTCATACCGAACTTTAGGATTTTTGGACCCCGGACCCGAACATTTCCGTTAAAGTTCAGGTTCGGGTTCGGTGTTCGGCGCTTTCTTGGCGTTTTTTGAAAGGCTGCACAGCGGCAAATCAACAAGCGTCATACTACTTGCCCCAAGAGGCCATCAGTGTGCAATTTAAGGTACAAATACACCCATCATTTTCTGTGGTTTGAAAAACACTTTTTTTTTCAAAAAACAGTATTTTCCAGATCTGCAAGTGTTAAATTCAAGTTTACTACCTCTACATACAGGGGTTTGAAATACGCATTTGAAATACAGCCATTTGAAATACAGCCATTTTGTGCAAAGATATATTTACTGCAGGCCTACAGGGGTTCAGGCCCTCTGAGATACTACCTCTACATACAGGGGTTTGAATTAGGCATTTGAAATACAGCCATTTGAAATACAGCCATTTTGTGCAAAGATATACTGTATTTACTTCAGGCCTACAGAGGTTCAGGCCCTGTGAAATACCACCTCTACATACAGGGGTTTGAATTAGGCATTTGAAATACAGCCATTTGAAATACAGCCATTTTGTGCAAAGATATATTTACTGCAGGCCTACAGAGGTTCAGGCCCTCTGAGATACTACCTCTACATACAGGGGTTTGAATTAGGCATTTGAAATACAGCCATTTTGTGCAAAGATATATTTACTGTAGGCCTACAGAGGTTCAGGCCCTCTGAGATACTACCTCTACATACAGGGGTTTGAATTAGGCATTTGAAATACAGCCATTTGAAATACAGCCATTTTGTGCAAAGATATATTTATTGCAGGCCTACAGAGGTTCAGGCTCTCTGAGATACTACCTCTACATACAGGGGTTTGAATTAGGCATTTGAAATACAGCCATTTAGGGCAAAAAATCTTTTATTGAGGCCTAGTCTGGTTCAGGCCGTGTGAGATACACCCTTTACATACTGTCGTTCTATTCTCCTATTAATTAAACACCCATTTAGGCCACAAGCTCAATGGGAGGCGCTGCGGCATGACGTAAGCAAACGGGCGTGCAGCCGTCCCCCCGCCCCCAACTGCAGCTCCGGCTCTTGATGCAGCACGGGCAATGCTGCTGCTGAGCTGCTCAATCCCCTGCTGAGACACCGATGTACCTGCCGGGCTTGCTGGACCGACTCCTTGCCGTGCAGGGCGCTGCCGCTCTGCTTGCCGAGTTGGCGTTGGAAGTTAGACATCCGAGGTCCACGCCTGCTCCAGGCTGCTCCAGGCTGTACTGAGAACGGTTGCCCCTGCTGGCTTGTCATCCTATATGTCAAGCAGTCTCTGGAGGTTCCGCTCGCTCAGAATTTAAAAAACGCACTTTGAGTGGACGTCCTTTCTGTCTTTCCATTCCTGAGAGCTCCGTTCGCCCTGAGCTGTACACTGAGAGCGGTCGTCTGTTCGCCGCCTTATTTGTCTCACCTGCCTTATCTGCTGAGCTGTTCTGAAGATGCAGGGGGTTGTTTGGGAAAGGTTGCTCCTTTTTCCTACTGTTGCTGCTGTTCCACCTGCCTGCTGTCTCACCCTACGCTGCTTCACCTGCCAGCCGTTTTATCTGACCCACCCCTGGAGTCGCCCTTAAAGTTGCGGGGGTTGTACAGTTGTGGGGTTCCGCCCTGGGTGGCGTATCAGTGCAGCCTCTGCTTTGTTGCTGGACACCGTACAGTCATGTCTTGATACCGCTCTGTCACCTCTCTGACCCCTGAACCTACGAGCTCCAGGTGGCCACATCAGTCCATCATCTAGCAAGTAAGCGAAGGCCGCTGAATAACGTAGGCGGACCAGGCCGCTGAATAACGTAGACGGACCATGCCGAAGACACCGGGAGAACCCTACTCCGAAGTCATCCGTGATCCAGGAAACTAGGAAATCAAGGACTAAGGAGATCAAGGATACGTAAGAATCTCTGCTTTATTTTTCTGCGTCATAAGACATTCATGACTGTTTGTTTAGAAATACAGAGATTTGCATAATATAAATCCTAAAAGCAATCGTGTAAGACATGGGTGTCAAACATGCGGCCCGCAATGAATATCTTTGCGGCCCGGCAAAGATATCCATTGCTCTGGTTACGCTTCCATAGCAGGCAGAGCGGACGGCACCAGTAACGTCACTCACTGACGTCGCGCGTCTGCTCCGCCTGCTTCATTAATAAAGTGGGAGGAGCAGGCGCCAGTGAGTGACGTTACTGCTGCCGTCCGCTCTGCCTGCTATTGAAGCTTAAGTAAGTGCTTTATTTATAAACGTGAATCCTTATCCTGTTATTAAGTTGAACTAACGCTGCCCTCTCCCATGTTCCCATGTTCCCCTGTATCCCCATAGCACTTACTTAAGCTTCCATAGCAGGCAGAGCGGACGGCAGCAGTAACGTCACTCACTTTATGAATGAAGCAGGCGGAGCAGACGCGCGACGTCAGTGAGTGACGTTACTGGTGCCGTCCGCTCTGCCTGCTATGGAAGCGTGTTCGTAAGTGCTGTGGGGAAAGAGGGGAACATGGGAGAGCGCAGCGTTAGTTCAACTTAATAACAGGATAAGGATTCACGTTTATAAATACTTCAGTGAGCAGAGGGCCGGTGTATTGGGGGACACTGTTATGAGGGGGATCTGTGGATGACATATAGCAGTGTCATCCACAGATCCCCCCCATAACAGTTCCATCCACAGATCCCCCCACCTCATAACAATGCCATCCACAGATATCCCACCCCATAGCAGTACCATCCACAGATATCCCACCCCATAACAGTTCCATCCACAGATCCCCCACCTCATAACAATGCCATCCACAGATCCCCCATAACAGAACCATCCACAGATCCCCCACCCCATAACAATGCCATCCACAGATCCCCATAACAGTGCCATCCACAGATCCCCCATAACAGTGTCATCCACAGATCCCCATAACAGTGCCATCCACAGATTCCCCCATAACAGCACCATCCACAGATCCCCCACCCCATAACAATGCCATCCACAGATCCCCCCACCCCATAACAATGCCATCCACAGATATCCCACCCCATAGCAGTACCATCCACAGATCCCCATAACAGTGCCATCCACAGATCCCCCATAACAGTGCCATCCACAGATCCCCCATAACAGTGTCATCCACAGATCCCCATAACAGTGCCATCCACAGATCCCTCATAACAGCACCATCCACAGATCCCCCATAACAGCGCCATCCACAGATCCCCCAAAACAGTGCCATCCACAGATCCCCCATAACAGCGCCATCCACAGATCCCCCATAACAGCGCCATCCACAGATCCCCCATAACAGTGCCATCCACAGATCCCCCATAACAGTGCCATCCAAAGATCCCCCATAACAGTGCCATCCACAGGTCCCCCATAACAGTGCCATCCACAGATCCCCCATAACAGTGCCATCCAAAGATCCCCCATAACAGCGCCATCCACAGATCCCGCATAACAGCGCCATCCACAGATCCCCCATAACAGTGCCATCCACAGATCCCCCATAACAGTGCCATCCACAGATCCCCCATAACAGTGCCATCCACAGGTCCCCCATAACAGTGCCATCCACAGATCCCCCACATGACAGTGCGTCATCCACAGATCCCCCATAAGAGTGTCATGCACAGACCACCATTAATTCAAAGCCCACCAAAATCACAACTTTTGGTTAAAAATATTTTTTTCTTATTTTCCTCCTCAAAAACCTAGGTGCGTCTTATAGTGAAGTTTAATATTTGTATATATATATAGGTCTCACTTGTGTTATTGGGCAACGGGATGTTGGGGGTCAGCAGTCATGAAACAACAATGTTGTTCTATGAAAATGTACGATTTTTTTATTTATTTTTTATGCGGCCCACATAAACTTAAATTTTGTTTTTTTTGGCCATGTTAGCCTTTGAGTTTGACATGCTTGGTGTAAGAGGAGGAAGGGGGAGGGGGAAAAAAAATGGCTCCAAAACTACCTAACAGAAAGTCCATGGGAACATCCTCACCAAAAGGGGGTGCAGTAAGGACGCAGTTAGATAAATATCTCAAATCCCCACCCCCATTAACTAAGACAAGGAGCAATCAGAAACAAACACTGCAGATGGAGGATTATGAAGAGAATGAAAATCTGCTAAATAGGGCAGGAGAAAACAGGGCATTAGAAGCAGACAACCAGATGAGCAATATTGATCTCAAATTAGTGGGTATACTGGAGGCAGTTAAAACAACTAATCAATCATTAAGCACCCTGACGACGACGGTGGCAGCAGTGCAGACTGACATCTCAGTAATCCGAGACAACTTAAATAAAATGAGGCAACGTGTAAAAGAGTACGAAACGTTGACTACAGAACTGCAAAAAGAATCCAGTCAGATAAAAAAAAGGATAGAAATAGTAGAAAGCGATAATAAGGCATTGAAAGAAAAAATTGCGGATTTGGAGGACAGATCTCGGAGAGATAATCTCAAACTAGTGGGTTTCCCGGAAGGAGCAGAAAGAGACGACCCCACAGGTTTCATCCAAAAATGGTTGTCAGACAATGCAACAGCCACAGAAGCAGCTGTAACACTCACAGTGGAGAGAGCACATCGCATCCCAATAAGAAAACCTCCACCAGGGTCAGCACCAAGGCCATTGTTAATTAAAATGGCTTCCTCAAGAGATCGGGACTATATCCTTCGGTGGAAAAGAGAGACACAAAAGGCGAAATAGAACGATGCTAATATAGAGATATACCCAGACTTTTCTAAAGTTATGCAAGATAAAAGAAGAGAATATAAGGATATAAAAAAGAGATTGATACAAGCCCAACTAAAATACTCCATGATGTATCCCGCGAAATTACGGGTTATCTACAAAGAAACAGTTCAATTCTTCTCCAACCCAAGTGATGCAGTTGATTGGATGGACTCTAAGGGCATTAAATAATTTGCTTGTGGTGTCGTGGGGGGGAGCTGGGGGGGTTGACAACGGAGGGGAGGGGGGGGATAGCCTATAGTCAGAGACCTATGAGTCACACTTTGCGACTCGCAGGTCAGCATGGAAGTGGGGTTTGGGGGGGTGGGAGGGGGGGCTTTTTTTCCCGCAGGGAACCGTCGAGGTATTGAGGGTGCATCGTTGGGGGTGCCCCTGTCCTTCCGCCCAGCGCTGTCCTAAAGTTAGGGGGGACTAAAAAAAAAAAAAAAATGTCAAGAATATTGACATGGAATATTCGCGGTTTTTTGGATAAAATTAAGAGGTGCGCAGTGTTTGATTTAGTCTCTAGACATTTACCAGCAATAGTGGCCCTGTTAGAAACACACCTTACAGGTGAAAAAGTGGCAGCGCTCGGTGGAAGGAGATGGGCCTCTCACGAATATCACTCTTGTTACTCCACATATTCTCGTGGAATTAGCGTTTATGTTCACAGACAGGTAGATTATGACCCAATAGAACAGCTAATTGATCAAGAGGGCCAGTATATTTTTCTTCATTGTCATTGGCAGGGGCAAAGGAGAATTATTGCCTTTATATATATTCCACCCCCTTTTACAACAACTGTGTTATGTAAACTGATGGATTATATTTCAGCACGAGAGGAGTGCTGGTGGTGGGCGATTTCAACTCGGTCATGGACATTAAAATAGATAGGATATCTACTATAACCAATTATGAACCAAATCCTGGTTCAAGTACTCTACTTTTCAGAATGTGTAAAGAAATGGTATTGGTTGATATATGGCGATCTCTCTATGGAAATAAGCAAGTATTTTTCTGCTTTAGTAAGACATATAGGTCCATGTCGCGAGTTGATCTGGCCCTCGCCAGCCCCGGGCTCATTAACAGGGTTAACCACTTGCCATCCGGGCCATTTGCCCCCTTCCTGACCAGGCCAAATTTTGCAAAACTGACATATCTCACTTTATGTGGTAATAACTTTGGAACGCCTTTATTTATCCAAGTCATTCAGAAATTGTTTTCTCGTGACACATTGTACTTCATGTTAATGGTAAATTTGAGTCAAAATATTTCACCTTTATTTATGAAAAAATCCCAAATTTACCCAAAAATTTGAAAAATTCGCAATTTTCTAAATTTCAATTTCTCTGCTTTTAAAACAGAAAGTGATACCTCATAAAATATTTATTATTTAACATTCCCCATATGTCTACTTTATGTTGGCATCATTTTGGAAATGTCATTTTATTTTTTTAGGACGTTAGAAGGCTTAGAAGTTTAGAAGCAATAATTCAAATTTTTAAGAAAATTGCCAAAACCCACTTTTTAAGGACCAGTTCAGGTATGAAGTCACTTTGTGGGGCCTACATAGTGGATACCCCCATAAATGACCCCATTGTAGAAACTACACTCCTCAAGGTATTCAAAACCGATTTTACAAACTTTGTTAACCCTTTAGGCGTTCCACAAGAATTAAAGGAAAATGGAGATCAAATTTTTAAATTTCACTTTTTTGGCAGATTTTCCATTTTAATCAATTTTTTTCTTTAACACATCGATGGTTAACAGCCAAACAAAACTCAATATTTATTACCCAGATTCTGCGGTTTACAGAAACACCCCACATGTGGTCATTAACTGCTGTATGGGCACACGGCAGGGCGCAGAAGAAAAGGAACTCCACATGGTTTTTAGATGCCATGTCCCATTTGAAGCCCCCTGATGCACCCTTACAGTAGAAACTCCCAAGAAGTGACCCCATTTTGGAAACTAGGGGATAAGGTGCCAGTTTTGTTAGTACTATTTTTGGGTACATATGATTTTTTGATCATTCATTATAACACTTTATGGGGCAAGGTGACCAAAAAATTGGTCGTTTTAGCACAGTTTCTATTTATTTATTTTTACAGCGTTCACCTGAGGGGTTCAGTCAAGTGACATTTTTATAGAGCAGGTTGTTACGGACGTGGCGATACCTAATATGTATACTTTTTCTCATTTATTAAAGTTTTACACAATAATAGCATTTTTTAAACCAAAAAAATGATGTTTTAGTGTCTCCATGTTCTAAGAGCTATAGTTTTTTTTATTTTTTAAGAGATTTTCTTATGTAGGGGCTCATTTTTTGCGGGATGAGGTGACGGTTTTATTGGTACTATTTTGTGGGACATACGCGTTTTTGATCACTTGGTGTTGCACCTTTTGTGATGCAAGGTGACAAAAATTGCTTGTTTTGACAGTTTTTTTTTTTTTTTTTACGGTGTTCACCCGAGGGGTTAGGTCATGTGATACTTTTATAGAGCTGGTTTTTACGGACGCGGCGATACCTAATATGTCTATTTTATTTTATTTTTTCTATTTTTAATTATTTTTTTTTATTCCTTACTTGGGAACTTTTTTTTTTTTACATGTGAAACTTTATTTTATTTTATTTTTTCAACCCTTTATTTTTTTTTTATTTTTTTAACACTTTTCGTCCCCCATAAGGTCATACAAGACCTCTGGGGGACATTTGCTTCACTTTTTCTTTTTTTTTTCACTGTTGATTTCTCCTGTAACTGGGGCTGACATAGTAGCCCCAGTTACAGGACAAATGCACCCCTATAGAGGCTGTACAGCAGCAATCCAGCGCTGTACAGCCTCAGAGCTGGGCTGATCGAGGTCTCTGAGAGACCTCACACAGCCCCTGCACTCTCCGGTCCCGGCGGTCACATGACCGCCGGTCCGGAACAGGAAGCGCACAGCGCTTCCTTCTCTGCAGACACAGCGCTCGGTGAGCGCTGTGTCTGCAGCGATCGTGAAGGCAGGGACACCTGGGAACTGTCCCTGCCTTGTCTTAGGGTTGCCCTGCTGTCACTGACAGCGGGCAACCCGATCAGCAGCTGCACGATTAGCGTGCAGCTGCTATTTCTGACAGGACGTTTTAAAACGTCCTGTCAGAAATAGACGTCCACCCATAGGACGTTTATAGTCTATGGGCGGACGTGAGGCGGTTAAAAAAATGAATTATGAACGTCACGGTGTTTCTGACCATAGCCCGGTTATGGTAATATTGGATAGCCATAATAAACTAAACAAAAATAGAATTTTTAAACTTAACCCCCATTGGATGACATTAATAAGGGATGTGGATAAGATTAACGAAGAAATAAAGCTCTTTTGGAGCGATAACGTTAATTCAACACACATTCACATGGTTTGGGACTCGCTTAAGGCATACCTTCGGGGTAAATATTCACACCAAATTAGGAAACAGAAAAATGTCTTCGCTCAAAGTCAAAAAGAACTAGAAGGTACGCTTGATCAGATAATGAACGAGATCACCCATGTAAATACCCCAGAAAAACAACTTCAATTAAAAAAAAGTGCAAGATGAATATAAACAATATCTATATAAAAAAGCACAGAATAAAATGTTTTTCTCGGGGTTGAGAACCTTCAGCGAATCCAGCAAACCAAGTAGACTGTTATCCATAATAGTAAAAAATCAAAGGGGGAGCAATAACATCACGGGAATTAGGACAGAGGCAGGAAACATTTTACGAGACCCTGATGATATCCTAAGGGAATTTACCCAATATTTCTCGATGTTATACCAAGCCGGGTCTAAAAATCAGGGAGGAAAAATAGATCAATACCTAGACAACATTAAGATTCCTGAATTTGACCAACAAGATATTGATTGGTTGAATAGACCTATCCAACTGATCGAGCTACAAACTACGTTGCAATCTATTAAGGGTAATACGTCCCCAGGGTTGGACGGCTTTCCATTTGAAGTATACCGAAAACATGAGGGAATTATCCTTCCCCAAATGTTGGAGGTATTAAACGAATCATGGATAATGGGTTCCCTACCCCCCTCATCAGGGCCGTTTGAAGGAATTTGGGGGCCCCAAGCAAAATAGACATGGATGCCCCCCCCCCCCCACGCCTTCCCCACCTTACGCACGCAAAGCCTACAGGAACCACAGTATAGCCATACAGTTTAAGTTCACCCACACTTTATATAAATAAAAAAGGAGGTTTACAGTGCAAATACTGCTGTTGCATTTAATGTGCATGAGATTTGAACATTTTCAACAAATGTCCTACTTACTCTCCCCCTCCCTGTTTTTTTTTTTTTACTCCCTACCCTACCTTAGATAAGTTCCTAAGTTAATTCAGTCCTCCGGCTCCTTCCCTGGACCCTGTAGCGTGGCCGAGCTCCTCGCTCTCTACCTCCAGTCCTGGCTGTCACTCAGTGCGGCCGGGAACCGCGTGGTACAGGTCAGGAGATTCAGTTTCCTGTTCCCGGCCGCGGCCGAACTAAAAGGAGTGTACACTTCCTGTCAGTCCGGCCGGGAACAGAAAACTGAATCCCCTGTTCCTGTACCGCGCGGTACCCGGCCGGACTGAGTGACAGCCAGGAGGTAGAGGAGGAGAGCTCGGCCATGCTACAGAGCAGCAGTCAGCAGAGGAGGTACTCGGGAGGTAACCAGGAGTGCTGCAGCCGCCTGAGGCTCTCTATAGAGCGCTCAGGCGGCTGCAGCCTTAAAAGAAGCAAAACAAGCACCGGCTCTGCTTGGCCCCGGGCAAGCTCGGGGCCCCAAGCAATTGCTTGTTTTGCCTGTCTGTTAGCGACGGGCCTGCCCCTCAAGGATGGAAGCAACCATCACATTAATCCCCAAAAAAGGGAAAGACCCGCTGTTAGTTACATCTTATCGTCCCATCTCTATGTTGAACACAGATTATAAAATCCTTGCCAAACTGTTAGCCAACAGATTAAAAACAATTATTCACAAAGTTGTCCATGCGGACCAAACCGGGTCTATCCCCAAAAGGAATATACAGGACAACGTAAGGAGGGCCTTCTTGAACGTCCAGATGGGGGATGGGAGGACTGCTCCATCCTGTCCCTGGACGCAGCCAAGGCCTTCGACAGGGTGGAGTGGCCTTTCCTCTGGAGAGTGATGTCACGGGTGAAAATGGGCGAATACTTCTCCAGATGGGTTTGCATTCTGTATCAAAACCCGGTATCCAGGGTCCGAATCAATGGTGAATATTCTGTCCATTTTCCCCTGACCCGGGGAACGCATCAAGGATGCCCCCTCTCCCCCTTGCTCTTCTCGTTGTTCTTGGAGCCAATAGCATGTAAAATTAGAGCAGATGGGGAAATACCGGGTTTTGGGCGCGAGGGAGAAGTTGACAAAATAAGTCTCTATGCGGATGATACTTTACTCTTTTTGGGGAGAGGGTATAAGAATTTGCCCAGGGTTATGGAAAGCTTGGACGAATTTGGATGCTTATCTGGATATGAGATAAATTGGGAAAAATCAAAATTTCTCCCATAAAGACGTACGGTTCCGCCCGGTCATAATTTTCGGGTTAGCATATTGACCCCAGCAGATTCCTTATCATATCTAGGCATCCAGATAGGGACCAAACTGGAATATTACACGAAACTAAATATACTCCCAATAATAGATAAAGTTAAGGAAAAAATTAGAACATGGCTAAAACTTCCCCTGTCACAAATCAACCACATAGCCCTTATAAAAATGACGTTACTACCAATGTTACTATATGTACTTAATGCTAGCCCAATAACGATAGAAGATAAGTTTTTTAATAATTTAGAGACCCTCTTCAATGAACTAATATGGGGGCGCAAACGAGTTAGAATTAAGATACAATATTTGTATAAAGAAGAGGGTGGAATCTCTGTCCCTTTTCTAAAAGGATATTATGTAGCTGCACAATTGAGATGGTGTGTGAGGATTCGAAAGAATAAATATATTCGGCCTATTTTTGGGGAGCACTGTAGACCCTGGGAGGATCTCTTTCACATTCTTGAAACTGGCATTATTGAGAAGAAAACAATAACAAATCGCAACAAGTTAGACACATGGTTGGAGTATCCCAAGCAGTTCATTACACCCCATTGTGGGGGAATGCACACTTACCACAAATTATGCAACTGGGTGATGTTGAATACTGGGAAAAATATGGGATACACTTAATTGCACAGGTGTTTCATAAAGGACAGATTAAGCCCTTAAATGAAATCTTACCTGACATCACATTAGGATTTATTGATAAATTCCGATATGAACAACTACGACACGCTATATACTATACGGAAAACAAGAATTATCTAAATATTGTACGGAACACTTTTCTAGATTTTTGTCAAGATATGACATTTAACACTTCTATATCGCACATCTATGCAAAGTTAAAATATGAATACACAAAAATGATCACATTTAGAGGTGAAGCTAAATGGGAAAAAGATCTTCAAAATGGGGAACCCATTCTGTGGAATACTGTTTATAGAAATATTAAAAGATCGACGGTCTCCCCCGCCCATACATGGATTCTTTTGAAAATCATACACTGTCTCTATTACACACCAGCATTATTGCCTACTATTTGCAAAGAAAGAAAACAGAACTGTTATAAATGTAACAAAAATAGAGGAGACTATACACATTTGCTGTGGGAATGCCCGGGGATAAAAGATTATTGGATCAAAATATTCCGGAAACTGCAGGACAGTTCCCCCATGAAATACGAAGCACGTATTGATTATGTGATCCTGGGTACTCTCCCAGAGACAAATAAAAATAAAACTGAGCTGACACTTTGGCTCCGGGGCATCGCCTTGGCCAAAATAACAATTGAAAACATTGGGGCTCCACGAAATATCCTAATTTCCAGGAATGGATGGAGTGGATGAACAGGGTTAAGCAATATGAATACATTCTCGCCCAAACAGCAGGGAAAAAGGCAGCCTGGCTGCGGATATGGGGTAATTGGAAATGATAACACTAGGTGTAATGACGGTAGCTCCGCGAAAAAAAAAAAAAAAAAAAGGGGTTGGAGGGAGGGAAGGGAGGGTTAAAAAAAAAAGAGGGAAATTTAGTATAAGATGAGATGATGTACTATTATATTGCTTTGTGATATCAAATTAGAAAACTGTAGATTTCTATCTTTTGGAAAATAAAGAATGCATTTAAAAAAAAAACACCCATTTAGGGCAAGATCCTAAATTTATTAAACTATGAGGAGAGTGTCAAATAAGGGACCTGGCCCAGGTCGTGGTGCTGCTGGTGGAGCTCCTGTTGCAGGAAGAGGACGTGGTCGATCTGTGCCAGCTACACGCACAAGTGAAACACCTTCCTCAGGTGCGAGTAGGCGACAGAACCTGCAGCGGTATTTGGTCGGGCCTAATGCTGCTCTACGAATGGTGAGGCCTGAACAAGTACAGGCGATAGTAGATTGGGTTGCTGACAGTGGATCCAGTTCCTTCACATTGTGTCCCACCCAGTCTCCTGCTGAAAGACCACAGTTGGCACCTGCAGCCGATGTCCATCAGTCTTTCAGCTCACCCCCTTGCAAATCAGCCAAGCAGTCTGAGCCCCAAGTCATGCAACAGTCTCTTCTGCTTTTTGATGACTTTGTTAGCAGGGTTTCCCAGGGCCATCCACCTAGCCCTGCCCCAGAAGTGGAAGAGATTGAGTGCACCGATGCCCAACCATTTATTTTTCAAGATGAGTGCATGGGAGGACAACCGCAGCACATCTCGGATGATGACGAAACGCAGGTGCCAACTGCTGGGGCTTTCGAAAGTGTGCAGACCGACAAGGAAGTCAGGGGTGAAGACTGGGTGGAAGATGATGTGGAGGACGATGAGGTCCTCGACCCCACATGGAATCAAGGTCATGCGAGTGACCGATGTAGTTCGGAGGAAGAGGCGGTGGTCACACAGAGCCACCAGCACAGCAGAAGAGGGAGCAGGGTGCAAAAGCGGAGTGGCCGTCCTCTAGACATTACGCCTCCTACTGCCCACCGCAGCAAGGGACCGAGCACACCAAAGCCTGCTCCAAGGAGTTCCCTGGCGTGGCAGTTCTTCAGACAATGTGCTGACGACAAGACACGAGTGGTTTGCACTCTGTGCAATCAGAGCCTGAAGCGAGGCATAAACGTTCTCAACCTGAGCACAACCTGCATGACCAGGCATTTAAGTGCAAAGCACGAGCTTCAGTGGAGTAGACACCTCAAAAACCAAGAAAGGTCTCTGGCTTCTCCTGCTTCCTCTTCTGCTGAAGTCGCGGCCTCTTCATCCACCTCTGGAGTGACAGTGCCATCTGGCACCCCACAAACAGAGGATCTGCCAGCAACACCAACACCTGGGTCACCAAGCATCTCCACATTGTCACACGGAAGCGTTCAGCTCTCCATATCCCAAACGCTGGAGAGGAAGAGGAAGTACCCCCTGTGAAGGACTTTTATGCAATTGCCTATATGCTTCAGTTTGATTCTCTCCCTGCTATTTTGAGGACTATATTGTTCGGTTCCAAGTGTCAAGAATGAATGTATTCGTGTACCGGACAATGATGTTGAGATTATGTTTGTATGTGGGATAGAAAGTACTTGTGTGAAATTGTTAAGAATTGTAAATGTTCTGGCCAGCAGATAATTGAGCTGTGTGTATTGGTAAAACTCAATTGTCTAGCCTGGCCCAGAGGAGGAGTTTTAGGATAATTGAGCTGTGTGTATTCTTAAAACTCAATTATCTAGCCTGGCCCAGAGGAGGAGTTTTTGCTGCATAAATTGTGAGTTCTGTGTACCAGTAAATCAGTCTTGTTCCAGCATTAAGTTGACTCATGTGTGGATTATTCGGCGATTCCAGGGATATTCCTACTCGTGGAATAGTGGGTGATTTTCTTTTATGGGAAGAAGGGAATGCTTGACGAGGATATTTTCTACTACCGTCACAATTGGTTGGCAGCAGCGGGATTTTCCCTTCTACTTTCCTTTACACCAGGATTCCAAGCAGACACTGGGAACAGTGAATGGAAGGCTGGTGCACCCTGCTTAAAAGAAATACACTGAAAGAACTACTGGAAGTCCGTGGAAGGATTGCTAGCAACAAAACCAAGCGGGTCATTATAGCAGAAATTAATGGAGCTAGACCAGGAGAACTTGGTTGCAGCAACGCCAGCAGTACAAGAGATGGGGACACCAGTGATTCAGGAGGAGGAATCACCAGCCAACAAGGCAATGAGAGAGAAGCTAGCATGGTTCGGTCCGAACCCAACGGCGGATGTGGTGCTGAAAGTGATGAACCTGTTAGCGGAGGAGGCTAAACAAATAAGAGACGCAGAGCTACAGTTAAAATTGGCAGCAGTCCAACGAGCAGCCGCACATTCTCCAAACAGTGAGTACAGCACAGCAGACACAAGGAAGATTCCGTTTAGCGCTTTTAAAGCTTTTGATGAAAAAGACTGTGACATTGATAATTACCTGGCAGATTTTGAGCGACAATGTAACCTGCACCGAATAGATAGAGGAGAGTGGGTCGCAATATTGTCAGGCAAACTGTCAGGCAAAGCTTCTGATGCTTTCCGGACCGTGCCAGAGCAGGAGATCCATAGCTACGCCAGGGTTAAAGAAGTGCTCCTGGCTCGTTATGCAGTAACCCCAGAGTCCTACCGACAAAAGTTCAGGGACTCACGCAAAACCACGAAAGACTCTTACGTGGAATGGGCATGCCAGTTATCCCTGTCGGCCTCTAACTGGGTCAACAGCAGCCAGGCCACCTCCGCAGAGGACATTTTACAACTAATGCTCCTGGAACAATTTTACAATCACATCCAGACGGATGTCAAAGACTGGGTGAGAGATCGCAGGCCCATGACTCTACCAGAGGCCGCTAAGTTGGCGGATGAATATGCGGATACTCGCCAGACGAACCCGGTCACACCACGGGTACAACCTCCACGACCAACGGTGCCCTCACACCCACCAGCCGCTAGATACCAACCTCCTAACAGACCGGTGACATCTAGCCCTCGCTATCCACGCCAGGAGGACAATGAACAACGCTGCTTCCGGTGCAAACAGCTGGGTCACTACAAGCAGAATTGCCCCATGGACAACAACACCAGGTCAAATTGGTCTCGACCTGGGTACCGCCCACCAGCAGCAGCCCATTGTGTAGACTCGGCTTGGGATCCCCAGGAACTGGGTCAGGAAGAACCATTGGGCACCCTTTACGAAGCCCTCATGGTACAATCTGTTATTACGGACAACAGGAAACACCATTGTCAGCTGGTCATGGTTAACGGAAAAACCGCCCGGGGATTAAGAGACAGTGGGGCAACCATCACGTTGGTACAAAGACACCTTATTAAGGCATCAGAGAAACCGGGGAAATCAATTGCTGTGAGAGTGGCAGGGGTGGCAGTATACCGTATTCCTACTGCACAGGTACACCTAGACTGGGGTGCGGGAGCTGGCAATGTTCATGTGGGCGTCATGAAAGACTTACCTTCTGAAGTCATCCTGGGCAACGACATTGGCCCCCTGACTTCGGCGTTCGCCTCTACCCCCGCTCAGGAGGCCCACGCAGTAACCACCAGAGCACAAAGTCGCGCTGCCGAGAGCCATCCGCTTCCTACTGAGACCCAGGTAAGCCAACCCAACCTATCCTTGACTGTAGAACCCCTACCCTGGGACACCCCAGAGGATTTTGGGCGGGAGGTGACCGGAGACCCTTCCCTCAGAAAGTATCGAGAGAAAGCCAGGAGGGGCCAAGGGGGGTTAGAGAAGGAGCAATTTATCTGGGAGGAAGGCCGCTTGTACAGGCTCACCGAGACCCGGGGTAATACACCAGGGCCTAAGCAAAAACGCCAGCTGGTAGTTCCCCGGAAATACCGCCAGGAGTTATTGAGGATTGGGCACGACGTACCCTTGGCAGGCCATTTGGGAATACGCAAGACAGGGTATCGGATAACCCAGAACTTCTTCTGGCCTGGGGTGTCCGACGACGTCAGGGCGTATTGTCAAACGTGCGAGGTATGCCAACGTATAGGTAAAAATGGAGACCACCCAAAGGCTAAACTAGTTTCCATGCCCATTATTGAAGAACCGTTCACAAGGGTAGCCGTGGACATTATAGGGCCCCTGGCCCAACCTAGCCGTTCCGGCAAGCGGTATATACTCACCATAGTAGACTACGCCACCCGTTACCCTGAAGCGGTAGCTCTCTCTAACATACAGGCTGAGACCGTAGCAGAGGCCCTAGTTAAAGTATTTTCCCGAGTAGGCTTTCCCAAGGAGGTTCTGTCCGACCAAGGTACCCAATTCACGGCCGAGGTAACCCAGCAGATATGGAAAACCTGTGGAGTTAAATCCCTGACTAGCTCCCCATACCATCCCCAGACTAACGGCCTGTGCGAGCGCTTCAACGGAACGCTAAAGCAAATGTTGAAGTCGTTCACGGGGGCATACAAGGATTGGGAGCGATTCCTGCCACACCTTCTCTTTGCCTACCGAGAGGTGCCGCAGGAATCGACCGGATTCTCACCCTTCGAACTTCTCTATGGGAGGCGGGTGAGGGGGCCCTTAGATCTCATCAAGGATCACTGGGAGGGGCAGACAGAGATTGAGGGGACCCCGGTTGTACCTTATGTCCTGGAGCTGAGGGACCGCATGGAGGAATTAGCCCAGACAGTGCGAGAGAACCTCCGGGCGGCCCAACAGCGCCAGAGGGTATGGTATGACCGACGGGCTAGGCACCGGAGCTTTCAGATAGGCCAAAAGGTCATGGTATTAAGGCCGGTCCGAACAGACAAGCTCCAGGCCGCCTGGCAGGGCCCCTATAAAGTTATAGGACAGATATGCGACACTACCTACACGATAGCCAGCTGCGAGGATGAAGATGTGAAACGAACCTTTCACATCAACATGCTCAAGGCCTATCAGGAACGGGCAGAGGAGGTAGCCGCTATCTGTGCACCAGCAGGAGAAGACACAGAGACCCTACCCCTTCCCGACCTATTGGGCAGTAACGAAGGGATGACCCAGATAAAGAAAGTCCAGCTAGGTGAACAGCTGGAGCCGCAAGAGCGGGATCAAGCTGTCCGCTTACTAGAAACAAAACAGGCCACATTCTCTCAGGAGCCTGGATACACACTCCTAGCCATACACAAGGTAGAGACTCCAGGACAGGCACCCCTGAGACAGCCTCCCTACCGTATCCCCGAAGCAGTCCGGGAAGGGATGCGGAAGGAGATAGATGAGATGCTTCGGCTAGGCGTAATCGAACCCTCAGAAAGTCCTTGGGCCTCGCCGGTAGTCTTAGTGCCAAAGAAGGATGGGACAACCCGCTTCTGTGTAGATTACCGGCGCCTCAATGACAAGACAGTTACAGACGCCTATCCGATGCCACGGATGGACGAGCTGCTTGACCGTATCTCTGCAGGGAAGTATCTGACCACAATAGACCTATGCAAGGGATATTGGCAGATTCCCCTAGCAGAAGATGCCATACCCAAGTCGGCCTTCATCACCCCGTTCGGCCTATACCAATTCCGGGTTATGCCGTTCGGGATGAAGAACGCCCCGGCCACCTTCCAACGGATGGTGGATCAGTTACTTAGGGGTCTCCAGAGCTTTGCATGCGCTTACCTGGATGACATCGCCATCCACAGCGATACCTGGGAAGCGCACCTAGAGCACGTAGGGGTAGTATTAGATAGGATCAGGGGGGCCGGGCTGACCCTGAAACCCGACAAATGTCACTTGGGTATGGCGGAGGTACAATATTTGGGCCACCGAGTAGGATGTGGTAAGCAACGGCCGGAGCCGGCTAAGATCGAGGCCGTTGCCAATTGGCCCACTCCCCACACCAAGACACAAGTCATGGCTTTCTTAGGCACAGCCGGCTATTACAGACGCTTTGTACCCGACTATAGTGCCCTGGCCAAACCCCTGACCGACTTGACCAAAAAGAAGCTACCCCGACAAGTCCTGTGGTCCCCGGAATGCGAGGTGGCTTTCCAAGCACTAAAGACTGCTCTGGTTAATGCTCCGGTGTTGGTTACCCCAGATCCTAACAAAAGATTTATTGTCCATACAGACGCTTCAATGTTTGGACTGGGGGCAGTACTAAGCCAGATCGGGGAGGATGGAGGAGAGCACCCGGTGGCATACCTGAGTCGGAAGCTGTTGCCAAGGGAGGTCAGTTATGCCACCATTGAAAAAGAGTGTTTGGCCTTGGTATGGGCACTCAAAAAGCTCCTATACCTAGTATACCGAAAAAATATAAAAAAGTGTCAGTTACATTTTTTGGTGAAATTCACAAATTTTTGGGTGTAATATACCCTCCTCTACCTAGTTGACAGCTTAATAAATTTCAATAATTTTTCTGTTACATTCTTGGGTTGAAATTATACAATTTTATAACTGGCCAGAATAAACATCTGCTATGCATAGGTGACAGGGAATACAATTTTATAAACTATTCAGTAATTAATGCGCACCACATCCTTACATTCAATGCTTAAACTTTGAAAAGTTGTCACACTTTTATGCTTTTATAATTTCTCCCATATTTCAACTCTAATTTTAAATTTGAAAAAATGGATCCTCCCTTAAATTTGGTCTCTTTTTCTCACTCTCCCTCTCCGGCCTAGAACCCTGATTCCCCGCCACCTGTAATCACCATGGTAGGCGCATAAAAGAACATCGAAAGTTGATAGAGCAGATATCAAATTGGATCGTGGACATCACGGGTACGTGCGACATTGTGGGGCAGTAAGTGTGCACACGCCTACACGAACTGACTGACAGGGGTCAGCCCCTGCAACTTCTGGGTCTCCAAATTGGGCACATGGCCTGAGCTTGCCATTTACCCCTTGGAGGTGCTGGCCTGCCCTGCAGCCAGTGTATTGTCTGAACGTGTGTTTAGCATGACTGGAGGGGGTTATCACAGGTTATATTTCCCAATGTTCTGGGGTGTACCCCAATTTTAAAAATAAAATTTAAAACCAAAAACCAGTGTAGGCTACCTCCTCCTCCACCGCCGCTTCCACTTACACCGCCACATCCACCGCCTTCTCAACCTCCTACTCCAGATGGACCTGGTCCTCCTAGATCAAGATTATAATTTTTTATTTTTACGTATTTTATGTTATTTAAAGTCATTTCCCTATCCACATTTGTTTGCAGAGCACTTGCCATGCTCTTAACCACATTTTGACGCCATTTGCAGCCCTCTAGCCCTTTCCATGAAATTTTTACAGCCATTTTAGTGTTCAAAAGTTCGGGTCCCCCATTGACTTCAATGGGGTTCGGGTTCGGGGTCAAGTTCGGGTCCCGAACTCGAACTTTTTTCCGAAGTTCGGCCGAACCCGTCGAACCCGAACATCCAGGTGTCCGCTCAACTCTAAAATTCATCAATTTTTCATGTCCGTTTTTAAGAGACATGAAAAACTGATCCAAAATGGATGCAAAACGGACATAAAAAAATGGACACACGGCTAGAAAATGGATGCACACACTGATGGAAAATGGCCATGAAAAACTGACAGTGTGTCCGTCGTGTGCATGAGGCCTAAATGTGTTATAATGGCCTAGTCAAAGCCCAGATCTCAATACAATAGAAAATCTGCGGTCAGACTTAAAGATTGCTGTTGACAAGCGTAAACCATCCAACTTGAAGGAGCAGGAGCATTTTTGCAAGGAGGAATGGGCAAAAATCCCAGTGGTAAGATGTGGCGAGCTCATAGAGACTTATCCAAAGCGACTTGGAGCTGTGATTGCTGCAAAAGGTGGCTCTAAAAAGTATTGACTTTAACGGGTGAATAGTTATGCACATTGACCTTTTCTGTTATTTTGTCCTATTTGTTGTTTGCTTCACAATTAAAAAAAAAAACAACATCTTTAAAGTTCTGGGCATATTCTGTAAATTAAATGATGCAAATCCTCAAACAATCCATGTTAATTCCAGGTTGTGAGACACCAAAATATGAAAAAAGTGGGGTGGGGGGGGGGATTTTGCAAAGCACTGTAAATTTTTTATCTCTAGCCACATAATCACACCCATGTCTCACTCCTCTGCCTGTCATTATGGTGGCGTATGAACCGCATTCACCATAAGGACCTTCTAATGTCACAGGGTCATGTGACAGTGCCCCCCACCCCCTACTGTGCCCCTCACTCCGTACTGTGTCCCCTTACACCCTGCATTTTGCCCTCTTACCACACCCTGTGCAGTGCCCTTAGTCATTCCCTGCACTGTGCCCTCTTATACTCTTTTATCTTGTCACAGTATGGCGGTGTTATCTGGTCACTGTGCAGAGGTGTTATCAGGTCAATGTATGGCGGTGGTATCCAATATCTGGATGGCCATAACTGTATCCCTTTCCCTGCCCACACCATCCATTTTTAGACCTGGCATGAGCGGGAAAAATCTGCAGATTGCGGTGCTAAGGACCTTTGCGTCACAATCTGTGTCAGAAATACTCCTAACATAGTTATTTCTATATAATAAATTATTTCTATATAATAAATTACGACCTAATTGTATTATTATTCGGTGGTAGGGCTAATATCTTTATAGTATATAGATTCTAGTGTATAATACTGTGCTCTGTATTTCCCAGTAGAAAATGATCCTTGGGAAACACAGTCCTCATCCCTGACCACCAAGACCAGGTAGCGCTCTGTCAGTACATGGCGGCCTCCCCTCTCCGCCACGCTGCTCTGCTATGTATTGGTGCTTATTCTGACACTAGGGCTGTGTTCACATCCTATTTTTGCCATCCATTCAATGCATACCAAAAATGTATGTGTTAACAGATGCCTCAGACTGATGCCGTACAGTGGCATACGTTCCCCTGTATGTTCCATGGTAGAAAATTTTTTTACGTTAATGTATGCATTTTTTTAATGGACGTGGAGTGCTGCACATTTGTATACATCAAACCGACAGGAAATAAAAAATTTCTGGGCTCCAGCAGGGCACATTTTTGAGAGTTTCCCTTTAAGACACATAAAAATGGCCCCTGATTAAAATATATAAAATAACATATTTTTTGTGGGAATTTTCTGCCAATGATCCCCCTCTTGTATATCACTGTCCATGTTGTGGCACTATTTGTGTACTTCTAGTTAATGTTTGCTGGCTGCAAATATGACCTGAAGGTTTTTCAGGTTCGCCTGCCATTAAAGTGAATGGGGCCCACAGCAAACGTGCAGTTCGCGAACATTTGATCCCGGCCGATGTTCGTCCATCACTATTTATTACTACTGGTGGCAATGTAGAGGGGGTTATGCCTACTGAGGGTACTAAGAGGTCTTTATTTTTTTTCTATAGTCACTCAGGGGAGATTGTTACCATGGGAACCACTATCGGAGGGCACTGTTACTACTTGGAGCACTATAAGTGAGCTATAACTGTTGAGGGCACTCTTCCTGGCACAGCTATTTTTGTATGGTATTAATATTATTAGGGGGATTACCTATATAGCTCTATAATTTCTTAAGTATAGTATTTGGTAGTGCCTTTATATTTGGTAGTGCTGAAATACCAGGCCTACGTAGTTCAGTGGTGTGATCCACAATCTCACCATCTTAACCCCTATCCCATATCATAATTGGAGACAACTGGAGAAAGAATAGAACAGATGGTAGCAGCTGGCACTGGCCACCACAGAAAAGCAGCTTCTGTAGAGGTATTCTGTGGCACGGCTGGGGCAGGATTTTGCTAATGGACCCATTCCTTTCTATTGGTCTTGGCTACAGGCTTACAAATGTTTTTCAAACATGTCAAACACTGGTGATTACATATCAAGGGGTTCAATATGCAGAATTATGTACTCTGCCCACAGAAGAGCCTATTTGTAGCCTGGTGCAGAGAAATTTCATGCTTGGATATAGGCTGTAGAGCTATATACTATTTATAGATTCATGTTAAGTTTACAGAGTGATTCCTGCTGTGCCTTACGTGGCATGATGTTTGCTTCTAACATTTTGTCTGGCCACTTAGGGGGCCAATAAGACTAGACTTTTGACAATGCACAACTCATGTACTGTATATGTGTCATAGTGGATTAAATGATTGAAACAGAAGAACTAAGGTGCTTTAAGTGGCAAACTCATTTTCCTCTTTGAGATGTACATGTGCAACATCCTAGATGACGTCTTTCTTCTCCGAGACTCTACAGGAGAGCAATATGGAAGACAGAAACATGCAATGCAACAATTAACTGAAATATAGAGTACAAAATTGCATAATAATAACAAGTGCTACAGAGATCGCCTTGACGCTCGGCAGACGGGCTCAAATAATTTTGTACAAAACTATTTGCCAAGTATCTCGCACTTATAGTGTAGCACTTGTTATTATTATGCAATTTTGTACTCTATATTGCAGTTAATTGTCGCATTGCATGTTTCTGTCTTTCAATGTTGTTCCCTGTCATAGCAATGTGCTTCTGCGGTTTGGTATGTGCTGACTGACCCCCTTTTTTGGTTTTTCTTTGCAGTTTGTACTGGAGGTGTGGCTGCCTCCTCAGTCATGCACTCCTGACCACCCTGTCTGCCCTATAGGCTGATTTTAATTAGTGTTAGTACATAGTCAGGCCTGCTCCCCTTCACTCACTGAAGCCATGGCACCAGGAGTGGGTTAGTTTGTGGACTCTCACTGCAGTCCTTGGTAGCCATTTGGCGCCGGTGATGTCGTGGAGTGGGCCTGCTGTGTAACCTACACTCCCTGAAGTATATGGTAGCCGTCATGGCACCTAACAGGTAAAATTTAGCGTAGGAATGTGGAACCTACACTCCCTGAAGTGTATGGTAGCCGTCATGGCACCTAACAGGTAGAATTTAGCATAGGAACCCGTCTAACAGAGATCGCCTTGAAGCTCGGCAGACGGGCTCAAATAATTTTGTACAAAACGATTTGCCAAGTATCTCGCACTTATAGTGTAGCACTTGTTATTATTATGCAATTTTGTATTCTATATTGCAGTTAATTGTCGCATTGCATGTTTCTGTCTTTCTATGTTGTTCCCTGCCATAGCAATGTGCTTCTGCGGTTTGGTATGTGCTGACTGGCCCCCTTTTTTGGTTTTTCTTAGGAGAGCAATATGGCAAGAGAGCAACTACATATTGCTAGACAATATTGTGCTAAGAATGCCTGCACCTTGTACTGCATGTGTCACTGTAACCACAAAGCCTATTAAATATTTTCTTCAAATCAGCGACCTGGCACTGGAAATGTCCCCAGTACCAAAGCTTTTGGTGTAGTGTTCTGACTACTGTATTATGTCTGCATTAAGTGACATATTCTAGCCTAGACTCAATGCTTTGAGTGGAAAATATCTCCTAATACCTAACAGTCAACACTCATTTTCCGTAATAGTGTCACCGTTTTATAAGTAGTATGTTAGAAAAAACTCAATGGCCCATATTTACTGGCAGTGCATCTAGATTCTGGTGTAAATTGCGCCAAAATATAGCACAATTTGGTACATTTAGGTTCAGAGAATTTTGCTGCCCCAAGCCTGTCAAAGAGCCATGGCTTATCAAAAAAGGATGTGGATTTGTAAGAAAGAAGACCCAAACTGCGCATGCACCAGTGGATGTTGAATCAGCGCATGCACAGTTCAGAGCTCAGCAACCTTGAAAAAACACTTTCCCTAGTGCTGAGATCTTAACAGCGCATGCACTGGTGAAAGCTGAAATGGCACTTGAACAATTCATATCTCAGCATCGGAAAAGAACACTTTCCCTGATAGTGGTGAGTTATTAGGCTTATATAGGAAAACAGATTTTCAATGTACAGTAGAATGCTGGACATCTGATCAGAGAGGATCGGCAAAAGGTGCCCCAGCAAAGATACGATAAACTGACCATAAAATGTACACTATACTTTAGCATATGAAGTTTATTATTGTAAATCATGCAGATGCGTTTAAAAACATGACACAAGCAATACAGTAGAAACAAAAATAACTTATTTATAGCTGTAGCAAATTTTGTCTTGAAAACCACATAGCTGTTAACAGGGAGCCAATGACCAACAATGTCTTGATGTTCCAGGATTCAGAATGTTTATGTAAAACCCTTGTCCTAGTTGGCTTTATTGTTCTGTCCCACTGTGTAAGAATGGCATTTCTGGCTCCAGACCACTTCCCAGGCCCCCTGAGTCGAAGCTGGTAAGGTGTGCATGGTCCGAAAAACACCTGCCAAGCCAACCTCGGGTCTGTGAGGAAAAGATATATTGCGTTTGGTTGTATCCCAATCTCCATTGAAATATCATTTATGTAATCGATGTAATGAGTTTGCAGGACCTGAGTCCTACCCACACCAAACCTAAAAAAAAAAAACGTAAAAATATGTGGTTATTAAATCAAGATAAGTAACAATGTGTACTACAGTAAGTACTAATATGTACAGTACAGACCAAATGTTTGGACACACCTTCTCATTCAAAGAGTTTTCTTTATTTTCATGACTATGAAAATTGTAGATTCACACTGAAGGCATCAAAACTATGAGTTAACACATGTGGAATTATATACATAACAAACAAGTGTGAAACAACAGAAAATATGTCATATTCTAGGTTCTTCAAAGTAGCCACCTTTTGCTTTGATTACTGTTTTGCACACTATTGGCATTCTCTTGATGAGCTTCAAGAGGTAGTCCCCTGAAATGGTTTTCACTTCACAGGTGTGCCCTGTCAGGTTTAATAAGAGGGATTTCTTGCCTTATAAATGGGGTTGGAACCATCAGTTGCGTTGAGGAGAAGTCAGGTGGATACACAGCTGATAGTCCTACTGAATAGACTGTTAGAATTTGTATTAGGGCAAGAAAAAAGCAGCTAAGTAAAGAAAAACGAGTGGCCATCATTACTTTAAGAAATGAAGGTCAGTCAGTCAGCCGAAAAATTGGGAAAACTTTGAAAGTAAGGGCTATTTGACCATGAGGGAGAGTGATGGGGTGCTGCGCCAGATGACCTGGCCTCCACAGTCACCGGACCTGAACCCAATCGAGATGGTTTGGGGTGAGCTGGACCGCAGAGTGAAGGCAAAAAGGCCAACAAGTGCTAAGCATCTCTGGGAACTCCTTGAAGACTGTTGGAAGACCATTTCAGGGGACTACCTCTTGAATCTCATCAAGAGAATGCCAAGAGTGTGGAAAGCAGTAATCAAAGCAAAAGGTGGCTACTATGAAGAACCTAGAATATGACATATTTTCAGTTGTTTCACACTTGTTTGTTATGTATATAATTCCACATGTGTTAATTCATAGTTTTAATGCCTTCATAGTCATGAAAATAAAGAAAACTCTTTGAATGAGAAGGTGTGTCCAAACTTTTGGTCTGTACTGTATATATTCCATTGCTATAACTCTCATGAAGTTTGAATGGTATGGCATTGTCCATGATCGATGGCCACTCTATTCAAAGACTCCTCCTTAGTGCAGCTGTGAGGATGAGGAGGAACCGAGGAATAAGGACCCTTGGTCCAGAGATCAACGAGGGTCCCAGCAGTGTGGAACCCCAGCAAACAAATATTTATCACATATCCTTTGAATAGGCCATACATTTGTTTTGTGCCAATACTGGATTAATCTTTATATGCAAAGAAACAAAAGAAGAGTGCAGATTTACATCCACAACTTTTATACTGAAGCTTGTGTGTCTGTTTTAGAGGCATAAATAGAGAAAAGTGTGCTGCAGTTAAAAAGATGTCCTTCATACCATTTATTGTTCCTGTTCTTGCTTTTTATGCAGTAGGTTTCCATCTTTTTGGCTGATGGCAGCTGAGCAGCACCTAGAGTTAAAATACTGTTAGGGAAACAAATATGGAAAGCTCATACTCTACTTTGTAACTACTGTACATGTACAGTCCTGATTAAAAGTTTAAGACCACTTGAAAAATGGCAAAAAAAAATCATATTTAGCATGGCTGGAAGAAATAGGAGTGAGACAAAACATTTTTTGAGCATTCAATTTAATGAAAACTATGAATAAGGCTACTTTCACACTAGCGTTGTTTAAATCCGGCATTCAATTCCGACACCGGAACTGCCCGCCAGATCCGGAAAAACGTGTGAAAACGGATTACATTTGAATCCTGATCAGGATTTTGATCACAATGAAAAAATGCATTGGAAAAAACGGATCCGCCATTTATGGACTTTAACTTTTTTTTCACATTTTTCGGGTTTAACATGCAAAAGCCGGATCCGGTTTGACTGAACACACGGCGCCGAATCCGGTCTTTTTCCCATTGACTTGCATTAACGCCGGATCCGGCGCCGTGTGTTCAGTCAAACCGGAGTTCAGTCAAAGGCGTTCAGTCAAAGTGTTCAGGATTTTTGGCCGGAGGTAAAAATACAACATGCTACGGTTTTCTGAAAAGCCTGATCAGTCAAAATGACTGAACTGAAGACATCCTGATGCATCCTGAACGGATTACTCTCCATTCAGAATGCATTAGGATAAAACTGATCAGTTCTTTTCCGGATTTGAGCCCCTAGGACGGAACTCAGCGCCGGAAAAGATAAAACGCTAGTGTGAAAGTACCCTTAGCGTTTTTCTTTTCTGGCATAGAGTTCCGTCACCAGGGGCATATCCCCATGCATTCTGAATGGAGAGTAATCCGTTCAGGATGCATCAGGATGTCTTCAGTTCAGTCATTTTGACTGATCAGGCAAAAGAGAAAACTGTAGCATGCTACTTGCCTGAATGCCGGAACCGGCATTTTTTTCCATAGGAATGTATTAGTGCCGTATCCGGCATTTAAAATACCGGAATGCCGGATCTGTCCTTCCGGTCTGCCAATGCGCAGACCTTTAAAAATTATTAAAAAAAATAAATACCGGATCCATTTTGCCTGATGACACCGGAAAAATGGATTCGGTATTGCAATGCATTTCTCTGACTGATCAGGCATTTTTCTGACTGATCAGGATCCTAATCAGTCTGAAAAATGCCTGATCAGTCAGAAAAAATGACATGCGTTTGCATACAGTTTTCCTGATCAGGTAGGCAGTTCAGGCAACGGAATTGCCTGCCGGAATCAAACAACGCAAGTGTGAAAATACCCTAAACTGAAACAGGCTGTTTTTCAGCTGATCAAAAGTTTAGAACCACACCTCCAAAAAAAAACTAAACCCCCCCAAAGCAGAAATCCAACTTCCAAACATGAACTCAGTAATGAGTAGCTCCGCCGTTATTGTTTATCACTTCCAAAATTTGTTTCGGCATGCTTGATGCAAGCGTTTCCATGAGGTGAGTGGGAACATTTCACCAAGTGGTGAAGAAGGCTGCACGAAGGCCATCTACTGTCTGGAACTGTTGTCCATTTTTGTAAATTTCCCTTGCCATCCATCCCCAAAGGTTCTCAATTGGATTTAGATCAGGGGAACATGCAGGATGGGCCAAAAGAGTGATGTTATTCTCCTGGAAGAAGTCCCTTGTCCAGCGGGCATTGTGTACTGTAGCGTTGTCCTGTTGAAAAACCCTAGTCGTTACCACACAGACGAGGGCCCTCAGTCATGAGGAATGCTCTCTGCAACATCTGGACATAGCCAGCGGCCGTTTGACGCCCCTGCACTTCCTGAAGCTCCATTGTTCCACTGAAGGAAAAAGCACCCCAGACCATTATGGCGCCCCCTCCACTGTGGCGCGTAGAAAACATCTCAGGTGGGATCGGCTTGTCATTCCAGTAACGTTGGAAACCATCAGGACCATCAAGGTTAAATTTTTTCTCATCAGAGAATAAAACTTTCTTCCACCTTTGAATGTCCCATGTTTGGTGCTCTCTTGCAAAGTCCAAATGAGCAGTTCTGTGGCGTTCACGGAGACGAGGTCTTTGAAGACGTTTTTTGTTTTTGAAGCCCTTTAGTCTGATGGTTATGGGGCTGCAGTCAGCACCAGTAAGGGCCTTAATTTGGGTCGAGGATCGTCCAGTGTCTTGACGGACAACCAATTGGATCCTCCGGCTCAGTGCTGATGAATTTTTTTTGGGTCTTCCACTTGACTTTTTTGTTCCATAACCCTCAGGATCATTTAAGAAAATTCCAAATGACTATCTTTCTGCATCCCACCTCAGCAGCGATGGCGCGCTGTGAGAGACCCTGCTTATGCAGTTCAACAACCCGACCACGTTCAAAAAGGGAGAGTTTTTTGCCTTTGCCATCACAACATGTGACTACCTGATAGAAAATGACAATGAATCCACATCTTTGCACAGATTTGGCTTTTTAAAGGCATGTGGTCCTAAAATTTTGATCAGCTGAAAAGCAGCCTGTTTCAGTTTAATCGTTATTTTCAATTAATTGAATGCTCAAAAAATGTTTTGTCTCACTTTCATTTCTTCTTCTTGCATGTTGATGCTCTACTTGGAACCTTGTTAAGATTCAACAATGTAAAATATGATTTTTGGCCATTTTTCAAGTGGTCTTAAACTTTTGATCAGGACTGTATTATACAAACATACTGTATAAGAGATGACCCAACTACACCACAGTGTCGGCTCATAATTACCCCAGGTTATCATCCTATTTCAAAAAGGCATGATTATGTGGAAATTTAGGCATGTTCCCTCAGGTGCAAAATCCATCATCCCACCATGGATCAAAAACTGTGATTTTGAAAAAGACTACATTCACTTGTTCCAAAATGGTAAACCATGTGTCTGTGTGCATAGTATTAATACTTTCTCAAAAAATTAACATTAAATTGAAAAACGTGAAAACACGAACAACTAGAAACTAGAGCTTCAGCTACACTTATTGTAAGTCCTTACCCTTAAAAACTCTGGTTGCCCAACGAGCCTGTATTTCAACTGTTGGCATGATAGGTCCAAGGGGTTGAACTAATCCCAGGAAAGCAAGTGTTGGTTTTTCCAAATAAATTGGAAACACATACTTATATAAGGTTACATCATTGTTATTGAGCTTGATTATATCATCATCAAGAAAAGGAAATGTTGAACTGTATCCTGTAGCGAAAATGACTTCATCCACTTCTGCCACAGTTCCATCTTCAAAGGTGACAGAGGTTTCAGAGAAGGATTTAATACTGGGCTTCACCTTGATCGATCCCTGAAATATTTGGCTTGGGAGGTAGTCATTTACAATTGGATGTTTTAGCCTGTCAAAAGAGCATACTGCATTTAAAAACTTAACATTGTACTGGAAATTATAAACTGGGTTTATTTACAAAATACAAAAGAATAGACTAAAACATTTTCAGGATAGAAACATAGCAAAAGTAATAAGGACAGTACACATATAGAGCCATAATAATCTATAAGGCTGAATTCACCCAGAGGTGGTATTTGTGGATTTTTTTTTGTAATTGAAGAAATCGTGCATTATCCAAAACAATATAAAAGAAAGTACTGCTATAAATGCAGTGTGATGGCTGTGTGGATTGCGCTACTGCCTTCCAGTGCATGGGTGAATTTAGATTGTCAGCGGAAATGGGGAAAGGAACTGATGTCAACAATATGTCAACGCTATATAAATAATAAATAAAATATATCCCCCTATAGTACAAAATGTGTGCCAAATTTCATGCATCATCACCGCTGATGGTCACTTGAGCTTGCTATAAAATAGAATCTAAAACTTTATAAATATATTATTCTTCTAAACAGATATATTCCCTTCATTGAAAATGTCATAGACTGGGTCGAGTGCATGTGTATGGGGTGGGGGGTTAAGGAGAGATAACTGTCGGCCAAATGAGCTTTCTGCGGACAGCTACTTTATATAAAATGTGTAGCCCAGTTTTAGCCGCAACATGTGATAGAAGAGTTGTCTTCTTTAGTCTTCTATTTATGCATCTGCAGGTCTGTCATTCCCGATACCATCCAGCAGTATTAGGAACTACGAGCAGCTGTCCATTTTGTCTTTTACAGACCATCTGCTCAGGGGTAAGCTGGGGGAAATGGAGAAGGGCAAGAAGTAGTAAAAAGTAAGTAATGTAATGGCTGCTTATTCAGGAAGACTCAAAGTATAACCACACAGTCAGGTTTCTGCATGCGGTTTTGGAAGCCAAGATCAGAAGTGGTTCATAAAAAGTGAGAAAGTATAAAGGAGAGATATGACTTCTCCACTTTTTAATTCACTCCTGGTTTGGGCTTCTAAAAACTGTATAGCGAAACCTGACAGTGTGGCCGTTACCTTAGTATCCTTCTGTATAGAGCTCTGCCCTCCATTTCTTTCTTTCAAAGTTTTGTTATCAAGCTGGTCACCCACTGAGGGGGAGTTCTGTGGCATTCTAAGCTGTCTGAACAGTATGTTTGCTCTACTGCCTTGACCCCTGACCGTAAAAGGAATTTGTGAGGGCCAAAACACCCCCAAGCTAAAGTAAGTGGTGTATAGTGTAAGTGATGTTGAGTGTGATTATATAATTTTTATCTTTATACTCACTTGTATTACAATGCCGCACTCTGAAAAACCAGCAGGGAAATGCATTGAGAGGACTTCTCTTTAAATCCTTTTCATTATGTGCATGAGCTCAGGAGTCCTCTCAATGCATTTTACTGTCGGTTTGTGGGGGCACAGTGTTGGAATACAAGCGAGTATGATTAGTGATGACTGAAGTTTTGAAGTTTTGTAAAATTTGATTCGACTTTGTCACAAAGCGCATTTCTTTGTAAGTAGTGGGTGCACTGACCGGGAATGGCGATTGCGCTGCTGCCCGTCATTGTACCCCTCAGATGCTGCGTTCATTTCATAAAATAAATAAAATCATACTTACCTTATCCATTTGATAGCGAAAGCCGGCCGCCGACATCTTGATTAAAGATCCAGTGCGAAATCTTGCGCGGCCTGTGGTGACATAATATGTCACCGCTCTCGAAATTTTTTACCGGATCTTGAATCAAGATGGCAGCAGCTGGCTCTTTGCGCTCAAACGGATGAGGTAAGTATAATTTTTTTTATCTTTAACCCATTTCAGTAAAAATAATTTCATTACCACCAAGTACGAGGAAAGTCGGCTTTGCTGCAAATCGAATTTTCCCTGAAATTCGGATCAATGTCCACTTCGTGGTCTTCGATTCACTCAACACGAAGTATGATGATAAAAATGACATAACCAAACTCGCCATCACTTACACCACTTACTCTAGTTTGGGGGATGTTTTGATGCTGACAGATTCCCTTTAACCCGTAGGATACCAGCACCATAGCTGTACGGCGCTGGGAACCAGGTTTAAAATACCAGCTCCGTAGAGCTACGGCGCTGTGCTAACCCGGTCATTGAGCGAAATCGCTCGGTGACTGGGTGATGATGGCTGCTCAGGATAGCAGGCAGCTATCTTCACAAGGGGCAGAGGGAAGTTTTTCCTCCCCCCGCAACATGGATCGCTTCGATTGGCCGATTTCTGCAGACAGACCAATCGCAGCTCCGGATGATTTTTCATTCATCCAGGAAGCTGCAAGGGGGTGGAACACGGTTTGTACAGGGGTGACTGGTGCTGAACTGGCTGTCTCCCCTGGGTCAGGCAGGGGACACCAGTGTTTGGCGTCCCCTACCAGCGCTGCTATTGGCTGGAACAACGCTCCAGCCAATGGCAGCGCTACAGCTGCACAGGAAAGGGCAGATCCTCCCTGCATGCAGCCATTCTAGCTGGTGACTGCATGCAGAGTGGACCTGTGCTCCTCTGTGCAGTATCTGACCTGCTGGGATGTATGGTTCCATACCACTGCACTTTTCCTGTGATTCTACCTGCTGAAAGAAGAAGAAGAAAAAAAAAAAAAGAAAATAAGAAGAACATCTGGAACTGCTGCAGTGATTTTTTTCCCATTTGCATCAGTTCCAGATCCCTAAACCACCCTCCGTCCCTATCCCTTCCCGCCGCCCCCCCTCCATCCCCCTTCCTTTTTTTACGGACGCCATTTGGCCCGTGCGCTGTTGTGTTTTTTTTTTATTCGTTTTTTTTTTTAATTTTCAGCTCTGCACAACTTTTTCTGTGTGTGAGCTATGACAGCCAAATGCTGTTCAGTACATACCTGCCTGATCAGCACCGGAGGATTATTTTTTGCGCTCTTTTTTTTCTTTCACATCTGTGTATTTTTGCCATCTTTTCTTTTTTTTGGGTTAAAAAAGAATAGTGTAGTTACGGTTTTATATAAATATATATATATATATATATATATATATATATCGTAGATATAAGTTACATTTTTAGCCAGTGTTCACTTTTTAACCAGTGAGTTTTTATGCTGCAGGTTTTGCACGCACGCACGATTTGCGTGTGTGCATTTTGAAATCACTGAGCACCGATCATTAGTGTCCATTACTAATTGTGTCTGCAATTTTTTTTTTCTCCTTCTCCCTTTTTTCTCCTAAATTTAATTTCCAATTTATTACAAGCCCCTTCACGTGTGAAAGCACCTCATACACACCCCACACTAAATAAAGTTTTATATATTTCTCACATTACACCCCAATAAAATAAAAATGGCTCGTCCATTCCCAATGAGTTTACTCAGCTGAAGAGGCATATGCCATGCTTGCCTCTGATACTGAATCCGCCACTGAGAGAGAAGAGGATGCCACTTTCCTCTTCTCCTCTACCCCCTCATCATCATCATCATCATCATCATCCGGTGATGAGGGACCCTCTATAAGGTGCCCCAGGGCAGAAGTGGAGACAGCCCCCCAGAGTGACCCCATATGAACCCCACACCCTGAGAATTATCAGCCCCAAATTCCTGAGTTTGTGGGCAGCTCAGATAGATTGTTTGGGCTTCACAGAAATTTTATTTTTTAAAATCTTCTTCTCTGAAGATTTAATAAATTTGATGGTAACCCAAACAAATTTATACGCCCAGCAATTTATTTCCCAGAACCCCACAACACCATATGCTAGACCCCAAGGTTGGACCCCAGTAAATGCAGCAGAGATGATGACCTTTTGGGGGCTCTTGCTGCATATGGGCTTAGCATAAAAACCAAAGATTAATCAGTATTGGAGTGCGGATGTCTTGTATCACACTCCAATTTACAGTAATGCCATGTAATCGATTCCATGCAATTCAGAAATGTTTGCATTACAACGATAATGCACAGTGCCCTCCCCAGAATGACCCAGCATTTGACCGTCTGTTCAAAATTAGGCCCATCCTTGACCACTTCAACGTAAAGTTCTTAGAAGTGTACACCTCATAACAAAATGTCTGCGTAGACTAATCCATATTACTTTTCTAAGGGAGGGTAAGATTCCGCCCATACGTGCCCAGCATAAAAATGTATAAAGTCTGTGAGAGTAGCTCTGAGTACACTCACAAGTTCCGGGTTTAAGAAGGGAGGGACACCTGGATTGAACCCCCAGAATGCCCCCCTATCCTAGGAGTTAGTGGGAAGATAGTGTGGGACTTACTGCACCCACTGCTGGATAAGGGTTACCATCTCTACATGGATAATTACTACACCAGTCTACCACTGTTCCAGTCCCTAGCTTCCAGAAGTACTGTGGCGTGCGGCACAGTACGGAAAAATCAGAGAGGCCTCCCTAGATCCCTGGTAGGGCAACCACTAAGAAAAGGAGAAAGCCGTGCTCTCCTCAATGAGAACATGTTGGCGGTTAAGTACAAGGACAAGAGGGATGTCCTTTTACTGACCACATTCACAGTAACACCGGCTCCCCTACCACTGTACGAGGTACCACAACCACTGTCCCCAAGCCAGACTGCATCCTGGACTACAATAAACACATGGGGGGGGGGGGGGGGGGGTTGAACTTTCAATCAAGTTCTGAAGCCCTACAATGCCACACGAAAAACAAAAGTGTGGTACAAAAAGCTGGCCGTACACATTGTACAGATGGCGCTGTTCATGCTATTTAGATCTAGAGATTATCCAAGAACATTCCTACAATTTCAAGAGGTGGTGATAAAGGCCCTAATTTTTTCAAACCAAGCAAGGAAAGTCCCAGTACTTCTGTAAGTTACCGTGCCTAAGTTGTAACCGGGAAACATTTCCCTGGTGAAGTCCCCCAAACAGCGAGAACGGGAAGGACCCAAAAAAGATGCAGGGTGTGTTCCAAAAGGGGGATAAGGAAAGACACCATTCACCATTGCGAAACCTGCCCTGAAAAACCTGGCCTGTGCATCAAGGATTGTTTCAGAATCTATCACTCATCCATGGAATAATTTCATCCTTGATGTACCATGTAATTTTATCACCTTATAACTGATTTTGTCCACAGAGCTTACATATCCACTTTTCACCAACCACTACATATTAATTTCTGTAATACACCTGTTTGGTCAAAGGCGTCCTTTCCACCACTTAAAATGTTCGTACGAGGGTGCTCTTTCTAAAATGGTGTCAATTCTTGGGGTTTTCAATTTCTGGGGACCTCAGGAATTATTTAAATGCGACATGTCACCTAAAATCAATGTCTGACAATTCAGACCTGCCAGCAAAATCCATTTTTAGCCATTTGCCTAGTGTGCGCCCATACAGCATGCTACAAGCACATATGGGGTGTTTCCTGAATAGGGAGAAAATGGGGAACACATACTGGGGTGCATTTTCTTCTTTAACCCTTTGTGAAAGTAATAATTGGGGTCTGCCAGGAATTTTTCAACATGCAACATGTGACCTAAAATCCATGTCTGTTTATTCAAGCCCGCAAAATCCATATTTTGCACTTTGGTTCTAGAGCCCTGCTATGTGCCCATACGGCATGCTACAAGCACATATGGGGTGTTGCCGTATTCAGGGGGAAATGTGGGGTGCATTTTGTCCTGTTACCCCTTGTGAAAGTGAAAAATGTATAAGTAAAGCAAAGTGTAAAGCAACTTTTTCTGGAAAAAATGTTACTTTTTTATTTTCACAGCCATGGTAATTCTGTGAAACACCTGATGGGTCAAAGTGCTCACTACACACCTTGAAATACTCCTTGAGAGGTCTAGTTTCCGGAATGGGGTCACTTTTTTGGGTGTTTCCACTGTAGGGGTACCTCAGGGTGTCTTCATATGCAACATAGCTCCAAAAAGCCAATGCTGCAGAATCTGTCCTCCAAAAGCACTCTGGTGCTCCTTCCCTTTTGAACCATGCCATGCACTCCGTTTTTAATCACATGTGGGGTGTTGCCGTATTCAGGGGGAAATGGGTAAGGCCCCTTGCAGACGAGCGTTCCTCCTGCAGCGAGTCCGCATCGCAACACCCGGCCTGACCTTCCATCGCTGTCGGGAGTCACATAGCATTATATTGATTTATGATGCTATGTAGCCCTTACGGTTCTGGAATGTATTGGATAACACTGGCAGCATTATGCCAGTGTTATCCAGTACATTCCAGAACTGTAAGGGTTACATAGCATCATAAATCAATATAATGCTGTGTGACCACCAGCAGCGATAGGAGTTCAGGCCGGGTGCTGCGATGCGGACTCGCTGCGGCAGGAACGCTCGTCTGCAAGGGGCCTAACAAAATGTGGGGTGAATTTTGTCCTATTACCCCCTGTGAAAGTTAAAAATGTGGGTGTAAAGCAACTTTTTCTGGAAAATAAATGTAATTTTTCATTTTCGCAGCCAAGTATTTCCTAATTCTGTGAAACGCCTGATGGGTTAAAGTGCTCACTACACACCTTGAAAATACTCCTTGGGGGTTTACACTGTAGCGGTACCTCAGGGTGTCTTTAAATACAAAATGGTGCCTAAAAACCATTCTAGCAAAATCTGCCTCCAAAATCCTTATGACCACTGGCACATGCCCATAGAACAGTTTACCGCCACATATGGGGTATTTCTGTAAGCTGCAGAATCAGTGTAATGCATATTGAGGTTAATTTTGCTGTTAACCCTTGCTGTGTTGCAAGAAAAAATTGATTGACATAAAAAAAACTACCAAAAAAGTGAAATTGTGAAATTTAACCTCCATTTTAATTTCATTCTTGTGGAACACATGAAGGGTTAACAAAGTTTGTAAACATCAGTTTTGAATAATTTGAGAGGTGAAGTTTCTAAAATTGGGTCAATTATGGGGGGGTTTCCAATACATAAGTCCCTCAACATCACTTTATAACTGAATTGGTGCTTAAAAAATTGGTTTTGGAAATTTCGGCAAAAAATCGAAAAATTGCTTCTAAAATTTGAAGCCTTCTAGCGTCTTAAAAAATAAAATGACATTTACAAAATGATGCCAACATAAAGTAGACATATGGAGAATGTTGATTGATAACTATTTTATGAGGTATTACTATCTGTCTTAAAAGTAGAGAAATTCAAATCTAGAAAATTGTGAATTTTTCTACATTTTTGGTAAATTTGGGATTTTTTCATAAATAAAGGTGTAATATATTGACTCAAATTTATGACTGTCATGAATTTCAATGTGTCTCGAGAAAACACTCTCAGAACGGCTTGGATAAGTAAATGCCTACCAAAGTTATTAGCACATAAAGTGACGCATGTCAGATTTGCAAAAATCGGCGTGGGATTTAAGGTGAAAAGTGGCTCGGTACTGAAAGGGTTAGGCCGGGAGCCCCAGCAGCACCTGGCATTGGATGCATGAAAGAAAGCCATATGGGACCCAGAGAGGGAAGCAGAGTGTTGTCAATTAAAATGATCATGTGCCCCTCCCTCACACAGTCTACTATATTGTTCTACTTTTAAAATTCATTCAGCTAATCATTAAGAGAATTTTCACCCAAAATGTAAACATGGTATGCACAATGTGAGGGTTATTTATTATCAAATATATGCCAATTTTTGGTGTATATCTGTTGCAGACTCTGTCACAAAGGGGATTTGCAGCCGACTGCAACTTTTCTAGGCTCACGCCAGGGGGTGTGGTGTAAGGAAGGGGGCAGGCTGGCAGGCCCGTCTCATTTATCATTTTCTATGCCTGTTTTAGGTGTAGAAAATTATCTAAATCTACGCCAGCTACCTTGCTTGGTTAAGACAGGCAGTGGATGCGCCTATATAATGTAGAGGATGGCGCCTCTACATAAGTTTGGCGCATCCACCTCCACCTCTAGCGCAAGGGGTATTAAGACTGGTGTCTAAAACGCTGGTTTTAACATGTTAAGGACCCAGGACGAGAATGCTCATCCTAAAGGGCCGGTACTTAGTGCCCCAGGATGAGCATTCTCGTCCTGCGATCCTTCCCCTCCCCCGCTTGCTGCATCCACCAGCATCAGTGATAATGCCAATGCCGGTGGATTAACCCCTCATATGCCACGGTCAGCGCTGACCACGGCATATGGGAGGTTTGCGCTCCCTCACCTCATCCATCGGGTCCCCGCGCTGCTGTAGCGGGGACTCATTGGTTGCCATGGCAGCCCCAAGCCATTCCAAGGCTTGGGGCCCGGCATGTATGGAGGCCTAAGAGGCCCAGTCCCCAGGCTGGGTCTCCTAGGCAACTGTTAGCCTCTTACAGTTCAACAGTTGTATTGTACTGCATTGAAACAGGGATCAGACTCTGTAATGTTGAAGTCCCAGAGTGGAACAAATAATAAAGTGAAAAAAAAAAGTTAAAAAAACTAAATTTTTACAAGAAAAATTTAAAGTTTCAAGCAAAAAAAACAAAACATCCTTTTCCCGAAATAATGTTAAATTTTTCTTAAAAATAATAGGAAAAAAAAGAAAAGTTGACATATTAGGTATCGCTGTGTCCGTATCGACCAACTCTATAAAAATATTACATGACCTAACCCCTCAGGTGAACACCGTCAAAAAAATAAAATAAAAACTGTGCTAAAAAAGCTATTTTTTTGTCACCTTTCATCACAAAAAGTGCAACACCAAGTGATCAAAAAGGCGTATGCCCCCCAAAATAGTACCAATCTAATTGTCACCTCATCCCGCGAAAAATGAGCCCCTACATAAGACAATTGCCTAAAAAATTAAAAAAAACTATAGCTCTCAAAACCTGATTTTTTGTTTCAAAAATGCTTTTATTGTGTTAAATGTAAAAATTTTTTTTTTAAAGTAGACATATTAGGTATTGCCGCGCCCGTAACAACCTGCTCTATGAAAATACCACATGACCTAACCCCTCAGGTGAACACTGTAAAAAAAATAAAAAACAGTGTAAAAATCCATTTTTTGTCACCTTACATCGCAAAAAGTGTAATAGCAAGTGATCAAAAAGTCATATGCACCCCAAAATAGTACCAATCAAACCGCCATCTCATCCCGCAAAAAATTATACCCTACATAAGACAATTGCCCAAAAACTGAAAAACTATAGCTCTCAGAATATGGAGACACTAAAACATGATTATAATTTTTTTTGTTTTAAAAATGATATTATATATCACATGACCTAACCCCTCAGATGAACACCGTAAAAAATAAAAAATAAAAACTGTGCTAAATAAAAAAAAAATTGTCACCTTACACCACAAAAAGTACAACAGCAAGCGATCAAAAAGGCATTTGCCCACCAAAATAGTACCAATCTAACCATCACCTCATCCCGCAAAAATGAGCCCCTACCTGAGACAATCGCCCAAAAAATTAAAAAAACTATGGCTTTTTGTTTCAAAAATATTATTGTGTAAAACTTACAAAAATAAAAAAAGGAGACATATTAGGTATTGCCACGTCCGTAACGACTGGCTCTATAAAAATATTACATGACCTAACTTATCAGGTGAACACTGTCAAAAAAAATTTTGTCACCCTACATCACTAAAAGTGCAACACCAAGCAATTAAAAAGGCGCATGCCCCCCAAATTAGTGCCAATCAAGCCTTTATCTCATCCTGCAAAAATTGAGCCCCTACGACAATGGCCCAAAAAATAAAAAAATATGGCTCTCAGACTATGGAGACACTAAAACATGATTTTTTTTGTTTCAAAAATTATATTACTGTGTAAAACTTAAATAAAGAAAAAAAGGTATACATATTAGGTATCGCCGTGTCCGTAACAACCTGCTCTATAAAAATATCACATGGCTTAACCCCTCAGGTGAACACTGTAAAAAAATAAAAAATAAAATTGTGTCAAAAGCCATTTTTTGTCACCTTACATCACAAAAAGTGTAATAGCAAGCGATCAAAAAGTCATATGCACCCCAAAATAGTGCCAATCAAATCGTAATCTCATCCCGCAAAAAACAATACCCTACCTAAGACAGTCGCCCTCAAAAAAATATATATGGCTTTCATAATATGGAGACACTAAAAGATGATTTTTAGTTTCAGAAATGCTGTTATTGTGTAAAACTTAAATGAATAAAAAAAGTATACATATTAGGTATTGCCGCGTCCATAAGAACCTGATGTATAAAAATATCACATGACCTAAAGCCTCTGGTGGACACTGTAAAAATTTGTTTTTAAAAAGTGTGTTGAAAAAAAACATCACAAAAAGTGTAATACCAAGCGATAAAAAAAGTCATATGCACCCTAAAATAGTACCAATCAAACCGTCATCTCGTACTGAAAAAAATGAGACCCTACATAAGACAGTCGCCCAAAATAAAATAAAAACTATGGCTTTTAGAATATGGAGACACAAAAAAAATCATTTTCTTTCAAAAATGCTTTATTATGTAAAACAAACAACCAAAAGTCATATTTGGTATTGTTGCGTCAATAACAACCTGCTCTATAAAATTACCACATGATCTAACCTGCTAGATGAACACTGTAAATAACAAAAAATTTAAACTGTGCCAAAACAGCTATTTTTTGTTACCTTGCCTCACAAAGTGTAATATAGTGCAACCAAAAATTATATGTACCCTAAAATAGTACCAACAAAACTGCTACCTTATCCTGTAGTTTCCAAAATGGGGTCTTTTTTTGAGTTTCTACTCCAAAAATGTGACACGACAGCTTAAAATTATTCCAGTGAAATCTGCCTTCCAAAAAACATATGGCGTTCCTTTACTTCTGTGCCCTGCCATGTGGCCGTACAGCAGTTTACGACCACATATGGGGTGTTTCTGTAAACTACAGAATCAGGGTAATAAATATTGAGTTGTGTTTGGCTGTTAACCCTTGATTTGTTGCTGTAAAAAAATTGATTTAAATGGAAAATCTGCCAAAAAAGTGAAATTCTGAAATTTCATCTCCATTTTCCATAAATTCTTGTGGATCACCTAAAGCAGGGCTGGCCAACCTGCGGCTCTCCAGCTGTTGCAAAACTACAACTCCCAGCATGCCTAGACTGCTTACAGCTATCAGCCTACAGCAGGGCATGGTGGGAATTGTAGTTTTACAACAGCTGGAGAGCCGCAGGTTGGCCAGCCCTGACCTAAAGGATTAACAAAGTTTGTAAAATCAGGTTTGAATACCTTGAGGGGTGTAGTTTTTAAAATTGGGTAATTTTGGGGTGGTTTCTATTATTTAAGCCTCACAAAGTGAATTCAGACCTGAACTGGACCTTATAAAGTGGGTTTTGGAAATTTTCAGAAATATTTAAAGATTTGCTTCTAAACTTCTAAGCCTTCTAACGTCCCCAAAAAAATAAAATGGCATTCACAAAATGATCCAAACATGAAGTAGACATATTGGGAATGTAAAGTAATAACTATTTTTGGAGTTATTACTATCTATTATAAAAGTAGAGAAATTGAAATTTGCAACTTTTTCCATATTTTTGGTAAATTTGGTATTTTTTGACTCAATTTTACCACTATCATGAAGTACAATATGTTACAAGAAAACAATCTCAGAATGGCCTGGATAAGTAAAAGCATTTTAAAGTTATTACCACATAATGTGACACATGTCAGATTTGCAAAAAATGGTCTGGTCCTTAAGGTAAAAAATGGCAAGGTCCTAAAGGTGTTAATAAATAATGCCATATGTTTTGACTAATTATTGTCTGGAATAAAATGTTGTCTACTAATCATGATAATATTGTGTGCACTATATTTTTTTGTAGATGATACTACAGAGAAGCAAATAAAAATGTAAGGGTTATTCCTATGATTATTGTACAAAATTTAAATGAGACAAAATGTACAGTAATATATAACTATCTCTTTCTAGCAAAACAGAAATCATCTCTGTATCTCACATAGATCTAGAGATTACCCCATTGATTGCTCCAATTGTCTGCTGGAAACTCTGGCTTTTCTCTGGGAGTGTGTCCTTTCTGCTGCAGCTGTCTCCCTGTAACTTTCACAGCCGGTTCAGACCTGAGCGTTTTACAGCACGTTCCTACGCGCTGTAAAACGCTCAACAAGGAGAAACCAATGCTTCCCTATCGGCATGGTTCTCACCTGGGCGTTTTACAGCGCGTACGATCGCGCTGTAAAACGCCCGACGCCCCAAGAAGTTCAGGAGCTTCTTTGGGGCTTAGTGTCGCGCGTTCCCGTACATAGACTTCCGGGAACGCGTGACACTGGGCGTTCGCTTGTCTCTGTATGCGCGATTGTAAACGCCCGTACAATCGCGCATACAGAGCGTACGTTCAGTATGCTCTGGTGTGAACCCAGCGTGACAGCTTTTAACAACATATAGCTGGTGGCAGTTGAATGATGGAACTGAGCAAGTGCAACCACTTCACTGATATTACTGAGGTGAACAGAGATATACGGAAAAAAAAAAACAGGTGGTGCTACACAGTTACATTTTATTGAACTCAGTGGCTTTGCTAAATTTTTAATTATGTTCAATTACATATTCATTTTGTACTACAGAGATATTGGCCTTTTCTGTTTTAGGCCCCCTTCACACGGGCAAAAATTCTGCGCGGGTGCAATGCGTGAGGTGAACGCATTGCACCCACACTAAATCGGGACCCATTCACTTCAATGGGGCTGCTCAGATGAGCGGTGATTTTCACGCATCACTTGTGCGTTGTGTGAAAATTGCAGCATGCTCTATATGCTGCATTTGTCACGCAATACAGGCCCCATAGAAATGAATGGGGATGCTAGGAGATGATGTTAGTAAATTGTACATAAATAGAACACCTAACCCAAACCTGAACTTCAGTGAAGAAGTCTGGGTTCTGGTCTGGGTACCACATTCAGTTTTTTATCACGCGCGTGCAGAACGCATTGCACTCGCGAGGAAAAAACTGAACATCGGAACGCAATCGCAGTCAAAACTGACTGCAATTGCGTGTCTACTCGTGCGGGTTTCCCGCAATGCACACGCAACGCATCCGGAGCAAATCCGGAACACCCGTGTGAAAGAGGACTTATTCAGATGGCCTTTATTGCCCAAGTGAAAACATGTGGAAATCTCCATTTTTTTACCTGAATTTAGGTTCCAAACCTAAGTTTGAGTGGTTAAACCAGCTGCTCATAATTTTCTCATTTATCTTAGCAGCGAGCCCTCTTGGCAAGAAATTCTTGATCCCCATAGTATAGCGTCTTGACATTTTCATGTCTATAGGAAATCCACCATGAGAAATTCTGCTAACCACCCATGATCCATTTCTGGTGCTTAGATAAACCTAGGGCCATAAAAATATATGTTTAGAAAATTTGTTAAAAATAAAAAAAAATTGGTATAGACCTAGGTAGAACTAAATCTGTGCTGATCACTAGAGTAAATGTATTCTTGGTATAATATTAGTGATCATATCACTAATTATTCAAGTAAATTTTAGCTATAATTGGCAACCCCCAATTAGGTCTTGTTTAGGGTACTTTCACACTAGCGTTAAAGTTTTCCGGTATTGAGTCACAGGTGCTCAATACCGGAAAAAAACGCTTCAGTTTTATCCTAATGCATTCTGAATGGAAAGCAATCCATTCAGTATGCATCAGGATGTCTTCAGTTCAGTCCCTCTTTCAGTATTTGGCCGGAGAAAATACCACAGCATTCTGCGGTATTTTCTCCAGCCAAAATTCAGGAACACTTGCCGGAATGCCGGATCCGGCATTAATTTCCATTGAAATGTATTAATGCCGAATCCGGTACCAAGTGTTCCGGAAAACCGGATCTGGTTTCCCGGTCTGCACATGCGCAGACCTTTAAATCTGTGAACAAAAATAAATACCGGATACGTTTTTCCGGATGACACCGGAGAGACCGATCCAGTATTTCAATGCATTTGTCAGACAGATCCGCTTTCGGATCCGGAAACAAATGCTATCCATTTGCATATGGATTTCCGGATGCGGCAATCCTCAAAACGCAAGTGTGAAAGTACCCTTAAACAGGAAAATTTTGCATTTTGGTGTTTTTTTTGTTTGTTTGTTTTTTGCCTACTTAAAACTAGGAACAGATTGTGAATGGAAATAAAGAATAAAGAAAGTTCCTCTACTTCTATTTTTGGAGCTATAGCTATGCTTCTAATTTTACTGGTTAGACTAATAAATCTTGTAAATGGGGTTGTCAGGCTTAGAAAACACAGTTTCAAATATCTTAATAGAGGGAGATCCCATGTTCATGACTCTTATTTACAGTATGTAATGACTACAGAAAATCACTTAGTATGCAGCAGGACCTGGCTACAGAATGACAGACCACTGGTTTAACTGCAAACTGAGCAATACTTTATTTCCGTGTGGTGTTGCTGCACAGGAACTAAACACTTCTGTTCCCCTACAGATCACAGCTGATCACTTGAGGTACCCAGTTGGATAACTGTGATCAGCTTATTGTCAGGGGAACTTTTTAACAAAAAAGGATTGTCCAAAGTGGACAAATTTAATTTTCCTTCAAGATAAATTTGATCAGAGAATCTTACCTACTGCCATTTTATAACAAAATTGCCATCAGAATTCAAAATAAAACTATTCTTGATGAATATGTGAATAGAAATCCACTGAAATATTGCTACCTGTTTTGCAATATGGCTGAGTTCCACAGAAATATCTCCTGCTGAATTTCCTGTTCCCACAACAACAACTGATTTTCCACGATACTCTTCACATGTTTTGTATAAACGACTATGCATGTGGCGGCCTTTGAACTGACTTAAACCTGGAAGCAAAAATATACACTAAAGCAAAAATAAACACTAAAAACATCTCATTTTCTCATAATTAGTTTCTTTTGTACACTCTGTAGTTACATTTGCAGTGAGCCATAAGGACATAGTAACATAGTTTATAAGGCTGAAAAAAGACATCTGTCCATCCAGTTGAGCCTGTTATCCTGCAAGTTGATCCAGAGGAAGGCAAAAAAAACCTGTAAGGTAGAAGCCAATTTTTCTCTTTAAGGGAAAAAAAATTCCTTCCCGACTCCAATCGGCCAATCAGAATTACTCTCTGGATCAACAACCCATCTCTAGTAACTGTAACCTGTAATATTATTACCCTCCAGAAATACATCCAGGCCTCTCTTGAACTCTTTTAGTGAATTCACCATCACCACCTCCTCAACAGAGAGTTCCATAGTCTAACTGCTCTTACCATGGGTGGTGGAGAGAATGGGAGTAGTCATACTCACAATGGCACCCTCACTCCGATGCTCCTTGCGTTGTACAGTCATAGGAAGGTGCACTCTTTCTTGCCTTCCCCACGGCACGCTTAGACTTTGGGTCATCTGGCTATGGGTTTGGAGGTGTCCTTGGCATAAGCGGTTTTGTGGGTGCAAGGCAGGGGTCCACCAAACAGGCTGGTAATACGATGTGTTTGTGATGGAGGTGGCAGCAGGATTTGAATGCAAAAAATTCACTGTACTTTACTGAGGAAGTTTTATAGATTTTGTAGAACAGGCACTGAGTATGTCGAGCACAGTTTTTAGGTATCATGTGCAGTTTTGTCAAGACCATGTATAGGAGGCAGTGGATTAAGTCTCTTTCTTATAATCTGCTCAGTCTTCCCCAGCTCAACCCTGGGGTGCAACTTGTTCCTCTCACTTTCACTATATTGGTATTTCCTCCTAGTATAATGGGGAACTTGAAGCTTATTAGATTGCACCACATGCAAGGAAGTCTGTACACAAGGGGCAGGTGCAGTACCCCAGACTTGGAGGTATCTGCAAAGTTTGGGTTTGTAATGTAATGTAATATTTGTCCGAATTCCCGTCGGAAAGGAGAGTTATCTTGGCAAGCCTGGAGTGAGGAGCTTGTCCATCTGCCTCCACTCCAAGGGCCTTAAAGACTAGAGATCCAGCTCAACTTTGAGAACTACTACTCCTGGGTGAATGCATAGTCCCAGACCACAGAAGTTCTGCAAGCTAGGATTTTACAGTTAGCAGAGTTATCAGCACTACAGCTATACAGATTCCACTGCAGGTGGGGGAAAACGTGTTAAGACACCAACCACTACAGATCTGGACACGCACACTCAAAAGCCTGCATTTCACAAGTGGACGCCTATAGCCACAAGTGCCAGCTTATTGCTATTAGCGAGAGAATCACAAGAAAGAGCTTTTGGCCGACTAGTATATTGAGAGATCCATCATCAGCCAACATCCAAAATTATCTGACGAGAGAAATTGCGCAGTGTACAAACTACTGCTGGATGTACAGTCGTGGCCAAAAGTTTTGAGAATGACACAAATATTAGTTTTCACAAACTTTGCTATTAAACTGCTTTTAGATCTTTGTTTCAGTTGTTTCTGTGATGTAGTGAAATATAATTACACGCACTTCATACGTTTCAATGGCTTTTATCGACAATTACATGACATTTATGCAAAAAGTCAGTATTTGCAGTGTTGGCCCTTCTTTTTCAGGACCTCTGCAATTCGACTAGGCATGCTCTCAATCAACTTCTGGGCCAATTCCTGACTGATAGCAACCCATTCTTTCATAATCACTTCTTGGAGTTTGTCAGAATTAGTGGGTTTTTGTTTGTCCACCCGCCTCTTGAGGATTGACCACAAGTTTTCAATGGGATTAAGATCTGGGGAGTTTCAAGGCCATGGACTCAAAATGTCAACATTTTGGTCCCTGAGCCACTTAGTTATCACTTTTGCCTTATGGCACGATGCTCCATCGTGCTGGAAAATGCATTATTCTTCACCAAACTGTTGTTGGATTGTTGGAAGAAGTTGCTGTTGGAGGGTGTTTTGGTACCATTCTTTATTCATGGCTGTGTTTTTGGGCAAAATTGTGAGTGAGCCCACTCCCTTGGATAAGAAGCAACCCCACACATGAATGGTCTCAGGATGCTTTACTGTTGGCATGACACAGGACTGATGGCAGCACTCACCTTTTCTTCTCCGGACAAGCTTTTTTCCAGATGCCCCAAACAATCGGAAAGAGGCTTCATCGGAGAATATGACTTTGCCCCAGTCCTCAGCAGTCCATTCTCCATACTTTCTGCAGAAGATCAATCTGTCCCTGATGTTTCTTTTGGAGAGAAGTGGCTTCTTTGCTGCCCTTCTTGACACCAGGCCATCTTCCAAAAGTCTTCGCCTCACTGTGCGTGCAGATGCGCTCACACCTGCCTGCTGCCATTCCTGAGCAAGCTCTGCACTGGTGGAACTCCGATCCCGCAGTTGAATCCTCTTTAGGAGACGATCCTGGCGCTTGCTGGACTTTCTTGGATGCCCTGAAGCCTTCTCAACAAGAATTGAACCTCTTTCCTTGAAGTTATTGATGATCCTATAAATTGTTGATTGAGGTGCAATCTTAGTAGCCACAATATCCTTGCCTGTGAAGCCATTTTTATGCTTCAACGCAATGATGGCTGCACGCGTTTCTTTGCAGGTCACCATGGTTAACAATGGAAGAACAATGATTTTAAGCATCACCCTCCTTTTAACATGTCAAGTCTGCCATTTTAACCCAATCAGCCTGACAATGATCTCCAGCCTTGTGCTCGTCAACATTCTCACCTGAGTTAACAAGACGATTACTGAAATGATCTCAGCAGGTCCTTTAATGACAGCAATGAAATGCAGTGAAAAGTTTTTTGGGGGATTAAGTTCATTTTCATGGCAAAGAAGGACTATGCAATTCATCTGATCACTCTTCATAACATTCTGGAGTATATGCAAATTTCTATTATAAAAACTTAAGCAGCAGCTTTTCCAATTTCCAATATTTATGTAATTCTCAGAACTTTTGGCCACGACTGTACTATTGCTCTCATCTTGTATTTAGTAAAGAGATATTTTTGTTCTTTTACTTCTGTTCTGACTCTTTGCACCATCTTTTCATTGCACAGATTCACAGAGAGCAACGGGAGCACTTAAAGGCACAACATCTCATCAGGGTCACTACCACTCCCATCCTCTGCTCTGGCTCCCCCAGAGGTTTGCTGCATAGGCATTTACATTCTCTTACAGTTACTCGTACTTGTAGAACCGTTACACTCTGTAGAATCCAGTAACTTTTTCCCAGGAGGGCTGGCACCAGGGTTGGACTGAGGTTCCTTGGGTCCACCAAAAAAAATTATTCTCTGGCCCAACCTTCATATCATCTTTTGAATCAGGTTTTGAAAAATAGTACCTAGTGGAAATGTATTGCTTCTAAAGGCAGCTCCAAATGTTTTCTCTGGAATTTTGGGCCTTAGCCCACTGGAGGATCTTCTGGTACTCTGATGGGCCCGTCCAACACTGGTTGGCACATATGCTGTCACTTTGCACAGCTTTGCTCCTTAGTCGTTTACAAATCCACAGCTCACACTAGACTGACCCACTTCCTCTTAGAGAGGAAGGGGTGGTGCCAGCCTTGCCTAGCAATAGTAGCCAGTGACTCATTGTTCTCCCCTTATACAGTCTTTAATACACAATATATGAAATGCAATCACATTAACACCTGCAGTCGGACAACTGCACATTCTGCTGCCTTTTTGATAGTGGTTTTAAAGTTACACTATGTGGATAGAGTTGTAGCTAGGCTTATCTTTACATGAGGCAAAGATTTGATGCCCTAGCCCTATATTTTAAAGGTGTTGTCCAAGATAAAATAAAAAAAACATGGATGCCTCCTTTCAAAAACCTTGCTGCACCATGGGTTGCATCTGGTATTGCAGCAGCTCCATACACTTCAATGAAAGTAGAGTGAGAGTTGGGTAGGCAGCAATATTCTATTATTTTTTTAATATTTCCATTCTATATACAAACTTACCACACATCAATGGCTTATTTCACTGAGAACAAAAGGATTGGGCAGTTGAAATCCAACATGTCCTACCCTAGCCTTATCTCCACTGACATCAGCCATCAAGTGAAAGTCATGAGGCTGTTATATACATTAATTGCCTGATTTTGATGATTTCACTTAATGTAGATCTAATTTGAATGGCAGCTTAACATATGCATGCTTTATATGCACCTAAAAAAAATAATTTGTGTCACTTAGTTGGAGCACTGTCAGTACTATATGGCTATGCTTTATACAAACTATAATGATAAGATAACATTTATTGTTTTAAGACAAATATCATTATTCAGTAACAGGATATCTGATTCTTCAAAGTGTGTCTCTCACTATTACTTTAAAACGTTTGGTAGGAACAGTAGATATAATCATTACCGGAGGACGTATACAAATAATTTCCTATAAAAATATATTTCAGTTTGCACAGCTCCTCCTGCACTATAACATGCTTCCTGCAGATTGCCCTGCATTTTTTAGTACTCATAGCACTCACCTGGAAAACAGTCTAGCGGCAGGTATGGGTCATTATAATGTCCATTGCAAACAATAACAGCATCAAAAAAATCCATCTCTCTCTTTCCCCCATTTTGTATTTCAACATCCCACTTTCCTGTAGTTGAAAAATCTAGATGTTGTTTTACACTGCAAACTTTAGTCTAGATAAAGTACAAAAAGACAGGTTAAATGCATCTACTAGAGGCTTGTAAACCACCTTATGAAATGTTATCACTATATAATTAGTGTTGAGTGAATTGAAGACTTTGATCAGAAATTCAGGGAAAATTTGATTCGCCGTGAAGCCAAATTTCCTCATGATTCATGGTAGTGAATCGATTTTCCCTGAATGGCGATAAAAAAAAAAAATCATACTTACCTCATCCATTTGCTTGCAACGGACCGGCCTCTGCCATCTGATTGAAGATCTCACACAAAATCCCATGCACGGTGATGCATGACGTCACCACAGGTCACGTGAAATTTCGCGCTAGATCTTAAATCAAGATGGCAGCAGCTGGCTCTCTTTTTTATTTTTTTTATTTGACAATCGCCTCTCCCTATCAATTGCACCCACTACTTACAAAGAAATGCACTTTGTGATAAAGTAACTCATCACAAAGTACTTTTTCCCAGATTTTTTAATTTCATGGTGATTAGTAGAGTATATATAGCTACTGAACACATTGTTCATTCATCCCCTGAGGAAGCGATATGCGAAACGTGCGTCGGGGTCTGAGCCACATTGGTTGGTGTTACTTTCTTTATGTATTCCTTGATGAACTCTGTATAATATATATTGCATTAGGCACTTTGATGTTATTTACTGTAGGAGTCTGATTGTTCCTCTTTGAAATTTTATATTTATGTTTTGTACTATGCAATTGTGGATATTTACCCAATCCCTTTTAATGGTGGGAATTGTATTATATATTAGCGCCGAGCTCATTGATGGGACTTTTTCTTGATACATGACATGTCTATTGTGGTTCTTTTCTTTGTACTGTATATGTATGCCGCTGATATTTTAAAAAAAATGTATTCCAAGAATTTTATTAAGAATCTAGCAAAATTTTCCATACAAGTTCATATCCAACTCATTATTACTTTTATTCCTATTTAACCCCACCCTTTAATACCCTCCCTACCCTCCCTCCCACTGCGATGCGTCTCTCTGAATGAGGAGAAGTCTAGGCAAGGAAATTTAAAATTTTCAATCACCCCATATCCGGATCCATTTTTCCTCTATATTACTTTGTTTATAAAGACGTATTTTTTTTAATCTTATTAACCAAGTTAAGCCATATAGTCACATTTGGAAAAGCCAAACCCTTGTAATCAAAAGTCTTGCCAAAAACATTACCTTTATCAAAAGAATAATTTTGTATTTATGACAGTTTACCTTGGAGAGATCACCCAATATCCAGCATTCCACCCTAAAAGAAATTGCTACCTTAAATTTTTGGGTAATAAAGTCATCAATCGCAGCCCAATATCATTTTAGTTCTGAACAAAACCAAAATATGTGCGCAAAGTCGGCACCTTGTGAATCACACCAGGGACAATTGGATGTGTTCCTTAGACCACATTTATTAAGCCACAGTGGCATAACAAACTCTATGTAAAATATTAAATTGAACAAAAACGGGATTAAAGTTGTGGGACACTAATCTTAGATGAGACAATATATTCTCTCAGTCATCTAATTGTATGGTTGAACATTCAGCTCCCCAAGCCCTTTGTCCAGGAGAGCATTATCAAATATTGCTTTAACTAATAAAATTAAGCAATCTTAGACTTGTGACCTGCAATTCCCATTTCCCATTAAATCATTTAAAGGTGTAGAAGTATCTACCTGTAACAAAGATTTTTCTTTAACACTGTGCAGTGCGGAACGTAACTAAAAAATACCTAAACCAAGATAGATTAATTATATTCTCTCTTTGTGCTAACTCCAAAAATGAAAGTATTTCCCTATTCCTCACTACCTGTGCAACCTAAAAAATATTATTTTTCTGCCAATACTGATCCCCTACCAATTAATCTAGAACCTGTAAATAATGATTATGCCAAAGGGACGTACAACCCAAAGATCCCTTTATTCCCAACCAACCTCTAATAGTACGCCAGGATTTACTAAACAGTTTCCCAGCCTCTCTATAATCCTCTTGTATTTTAGATAATTGGCCAGATTCCAGTAAGCTAAACATGCTATCATAGGAAGATATGCTCACGAGGATCCTGTAATGGACTTTTCTTCCATTCACAAAATAGCCATAACTGTGAGGATATAAAGTAACCCTTAAAATATGGAAGGTTCAACCCTCCCTTTTTTTTTCTTTTTCGGTTTATAAAAATGTTAAATTTTAAGTCTTACACACTTTCTTACCCAAATTAGATCATTAATAATTAGTTTGAAGAATTTATCCTCAATCCATATTGTGGAACCGGGGTAGAATCACCATCTTAATTAGGGATATTTTATCGGCTCTAGGTAGAGGAAGTCTGAGCCACATCGCAATTTTGGTTCTCGTTTTAGTTCTCACTGGAATCAGATTAAGGAGCAAATAATATTCGATATTAGGAGATATCAACATACCCAAATATTCAAAGGAATCTGAAAACTTCAAGATATTCAAGGGCCCCTCATTAAAAATCTGAAAACTGTCTAAGGGCATAAGAGTGGTTTTTGACCAAGTAATGTCAAGACCTGATACTTCACCAAAGGAATTAACTATTTGAATAATTCTTGGGAGTGTAATATTAGTATTCTGTATAAAAAAGAATACATCATCTGCATATAAGGAAATGCGATCCTCCCTTCCCAGTATCCCAAACTCTTCAATCCCAGAATCTTGCCTTACCCTAGCAGCAAGAGGCTGGATATATATATCGTATAGTAATAGGGAAAGTGGGCATCCTTGATGGGTACCTCTATTCAGTGCAATGCTGTCTGTCAAGCCCCCATTAATATTCAACCTGGCCTTGAGGGACTTATACAAAAGCTTAATCATGTTTAAGAACCTAGCTCTGAATCTCATTTTTTCCAAAACCTTCCAGAGGAATCTCCACTCCAGCCTATCAAAGGCCTTGGAGGCATCAAGAGACAAGATTGATCAAGAGACCTCCCCCCCCCCCCCCCCCCCGAAGATTGTATATTCGCAAATACTCGATGTAAATTATAATGCGTAGCCTTATTAGGGATGAAACCATTCTGATCCGAATGTATAATTGATGTAATAACCTTAGCAAGCCTTGTAGCGAGAACCCTTGAAAGAAGCTTTAGATCGGTATTCAATAAAGAAAATGGCCTATATGCCTCCATATCTAAGGGGTCCTTGCCTTTTTTTTATATTAATATTATTACAGATTCTGTCATTGATTCTGGAAGGGTACCATCCTCCAATGATTCCATGAATACCTTCAATAAACAAGGGAGAATGACCTCCCTGTATTTATGGTAAAATTGATATGGGAATCCATCTGAACCAGTGGAGGAGTTTCCCAAACAAGCCTTTATTGCAGCCTCCAACTCCTGCAGAGAGAATTCATGGTCAAGAAATTCTCTGAGTATCCGTTAGGACTGGTAGGGCGAGAGAATCCAGATATACATCCATTATTTCATCTGGGATGTTCTTATCTGATTTATACAAATCTGCAAAGTACTTAACAAAAATTCCTTTTATAGACTCTTGATCATATAATTAATCTTTCAGGTGAACGAATACTTGCTATTTCTTGGAATTGGAATAGGCCTGGCTTTGTCACGGCTGAGGATGGGGAAAACCCTCAGCCGTGCGATACCAGAAGATGTTAGTGGCTGCTCGGCCAGGACGACAGAATTAGGGAGCAGGTCACCTCCTATCGCGTCCCTAATCTGACCCTGACTCCTAACTAGGGATGAGCGAACCCGAACTGTATAGTTCGGGTTCGTACCGAATTTTGGGGGTGTCCGTGACACGAACCCGAACATTTTCGTAAAAGTCCGGGTTCGGGTTCGGTGTTCGGAGCTTTCTTGGCGCTTTTTGAAAGGCTGCAAAGCAGCCAATCAACAAGCGTCATACTACTTGGCCCAAGAGGCCATCACAGCCATGCCTACTATTGGCATGGCTGTGATTGGCCAGTGCACCATGTGACCCAGCCTCTATTTAAGCTGGAGTCACGTAGCGCCGCACGTCACTCTGCTATGATCAGTATAGGGAGAGGTTGCAGCTGCGACGTTAGGGCGAGATTAGGCAGATTAACTCCTCCAAAAGACTTCATTCTGTGATCGATCTGACTTGCTCACTTTTTTGAGGCTGCCCAGAGCGTTTTTAGATCACTTTTTTTCTGGGGTGATCGGCAGCCATTTTGTGACTTGTGGTGCGCCAGCACGAGCTATCACCAAGTGTATTTAACCATCGATAGTGTGGTTATTTTGTGCTATATCCTACATCAGCTGCAGGCTGAGCCTGTGTCACCGAAGTGCATTTAACCATCAACAGTCTGGTTATTTTTTGGCCATATACTACATCAGCTGCAGGCTGAGCCTGTGTCACCCAAGTGCATTTAACCATCAACAGTCTGATTATTTTTTGGCCATATACTACATCAGCTGCAGGCTGAGCCTGTGTCACCCAAGTGCATTTAACCATCAACAGTGTGGTTATTTTTTGGCCATATATTACATCAGGGGCAAGTTGAGCCTGTCACCCAGCGCCTAAAAAATAGACCTGACATTTCTATTCAACCAAATCTGCACAGTTTTAGCTGGTCAAGTTATTTGTAGTGACCGAAAAAGCAGACTTTTTGTTCTGGGTTGAAAAAGCATTCCCAAATTTGCCATTCTGAAAATAACTAGTTTGTGGTATTTGAGGCCTACTTGAAATCTATCCCAAAAAGAAAATCTTACATTGAAGGTATTGATAGTGTCATTCAGAAAAACCTAAGACACACGCTAGCGTGCTGATGGAAGTGTCATTCTGTGATTAAACCTATAACTGTCACACAGCGCAAAAAAAAACAGGTCTCACATCTCTATTCAACCAAATCTGCACAGTTTTAGCTGGTCAAGTTATTTGTAGTGACCGTAAAAGCAGACTTTTTGTTCTGGGTTGAAAAAGCATTCCCAAATTTGCCATTCTGAAAATAACTAGTTTGTGGTATTTGAGGCCTACTTGAAATCTATCCCAAAAAGAAAATCTTACATTGAAGGTATTGATAGTGTCATTCAGAAAAACCTAAGACACATGCTAGCGTGCTGATAGAAGTGTCATTCTGTGATTAAACCTATAACTGTCACACAGCGCAAAAAAAAACAGTTCTCACATCTCTATTCAACCAAATCTGCACAGTTTTAGCTGGTCAAGTTATTTGTAGTGACCGTAAAAGCAGACTTTTTGTTCTGGGTTGAAAAAGCATTCCCAAATTTGCCATTCTCAAAATTGTGGTGAACGGGAACAATGAGGAAAACATCTAATAAGGGACGCGGATGCGGACATGGTCGTGGTGGTGTTAGTGGACCCTCTGGTGCTGGGAGAGGACGTGGCCGTTCTGCCACAGCCACACGTCCTAGTGAACCAACTACGTCAGGTCCCAGTAGCCAGCAGAATTTACAGCGATATTTGGTGGGGCCCTATGCCGTTCTAAGGATGGTAAGGCCTGAGCAGGTACAGGCATTAGTCAATTGGGTGGCCGACAGTGGATCCAGCACGTTCACATTATCTCCCACCCAGTCTTCTGCAGAAAGCGCACAGATGGCGCATGAAAACCAAGCCCATCGGTCTGTCACATCACCCCCATGCATATCAGGGAAACTGTCTGAGCCTCAAGTTATGCAGCAGTCTCTTATGCTGTTTGAAGACTCTGCTGCCAGGGTTTCCCAAAGGCATCCACCCAGCCCTTCCCCAGGGGTGGAAGAGATAGAATGCACTAACGCACAACCACTTATTTTTCCTGATGATGAGGACATGGGAATACCACCTCAGCACGTCTCTGATGATGACGAAACACAGGTGCCAACTGCTGCGTCTTTCTGCAGTGTGCAGACTGAACAGGAGGTCAGGGATCAAGACTGGGTGGAAGACGATGCAGGGGACGATGAGGTCCTAGACCCCACATGGAATGAAGGTCGTGCCACTGACTTTCACAGTTCGGAGAAAGAGGCAGTAGTGAGACCGAGCCAACAGCGTAGCAAAAGAGGGAGCAGTGGGCAAAATCAGAACACCCGCCGCCAAGAGACTCCGCCTGCTACTGACCGCCGCCATCTGGGACCGAGCACCCCAAAGGCAGCTTCAAGGAGTTCCCTGGCATGGCACTTCTTCAAACAATGTGCTGACGACAAGACCCGAGTGGTTTGCACGCTGTGCCATCAGAGCCTGAAGCGAGGCATTAACGTTCTGAACCTTAGCACAACCTGCATGACCAGGCACCTGCATGCAAAGCATGAACTGCAGTGGAGTAAACACCTTAAAAACAAGGAAGTCACTCAGGCTCCCCCTGCTACCTCTTCTGCTGCTGCCGCCTCGGCCTCTTCTGCTGCTGCTGCCGCCGCCGCCTCGGCCTCTTCCTCTGCCTCTGGAGGAACGTTGGCACTTGCTGCCCAGCAAACATGGGATGTACCACCAACACCACCACCTGCGTCACCAAGCATCTCAACCATGTCACACGGCAGCGTTCAGCTCTCCATCTCACAAACATTTGAGAGAAAGCGTAAATTCTCACCTAGCCACCCTCGATCCCTGGCCCTGAATGCCAGCATTTCTAAACTACTGGCCTATGAAATGCTGTCATTTAGGCTGGTGGACACACACAGCTTCAAACAGCTCATGTCACTTGCTGTCCCACAGTATGTTGTTCCCAGCCGCCACTACTTCTCCAAGAGAGCCGTGCCTTCCCTGCACAAACAAGTGGCGATAAAATCAAGTGTGCACTGCGCAACGCCATCTGTGGCAAGGTCCACCTAACCGCAGATACGTGGACCAGTAAGCACGGCCAGGGACGCTATATCTCCCTAACTGCACACTGGGTAAATGTAGTGGCGGCTGGGCCCCAGGCGGAGATTGCAGGGCAACATTCTTTGCCTCCTGTCTCCTCCTCCTCCTACTCAGCTTCCTCCTCCTCTTCTTCCACCTGCTCATCCAGTCAGCCACACACCTTCACCACCAACTTCAGCACAGCACGGGGTAAACGTCAGCAGGCCATTCTGAAACTCATATGTTTGGGGGACAGGCCCCACACCGCACAGGAGTTGTGGCGGGGTATAGAACAACAGACCGACGAGTGGTTGCTGCCGGTGAGCCTCAAGCCCGGCCTGGTGGTGTGCGATAATGGGCGAAATCTCGTTGCAGCTCTGGGACTAGCCGGTTTGACGCACATCCCTTGCCTGGCGCATGTGCTGAATTTGGTGGTGCAGAAGTTCATTCGCAACTACCCCGACATGTCAGAGCTGCTGCATAAAGTGCGGGCCGTCTGTTCGCGCTTCCGGCGTTCACACCCTGCCGCTGCTCGCCTGTCTGCGCTACAGCGTAACTTCGGCCTTCCCGCTCACCGCTTCATATGCGACGTGCCCACCAGGTGGAACTCCACCTTGCATATGCTGGACAGACTGTGCGAGCAGCAGCAGGCCATAGTGGAGTTTCAGCTGCAGCACGCACGGGTCAGTCGCACTGCGGATCAGACCCACTTCACCACCAATGACTGGGCCTCCATGCGAGACCTGTGTGCCCTGTTGCGCTGTTTCGAGTACTCCACCAACATGGCCAATGGCGATGACGCTGTTATCAGCGTTACAATACCACTTCTATGTCTCCTTGAGAAAACACTTAGGGCGATGATGGAAGAGGAGGTGGCCCAGGAGGAAGAGGAGGAAGAGGGGTCATTTTTAGCACTTTCAGGCCAGTCTCTTCGAAGTGACTCAGAGGGAGGTTCTTTGCAACACCAGAGGCCAGGTACAAATGTGGCCAGACAGGGCCCACTACTGGAGGACGAGGAGGACGAGGATGAGGAGGAGGTGGAGGAGGATGAGGATGAAGCATGTTCACAGCGGGGTGGCACCCAAAGCAGCTCGGGCCCATCACTGGTGCGTGGCTGGGGGGAAACACAGGACGATGAAGATACGCCTCCCACAGAGGACAGCTTGTCCTTACCTCTGGGCAGCCTGGCACACATGAGCGACTACATGCTGCAGTGCCTGCGCAACGACAGCAGAGTTGCCCACATTTTATTGTGTGCGGACTACTGGGTTGCCACCCTGCTGGATCCCCGGTACAAAGACAATGTGCCCACCTTACTTCCTACACTGGAGCGTGATAGGAAGATGCGCGAGTACAAGCGCACGTTGGTAGACGCGCTACTGAGAGCATTCCCAAATGTCACAGGGGAACCAGTGGAAGCCCAAGGCGAAGGCAGAGGAGAAGCAAAAGGTCGCCAACGCAGCTGTGTCACGCCCAGCTCCTCTGAGGGCAGGGTTAGCATGGCAGAGATGTGGAAAAGTTTTGTCAACACGCCACAGCTAAGTGCACCACCACCTGATACGGAACGTGTTAGCAGGAGGCAACATTTCACTAACATGGTGGAACAGTACCTGTGCACACCCCTCCACGTACTGACTGATGGTTCGGCCCCCATTCAACTTCTGGGTCTCCAAATTGTCCACGTGGCCAGAGCTAGCCTTTTATGCCTTGGAGGTGCTGGCCTGCCCGGCGGCCAGCGTTTTGTCTGAACGTGTATTCAGCACGGCAGGGGCCGTCATTACAGACAAACGCAGCCGCCTGTCTACAGCCAATGTGGACAAGCTGACGTTCATAAAAATGAACCAGGCATGGATCCCACAGGACCTGTCCATCCCTTGTGCTGATTAGATATTAACTACCTCCCCTTAACAATATATTATTGTACTCCAGGGCACTTCCTCATTCAATACTATTTTTAATTTCATTTTACCATTATATTGCGGGGCAACCCAAAGTTGAATGAACCTCTCCTCTGTCTGGGTGCCGGGGCCTAAATGTGTGACAGTGGCCTGTTCCAGTGGTGGGTGACGTGAAGCCTGATTCTCTGCTATGACATGAAGACAGATTCTGCGCTGACATATGGCCAGATTCTCTGTTACGGGACCGCTCTCCTCTGTCTGGGTGCCGGGGCCTAAATGTGTGACAGTGGCCTGTTCCAGTGGTGGGTGACGTGAAGCCTGATTCTCTGCTATGACATGAATACAGATTCTGCGCTGACATAAGGCCAGATTCTCTGTTACGGGACCTCTCTCCTCTGCCTGGGTGCCTGGGCCTAAATGTGTGACAGTGGCCTGTTCCAGTGGTGGGTGACGTGAAGCCTGATTCTCTGCTATGACATGAAGACAGATTCTGCGCTGACATAAGGCCAGATTCTCTGTTACGGGACCTCTCTCCTCTGCCTGGGCCTAAATGTGTGACAGTGGCCTGTTCCAGTGGTGGGTGACGTGAAGCCTGATTCTCTGCTATGACATGAAGACAGATTCTGCGCTGACATAAGGCCAGATTCTCTGTTACGGGACCTCTCTCCTCTGCCTGGGTGCCTGGGCCTAAATGTGTGACAGTGGCCTGTTCCAGTGGTGGGTGACGTGAAGCCTGATTCTCTGCTATGACATGAAGACAGATTCTGCGCTGACATAAGGCCAGATTCTCTGTTACGGGACCGCTCTCCTCTGTCTGGGTGCCGGGGCCTAAATGTGTGACAGTGGCCTGTTCCAGTGGTGGGTGACGTGAAGCCAGATTCTCTGCTATGGCATGAAGAGACTGATTCTCTGCTGACATGAAGCCAGATTCTTTGCTATGGCATGAAGAGACTGATTCTCTGCTGACGTGAAGCCAGATTCTCTGCTATGGGTCCTCTGTCCAATTGATATTGGTTCATTTTTATTTTTTTAATTTTTATTTTAATTCATTTCCCTATCCACATTTGTTTGCAGGGGATTTACCTACATGTTGCTGCCTTTTGCAGCCCTCTAGCTCTTTCCTGGGCTGTTTTACAGCCTTTTTAGTGCCCAAAAGTTCGGGTCCCCATTGACTTCAATGGGGTTCGGGTTCGGGACGAAGTTCGGTTCGGGTTCGGATCCCGAACCCGAACATTTACGGGAAGTTCGGCCGAACTTCTCGAACCCGAACATCCAGGTTTTCGCTCAACTCTACTCCTAACCATATGAGCCAACCCTGATGGTGGGAGGGCTCATACACCGGAACCTAGTTATCCCTGCTAGCCCTCAGTATTGCCCTGGAACAAGGAGCAGGGTAAGACTACCTGTTCCTCCTAGGCACGGAGGAACAGGAGTCTCACTGGCCAAGCTGCAAGGAAAAGGGGTACCAAAAACAGATCTATGGATATGGCAGGTGAACTGCACTAGTTCCACCTACCTGCCACAGCCTTGCTGACTGGATCCCTGTGCTGACACGCTGATGTCCAAACCATACTTAAAAGGACACAGCCAACACACATACAGACCGGAACCTAGATCCATAGCTGCATTAAATAACAAAAGGTATACAACATCAACTTAATGTATAAACATCTATGACCACAAGGGTGGCCCTCACTGGCAGATGGTATAAAGTAGGAGGATGACTCCAGCAGACCATGGCTGAAGTACCCCTCAGACTACTGCTCTCAGCAGAGGCTATATAGGCCCAAGTAGCCACACCCACACAGACACACCCAGTGTTTACACACACAGAAGGGATTTAACCCTTCCTAGACCAGGCAAGGGAAAACAGCCACATACAGGGGAAGTGTACAAACCATTGTCACACTGCAGCTGTTACCACAGGCAACGACATGCGTGGCAACCGTGTCCTGGGAGTCAGCCAGAAGACCGAGACACTGCCACCACATGTACAGAATACAACACGTTGCCTGGGGCAGCCACAAGTGAAGGGAAACTATCACAGTGCACACACCCAAACTTTGTGCACACCAAACATATAAAAAAAGGCACACCTACAAAGACAGGTTGCCAGGTGCAACCGCATGCAGATTGCAGCAAGCTGCCAAGCACAAACATGTTGCCAGCGGCAACCACATGTGAGGCAACAATTTTCATTTTATTCCTGGAAAATTCCTCCATAGCACTTACAGCTAACTCTTTTAGGCCTCTTTCACACTTGCGTTGTTGGGATCCGGCATGCACTTCCGTTGCCGGAGGTGCCTGCCGGATCCGTAACAACGCAAGTGTACTGAAAGCATTTGAAGACGGAACCGTCTTCCAAATGCTTTCAGTGTTACTATGGCACCCAGGACGCTATTAAAGTCCTGGTTGCCATAGTAGGAGCGGGGAGCGGGGGAGCGGTATACTTACAGTCCGTGCGGCTCCCCGGGCGCTCCAGAATGACGTCAGAGCGCCCCATGCGCATGGATGACGTGATCCATGTGATCACGTGATCCATGCGCTTGGGGCGCCCTGACGTCACTCTGGAGCGCCCGGGGAGCCGCACGGACGGTAAGTATGCTGCTCCCCTGCTCCCCGCTACACTTACCATGGCTGTCAGGACTTTAGCGTCCCGGTAGCCATGGTAACTATTCAGAAAAAGCTAAACGTCGGGTCCGGCAATGCGCCGAAACGACGTTTAGCTTAAGGCCGGATCCGGATCAATGCCTTTCAATGGGCATTGATCCCGGATCCGGCCTTGCGGCAAGTCTTCAGGATTTTTGGCCGGAGCAAAAAGCGCAGCATGCTGCGGTATTTTCTCCGGCCAAAAAACGTTCCGTACCGGAACTGAAGACATCCTGATGCATCCTGAACGGATTACTCTCCATTCAGAATGCATTAGGATAATCCTGATCAGTATTCTTCCGGCATAGAGTCCCGACGACGGAACTCTATGCCGGAAGACAATAACGCAAGTGTGAAAGAGCCCTTAGTTCCCTCTCTTTCATACCATACCCCTTTCTCAAGTTGAAAATGTTACTAACAAATAGGCCCCTCATAAATGCCTTAAAGGCACCCCATACCAATTGGATTTTTGCTGAATTATAATTAATATCCCAAAAACGGACAAACTCCCGTTCCATCATTTTGTGGTTATCCATTATGAGAAATCCAATGGGGGTTTAGTCTAAATAGGGGTCCTACCCAATATTTATTATCAATCATGGATACTTCCAGAGCAAATGGTACATGGTCCGATAAAGCCCTGGCCTCTTCATTTATCTGCTTTATACATCTAAGATAGTTTTTATTTATCAAGGCCAGATCTATCCTAGACATAGAATTTCCAGATTTACTTTCACAAGAATACGCTCTTTTCCCCTTTCCTAAATAACCCTATACATCTGTAAAGCCTGATTCCAAACAAAATTGTGCCAAGGGGGATCCTTGTGCATGGGTATAGATGTCTTCCCCCATTGAGATCCTATCGGTTTCTGGAATAATGACAGAATTAAAGTCCCTATTAACTATCGAAGGACATTCAGGCCATTGCTCCATAAAGGTTAACAAACAATTAAGTACATATAAAGAAAAGGGTGGGGGAATATAAACAAATGCCAAAGTACATAGTGTGCCAGCTAGTTTTCCATAGAGAAATACAAATCTACCTTGCTTATCAATAGAGGATGCCGGGCAGACAAAATCAATCTGATTATGAACTAACACTGTCACTCATCTAGAATAACTAGAAAAGGTGGAGTGATAAATCTGTCTGGCCCATTCCCTAATGATCCGTCTAACCGTTTCCTCAGTGAGATGAGTTTCAACTAAGCAAACAATGGCTGGTAGATGTCTCTGTACCAAATCAAGAACCGCCAGTCTTTTTAGCTTATTCCCCAAACCCTGAACATTCCAAGTTCAGATTTTAATCAACATCAAATCGATAGATTCCCAGATAAGAAAACTATTCAAGCTCCCAACCTCCCATCCCTTCCTCCAAAGAGATGCACTGCAATCCATTCCATAAACCCCCCCAAACCACTTGATCCGCCACATTACTGCACCAGATCTCTTACCCAAGACCACTCCTCCCCCCCTCCTGCACCCCGCCACTACCACAAAAAAGTTAAGAAAAACTAGATTTTTGTACTTACCGTTAAAAAATCTGGTTTCTCTTCCGTTCATTGGGGGACACAGGCTTTGACCATGTATATAGCTGTTGCCGCTAGGAGGTAGACACTAATCACACAAAGTGTAAGCTCCTCCCTCTTCAGCTATATAAAATGGGGGAAAAATGCCCCTGCGTCTTATGGGGCGAATGCTGACAGTTTTACATCGCAGGCTGCGATGATAGCGAGAGCGGGGAGGGACTGGGAGGAGGAGCTGGGGGCCGGCAATTGCGGCGGGGCGGTGCAGTCACTGTACTATAGCCCCGCCGCTCCAGTGCTGCACTATACAAATATAAAATGTCTTATTCAATTAAAAGTGATTAAACATGCCCCCCCACTCCTAATATTACCGTACATCCTAACAGCTTCTGTAGAATGCAGGCAGGCAGGCCGGGCGGGCGGCAGCGTAACTCCCTGATGTCACGTGCCTGCGCCGCCTACTTTATGAATGAAGCAGGCAGCGCAGGCAAGTGACGTCAGTGAGTGACGCGCCGGCCGTCCGGCCTGCGTGCATTGTACAGAAGCTGTTAGGATGTACGGTAATATTAGGAGTGAGGGGGCATGTTTAATCACTTTTAATTGAATGAGACATTTTATATTTGTATACTGCGGCACTGGAGCGGCGGGGGGGGGGGGTCTGTGGATGACAGTTTTATGGGGAGCATCCGTGGATGTCCCAGTTAAGGGGTGGGGGGTCTGTGGATGGCACTGTTATGGGCTGGGGGGGTCTGTGGATGGCACTGTTATGGGCTGGGGGGGTCTGTGGATGGCACATATATAACAGTGCCACCCAAAGATCCCCCATAACAGTGCCACCCACAGATCCCCCCTGTAACAGTGTCCGTCACAGATCCCCCCCATAACAGTGCGTCATCCACAGATCCCCCCATAACAGTGCGTCATCCACAGATCCCCCCATAACAGTGCGTCATCCACAGATCCCCCCATAACAGTGCGTCATCCACAGATCCCCCCATAACAGTGCGTCATCCACAGATCCCCCCATAACAGTGCGTCATCCACAGATCCCCCATAACAGTGCGTCATCCACAGATCCCCCATAACAGTGCATCATCCACAGATCCCCCCATAACAGTGCATCATCCACAGATCCCCCCATAACAGTGCGTCATCCACAGATCCACCATAACAGTGCCATCCCCATATCCCCCCATAACAGTGTCCTTCACAGATCCCCCCATAACAGTGCCATCCACAGATCCCCAGTAGTGATGAGCGGCAGGTGCCATATTCGATTTTGACTAAATTCGCGAATATTCGATAGAATATTAGTTTCATATTCGTCGAAATCGAATATTCATCATTATTCTAGTTATCGCGATTATTATGCGATTTATATAATCGCGTATTGCGATTTTAACTTAAGGCTACTTTCCTATTGGTTTGATATCTAGAATTAGCAAATATGACGAATGTATTCGTCATATTCCTCAAAACGAAGATAACGAAGTATTCTACATCATCGTTTTAGCTACCTATTCGTCAACTTCGCTAATTCTAGCAATCAAATAGGAAAGTTGACTATAGAGACAGCTAAGTTTAATTCGCTATGCGATTATATTACTTTGCTTTTTTTTTTTAAAAATGGAATAGTTAAATGCTTGATTATTATAATGATTCTATTTATAAAAAAAAAAAAAAACTAAGTAATATAATCGCATATGGAATTAAACACAGCTGTCTCTATAGTCAACCTTCCTATTTGATTGCTAGAATTAGCGAAGTTGACGAATAGGTAGCTAAAACGAAGATGTAGACTACTTAGTTATCTTTGTTTTGAGGAATATGACGAATACATTCGTCATATTCGCTAATTCTACCAAGCCAACCATAGTAAACCAGGTCCAAGTTGAAATAGCAATTCGATTAATTCAAGTAATAATAATTGAATTGCGATTTCAACTTAGCACTGCTATATTCCATATTAGGCTAGAATTAACGAATATGGAATATAGCAGTGCTAAGTTGAAATCGCAATTCGATTATTATAACTTGAATTAATCGAATTGCTATTTCAACTTGGACCTGGTTTACTATGGTTGGCTTTGGTAGAATTAGCGAATATGACGAATGTATTCGTCATATTCCTCAAAACGAAGATAACGAAGTATTCCAATTCTTCGTTTTAGCTACCTATTCGTCAACTTCGCTAATTCTAGCAATCAAATAGGAAGGTTGACTATAGAGACAGCTGTGTTTAATTCGCTATGCGATTATATTACTTTTCTTTTTTCTTTTTTTTATAAATAGTATCATTATAATAATCAAGCATTTAACTATTCAATTTTTTTTTTAAAAAGCAAAGTAATATAATCGCATAGCGAATTAAACTTAGCTGTCTCTATAGTCAACTTTCCTATTTGATTGCTAGAATTAGCGAAGTTGACGAATATGGAGCTAAAACGAAGATGTAGAATACTTCGTTATCTTCGTTTTGCGGAATATGACGAATACATTCGTCATATTCGCTAATTCTACCAAGCCAACCATAGTAAACCAGGTCTAAGTTGAAATAGCAATGCAATTAATTCAAGTTATAATAATCGAATTTCGATTTCAACTTAGCACTGCTATATTCCATATTAGGCTAGAATTAACGAATATTGAATATAGCAGTGCTAAGTTGAAATCTAAATTCGATTATTATAACTTGAATTAATCGAATTGCGATTTCAACGTAATTCTCAAATCCGACAGTACATTCTAGTATGGAGACGTTCCCATGGTGATGGGGATGCTCCATGAGCACGGAAGTCGTCAGAAGCGGCAACGGGCACTGACTAGAGCAGCCAGGAAGCCAGGAATCCTAAGGACAGGTAAGAACTACTTTTGGGAGGTGGGAAAGAAAAAAATATAACAATAAAAAAAAAAAAAAAAAAAGAATATTCGAAATATCGAATTTATAGCACTATATTCGAAATATTCGCAAATTATCGAAGTGCCGATATTCGCAAAAAAAATTCGATATTCGAATATTCGCGCTCAACACTAATCCCCAGTAATAGTGCCATCCACAGACCACCATTAGTTCCAAACCCACCAAAAGCAAACCTTTTAGTTAAAAAAATATTTTTTCTTATTTTCCTCCCCAAAAACCTAGGTGCGTCTTATGGGCCGGTGCGTCTTATAGGGTGAAAAATACGGTACCTTGAGGGGTGTAGTTTGTAAAATGGGGTCATTTTTGGGTGGTTTCTATTATGTAAGCCTCACAAAGTGACTTCAGACCTGAACTGGTCCTGAAAAAGTGGGTTTTAGAAATTTTCTGAAAAATGTCAAGATTTGCTTACTTCTAAGCCTTGTAACGTCCCCAAAAAATAAAATGGCATTCCCAAAATGATCCAAACATAAAGTAGACATATGGGGAATGTAAAATAATAACTATTTTTGGAGGTATTACTATCTATTATAAAAGTAGAGAAATTGAAATTTGGAAACTTGCAAATTTTTTCGACATTTTTGGTAAATTTTGTATTTTTTTAATAAATAAAAATGATTTTTTTTTACTCCATTTTACCACTGTCATGAAGAACAATATGTGACGAAAAAACGATCTCAGAATGGCCTGGATAAGTAAAAGCGTTTTAAAGTTATTCACACATAAAGTGACACTGGTCAGATTTGCAAAAAATGGCCTGGTCCTTAAGGTGAAATATGGCCGTGTCCTTAAGGGGTTAAATGTTTAATCAATTATTAATGTGATGCTATAAGAATTTTTTTTATATATATTTAATTTTTTTTACTTTTTTCCACTTTGTTTTATTTTTTTTTGACCCAGATCCACTTGGTTCTTGCAGATCCAGTGGGTCTGATGCCTCTATAATACACTGAATCACACTATATAGTGTACTGCAGCGTATTGTGAATTTACACAGCTTGATCAGCCACCTGCCTTTAGCAGGAGGCTGATCAGCCTTAGCTATACCATGGCAAGCCGGAAGCCTGTAATGGCATCCGGTTGCCAGGGTAACCATCTGGACAGCTGCCACAGGGGGAGGGAGGGAGCCCCCTGCCTCTGTGAACCCGTCAAGCATGGGGTCACTGAAACGGCACAGCAGTGGCCCCATGGGAGAGGGAGGAAGCTCCCTCCCTGTTAACCCTTACCATACAGCGGTCCCTATGGACCACAGCATGGAAGGGGTTAAACGATTGCCATCAGTGCCAGCACCGATGTCAGTTGTTTCAAGCAGAGTGTCAGCTGTGTGCTAACTGCTCTGGCCATCCTGAAAAATAATGGTGAAAAATGTTCCTTTCCAAATTTCTCCAAAATTAAGGTCTGTATCATTTAAGCTGCACTTTTCCCTTCTGCGCCTTCAGGTAGACCTATAATTCTCACATTGCATCGCCTCGACTGGTCCTCCAAATCCACCACTTTTCTTTTAAGAGTATTCACATCTGTACTCAGGGTGAAAATCTCGGATTTTAATGTATTTGCTTCAATCTCCCGGGCCCCCATAGATTTTTCTATGGTTGTAACTCTGTCCCGTATCTTTGAGACGTCCTCCCTTATCAGGATCACATCAGACTGGATTGCCCCAAGTTTAACCGCCACCAAAATTTCTTTTAGCGGGGCGGATTCAATAATAGGCGAATCATTTATATCCTCTCTCTCCGCCCCCTCCTCCTGAGAATAATTATCTGCTACTTCTTCCACTCTAAGTGCAGCATTTTTTTAACATTGGAATCAAACATCCCTTTTTGACCTGCTCCTGCTCTTGTCATCACATTAGATTTCTCTCTCCTTCTTCCTTCTTTTTCTTCCCTCTCCTTCTCCCCTTTCCGCACTTTTTTTTCCTCTTCTCTTTTTCTTCTTCCTTCTTCTCTCCTTTTTTTCCCTTCTCTTTCTTCCCCTTCTCCCCTCTCTTTACTCTCTTCTTCCTTTTTTTCTGCTCTCGCATTTTATATTAGTCCGGGGGAGGGGAGGGGCACCATGAGACAGTAGAAAGATCTAAAAAAGGAAGCATTCACACAGAGCAAAAAAACAAACAAAAAAATGAAAAAAAATAGGCCCAATAAGGACTGGTCTCACCGGTCTTCGTTTAATAACCGGAAAACCGCAGCAGTTCACTCAAGAGGTTCCAACATGGGTCCAGCACTAGTCCCCAAAGAAGCAGCACAGGAGCCAACAACAGGGAAACCCGGAGGACGGAGAGGGAGCCGCCTATACCTGGACATCAGCAGGAAGAACACAGAGGCATATCCTGGACACAGAAGGGTGTCAGGTTAGGCATATAAGGAGAGGAGGACACAAGGCTAAGGCATCTGAAGATCCACCGGAAGCAAGGGACGGAAAGGCTAGCAGAAGCCCGAAGGAACCGTCACACCATCAAGTCACGAAGCACCGATCAGGGACCCGTTATTAAAATGCACCCCCCTGGCTGCGCAAACCACCTCCAGCACTTAGCTTATTCCGCCCGGCAGAGGGGGGTGTGCGGCGTGGTGAGTTAGGAGAAGGGGAGGAGGACGCGACGCAGCACGCCTACGTCATCACGTCATCCCCACAAACCCATGCATAACCTCTTTAAAATAAGAAATGCACATGTGTGTCCGACGCTGCTACTAACTTTTAAATGTTATTTGATATGAAATTAATAAAATATATATTTGGATTCATTATGTACTGTATATTTATAATTTTGGTGTGGAGAATATAATTTGTTAAACACAGTAGTCATAAAAGTTGGAGCCATATATAATATATAGATTCTACAACACACATAGCAGAGTCAAGGTTGGTGGTTGCCTATGGGCAAGAAATTCAATTGAGGTAATCTCCCAACATCAACCGTCATATAATGGATGATCAACTTAGTCTAATTTCACACTAGCATCTCTCTTTTCCGGAATAGAGATCCGTCATAGGGTCTCAATACAGGAAAAAAATGCTTCCGTTTTGTCCCCATTCATTGTCAATGGGGACAAAACATAACTGAGCAGAAGGGAATGCTCCAAAATGCATTCCGTTCCATTTGGTTGCTTTCTCATACTGGAGAGCAAACCGCAGCAAGCTGTTGTTTTCTTTCCATCCTGGGATGCGGAGCAAAACGGATCCATTGGATCCGTCATGACCCACAATGCAAGTCAATTGGGACGGATCCGTTTTCTCTGACACAATAGAACATGGATCCGTCCCCCATTGACTTTCAATGGAGTTCATGACGGATCCGTCTTGGGTATGTTAAAGAAAATACAACCGGATCCATTCATAACGGATGCAGATGGTTGTATTATCAGTAATGGAAGCAAAAATGCTAGTGTGAAAGTAGCCTTAAATAGGTATTCCTGTTTTAATAATTACATAAATTTTTTTAGAGAATAGGCAGCTTTGCATTTTTTTAATATACACAAGTCTACAAGGGATCTATGAGTCAAAAATTACAGCTCACCTGCTGGCTCCACTGCGATGTGTGAAATGTCTGCAGACCCAGACCCAGACCGACAAAACCAAAGAAGAGTATATTCCAGCATCCAATTTACAGATAAATGCAGTCTTTAGGCTACTTTCACAATTGCGTTCTTGCTGGATCCGTCAAGGATCAGCAATAGCGCTTCCGTTAGGATAATACAACCGGCTGCATGTATTAAGAATGGATCTGGTTGTATTATCTCTGAAATGTCCATGATGGATCCGGGACTAAAACCATTGCAAGTCAATGGGCGCAAGATCCGTTTTCTTTTGTGTCCGAGAAAACAGATCCAGCTTTATTGACTTACATTGTGTTTTATGCTGGATCTGTCTTGCTCCGCATCCCATGACACACTCAAAAACGTTGCTTACAGCGTTTTTCTGTCCGGCATGGGAACGGTGCACTCTGTTCTGTTTAGTTTTGCCCCCATTGGCAATGAACAGGGACAAAACTGAAGCGTTCTCCTCCGCTATTGAGAACCTATGATGGATCTCAATACCTGAAAGGGAAAAACGCTAATGTGAAAGTAGCCTTATTTCATCCAGTAAAAAACAATCCAAACAGCAAAGGATACACAACTTACTCATTTCGAGTCTATAGCTCGCCTTTACTCATGGTTACAAGTGTGGGTGTAACCATGAGTAAGGGCAAGCTGTACGCTCCAAAACATAGGTGGTGTACTGTATTCTTTTCTGTTTGGATTGTTTTTATTGGATGAACAGCTGAGCTGTACACAAGGTAACAAAGTGTTCTGTCCTACTTCTTTGGCCTCATGCACACGACCGTTGTTTGGGTCCGCATCCGAGCCGCTGTTTTGGCGGCTCGGATGCAGACCCATTCACTTCAATGGGACCACAAAAGATGCGGACAGCACTCCGTGTGCGGTCCGCATCCGTTGCTCCGTTCCGCGGCCCCACTAAAAAAATATTTTCCGCGCTTTGCGCACAAGAATAGGCATTTATATTTATGCCCGGACCGCAAAAAACAGCACGGTCGTGTGCATGCGGCCTTTCGGAGTGTGGATTGCTTCTGGGTTCACAGCAGTGGAATCCTGCTGGACCTTCACTCATACTCCAATACTTTGGAGTGGCACTCTCCATCACCTGCTAGTAAATGCTTAATTTTTTACATTTATTTTTTAAATATGCATTTGAAATAACAAAGGGTGTGATGAGACAAAATATTTAATATGTTGTTCTAAGCACTGGACAATTCCTTTTGGGAGTTACCTGAAAATGAATGTATTTACTGAGGTTAAAGTGTTCTGCATACAGGTGAAGGTATTCTAAGATATTGGAATGATGCAGGTATACAGGAAAATCTTCAGGCATTGGGAAATCACTGTAGCACATCATCTCTTTGGAAGTATTTGTGAAAACTGATTTATAAATGCTAGCCCTGTCTTCTTCCACAGTTTCCTATAGGAATGACAATGGTAAACATTTAGAAGATACAAGCAGAGAACCCACACTTCATTGTGTACAACCCAATTAAAACTGCAGCACCAACGTTATAAGGCTGCTTACTAGTGTTGATTGAGCATGCTCGGCCAAACACCAGTTCAGCTCGATCATCTCGATGCTCGGCACATGGCTGTATTCGGCCGAATTCCGCATATGATCGAGCGCAATGCTCGAGTCTCCTCCCCGCCAGCCAATAAATGTGCAGGTAAGTACTGCCCTTCACTGTAATGCCGTAGCCATGTTGGTTACTGGCATTACAGTTATTGGTTGGCCGGAACGCGTCATCGGGTGCTATATAGCACCTGATGAAAAGTGTTCAGCTCACTGTTAGGCCTCTTTCACACTACAGGTTTTTTTTCCGTTTTGCGGGCCGTTTTTTGCATTCCGTATAAGGAACCATTCATTTCAATGGGTCCGCAAAAAAAAAACGGAATGTACTCTGTATGCATTCCGTTTCCGTATCTCCGTTTCGTGCAAAGATAAAACATGTCCTATATTTGGCCGCAAATCACGTTCCGTGGCTCCATTAAAGTCAATGGGTCCGCAAAAAAACGGAATGCATACGGAAATGCATCCGTATGTCTTCCGTATCTGTTTTTTGCGGAACCATCTATTGAAAATGTTATGCCCAGCCCAATTTGTTCTATGTAATTACTGTATACTGTATATGCCATACGGAAAAACGGAATGGAAAAACGGAACAGAAACGGAAACAAAAAACGGAACAACGGATCCGTGAAAAACGGACCGCAAAACACTGAAATAGCCATACGGTAGTGTGAAAGAGGCCTTAGTCAGGGAGAGCTGTGCTGAAGAAGGAAAAGATAGTCTAGGGAGTGAAAAAATTAAAATTTTACGTTTAAAAACTTGTCAGAAATCCTAAAGTCCTTTTAAGAACTATTGTTGTGTGTGGCAGCAGCAATATATATATTTTAGCGCAACCTGCGCTAAATTGCTAAAACTTTACAGACCCAAAAGTTATTTTAAGGACTATTGTGTGTGCAGCAATATCTATTTTTAGCGCATCCTGTGCTAAATAGCGTGCAATAGTTTGGCCGCTGCAGACAGCAACATTATCTCTCCTGTGTAACATGTGCGCATCCCAAAAATATCTGTGACATCCAGTGTACTTTTTCCATAGACGGTGTCCGCTGCGGACAGTAACATTACCTGGGGTACATTTCCTGTGTAACGTTTCCACATCCCAAATACCTGTGAAATTCCCTGTAATTTTTTATTAGCCGCTGCTGACATCAGCGACATTATCTGCAGTATTTTTCCTGTGTAATGTTTCCACATCCAAAATACCTGTGACATTCCATGTAATTTTTTATTAGCCACTGGTGACAGCATTGACATTATCTGCGGTATATCTCCTGTGTGACGTTTCCACAACACAAATACCTGTGACATTCCCTGTAATTTTTTATTAGATGCTGGTGACATCAGCGACATTATCTGCGGTATTTCTCCTTTGTAACATTTCCACATCCCAAATACCTGTGACATTCCCTGTAATTTTATATTAGCCGCTGATGACATCAGCGACATTATCTGCAGTATTTCTCCTGTGTGACGTTTCCCCATCCCAAATACCTTTTTAAATTTTTTTGCGCATACACTTACAAATCCTACTCTACTATACGTGTGACATACTTTCAAGCATATATAACATTTAATATTAAGAAGGCGAGCAGTAAGGGATAGGGAAGTGGCCGTGATGCTGATGGTGCATGCAGAGGCCGTGGCCCTGGGTGCGTTGAAACTGTGCCTGCTGCCACAGTACAAGAAAAACAATAATGCACGATACCTAACTTCATGTCCCAGTTTGCAGGGCGGCGCAGGACAACGCTCTTGAAGTCAGACCAGTGCGACCAGGTGGTCGGTTAGATTGCAGCAGATAATGCTTCCAGTCGGTTAAGCACCACCCTGTCTTCCACCAAGTCCAGTCTCAGTAGCCAAGAGTCTGGTCAACACAATTCTCACCCTGATCCTTCTACCTCCCACCATGGAGAGTCTTGCCAAACAAGTGATCCCACACTCAGATATTCTGAGGAGCTCTTTTCAGCACCATTCCTTCATTTGGCCCTCTCGACAAGCCCGCTTGAAGAGGGACATGAAGAGATCGTGTGCACTCTTGCGCATCCACAGTCACAAGAAGATGCGGGTGAGGAACGGCAATTAGTGTTTCACGAGGTGGATGATGATGATAAGACACGGTTGCCAATAAGTCAACGACAATTAGTGTCTCAAGAGGTTGATGATGAGGATGAGACACAATTGTCAATAACTGAGGTTGTTGTTAGGTCAATAAGTCAGGAGGATGAGCAGAGTGAGGAAGTGAAAGAGGAGGTGGTGGACGATGAAGTCACTGGCCCAACCTGGGAAGGTGGCAAGCCGAGCGAGGACAGCAGTACAGAGGGGGAGGGATCCGCAGGACCGAAACAGGCTGGAAGAGGCAGTGGGGTGGCAAAAGAGAGAAGGCAGGCCACACCAAACAGGCCCGCAACTGTTCCCCGGAGCACACCCTTGCAGAAATCTCCCTTGCCAAGGGGTAGGTGTTCCGCAGTCTTGTGCTTTTTTGAGTAAAGTGCGGACTATAAAAGAATTGTAATTTGCCTGTGCCATACAAAAATGAGCAGGGGCGTGAACACTAACAACCTCACCACCACCAGCATGATCCGCAACATGGCATCAAAGCACCGTAATAGGTGGGCCGAATGCCTGGGTCCACAATCTGTGTCTGCGGGTCACACCACTGCCTCCTCTTCCCCTGTGTTATGTGTTGGCCAATTCCCTGTCGAAGGCGCAGGCCCGGATGCCTCCCGCCCTGCATCTGGACCTTCACAAGCATTATCAGTGACCACCTCCACTTCCATGTCCCAACGCAGCGTACAAATGTCCTTACCCCAGGCATTTGTTAACAAGCGCAAATACCCAGCCACCCACCCACAGGCCATAGCACTAAATGCACACCTTTCCAAATTACTGGCCCTGGAAATGTTGCCATTTAGGCTTGTGGACACTGAGACTTTCCGCAGCCTGATGGCGGCTGTCCCTCGTTACGCAGTCCCCAGCCGCCACTATTTTCCTGGTGTGCCATGCCCACCCTACACCAGCATGTGTACCATAACATCACCCGTTCCCTGACCAACGCAGTTACTGGGAAGGTCCACTTAACCACTGACACATGGACAAGTGCTTTTGGCCAGGGACGCTACATTTCCCTGACGGCACACTGGGTGAATGTTGTGATGGCCGAGAGCGAGTCGTTACCGGCGAGTTGCTACCGACGCCAAGGATTGCGGACCCTAATTCCATAAGGGTTTCCGCGACCACCTACATTAGTGGCTCCAACCCCCACTTCTCCTCCTCCACTTCCACCTGAGAATTTTCCTCTTGCAGCACCAGTCAGCCATCAGTTGGTAGCTGGAAGTAGTGTAGCACTGCAGTGAGGAAGCGTCAACAGGCCGATTTTAAGCTGATCTGCTTAGGTGACAAACAGCACACCGCCGCAAGAGCTGTGGCAGGGGATAAGAGACCAGGCATGGTTGTGTCTGATAATGGCCGTAACTTGGTGGCGCCTTTGGAGCTCGGCAAGCTGACACACATCCTATGCCTAGCCCACATCTTTAACTTAGTGGTTCAGTGGTTTCTCAAAACCTACCCCAATTTGCCTGAGCTACTAGTGAGGGTGTGCCCATTTCCGCAAGTCATCAACAGCTTCCGCCGGTCTGTCAATGCTGCAGCAGCGCTTACAACTGCCAGCTCACCGACTGTTGTGCAACATGAGCACGTGCTGGAACTTGACGTTCCACATGTTGGCCAGGCTTTGTGAGCAGGAGGGGCAGTAGTGGAATACCAGCTGCAACATGTTCATCGCCTTTCCAGTCAGCTTCCGCTCTTCACAAGCGAGGAGTGGGCATGGATGTCTGACCTCTGTGAGGTTTTAAGAAACTTTGAGGAATCAACACAGATGGTGAGCGGCGATAAAACTATTATCAGCATCATCATCCCACTTCTGTGTCTACTCAAACGCTAGCTGTTCACAATTAAGGCCGACGCTTTGCATGTGGAAGAGGTGGAAATGGGGGAAGACATTACACAGGGTGATAGCCAGACAACCCTCAGTTTGTCTTCTTAGCGCAAATTGGATGGATGATGATGACTGATAATACGGGTGCCTCCGCTACAGAGGGTAATACCCATGGAAGTTAAATTCGATCTGTTCAGCGTGGATAGGCAGAAGAGGAGGATGAGGATGAGGAGATTGAGAGTCATCCTCCTGATGACGACAGCGAAGTCTTGCCTGTTGGGACTCTGGCACACATGGCTGACTTTATGTTAGGCTGCCTTTCCTGTAACATACGTGTTATGCGCATTTTGGACAACACTGATTACTGGTTGTTCACCCTTCTCGACCCCCGCTACAAAGAGAACTTCTTATCTCTCATTCCTGTGATGGAGAGGACAAGCAAAATGGTACAATACCAGAAGATCCTTGTGGAAAAATTGCTCCAAAAATTTCCAGCTGACAACGCTGGCGGCAGAGTACGTAGTTCCTTGGGCAACCGAGGAGGGGAGATGAGGGGAGCACACAGCAGTTTTAACAGAGGCAGGGCAACACTCTCCAAAGCCTGGGACAGTTTTATGACACCCCGCCAGCACCCTCACCCTGATGCGCGGCCTAGTGTCACAAGGAGGGAAAGATTTTGGAAGATGGTGAAGGAGTGCGTAGAAGACAGTGTCATCGTCCTCAATGATCCCTCTGTGCCTTACAACTACTGGGTGTCCAAGCTGGACACGTGGCATGAACTGGCGCTCTACGCCTTGGAGGTGCTGGCCTGCCCTGCCGGCAGCATTTTGTCAGAGCGGGTATTTAGTGCTGCTGGGGACATAATAACTGATAAGCGCATCCGCCTGTCAACTGAAAATACTGATAGATTGACTCTTATAAAAATGAACAAGGCCTGGATTGCCCCTGACTTCTCTACTCCACCAGAGGAAAGCTGCAGAACATAAAGGTACTTTAAATGTTTTTTTTTATAATGTACTGAATACACTGTATTCCCATGCACCCCTTCCACCACAAAAAAGGGTATATGGTTCAATCTTCCTTTTTCTCATCCTCCTCCTCTTCCATCAAATAAACATGCTTATTAGTTTGCCCTCTCTCCTAATGTTGTAGAGGGTCAGCTCACCTGCAGGCCCTCGCATATAATGTTTTAGAGGGACATCTCAGCAGCAGGCCCTCACCTACAATCTTTTAGAGGGCCAGCTCACCTGCAGGCCCTCGCATGTAATGTTTTAAAGGGTCAGCTCACCAGCAGGCCCTCACCTACAATCTTTTAGAGGGTCAGCTCACCTGCAGGCCCTCGCATATAATGTTTTAGAGGTTCAGCTCACCAGCAGGCCCTCAACCATACTGTTTTACAGGGTCAGCTCACCAGCAGGCCCTCACCTACAATCTTTTAGAGGGTCAGCTCACCAGCAGTCCCTCGCATATAATGTTTTTCAGGGTCAGCTCACCAGCAGGCTCTCAACCATAATGTTTTACAGGGTCAGCTCACCAGCAGGCCCTCGTTCATAGTTTTTTCAATGGTTAGCTAAGCAGCAGGCACTTCCCCATAATTTTTTCAATGGTCAGCTCTGCAGCAGGCACTCGCCCCTAATGTTTTAGAGAGTCAGCTCTGCAGCAGACCCTCACCCCTAATGTTTTAGATGGTCATCTCAGCAGCAGGCCCTCGCCCGTAATGTTTTAGAGGGTCACCAGCAGGCCCTTGCTCCTAATGTTTTTGAGGGTCACCAGCAGGCCATCAATCATAATTTTTCAAGGGTGTATGATAGGGATGAGCGAACCCGAACTGTATAGTTCGGGTTCGTACCGAATTTTGGGGTGTCCGTGACACGGACCCGAACCCTAACATTTTCGTAAAAGTCCGGGTTCGGGTTCGGTGTTCGGCGCTTTCTTGGCGCTTTTTGAAAGGCTGCAAAGCAGCCAATCAACAAGCGTCATACTACTTGCCCCAAGAAGCCATCACAGCCTTGCCTACTATTGGCATGGCTGTGATTGGCCAGTGCAGCATGTGACCCAGCCTCTATATAAGCTTGGGTCACGTAGCGCTGCACGTCACTCTGCTGATACAAGCGTAGGGAGAGGTTGCTGCTGCGACGTTAGGGCGAGATTAGGCAGATTAACTCCTCCAAAAGACTTCTTTCAGTGATCGATCTCCAGCTGTGGATCATTGAAGTGCTGATATTGAATTGCTCACTTTTTTTAGGCTGCCCAGAGCGTTTTTATATCACTTTTTTCTGGGGTGATCGGCGGCCATTTTGTGGCTTGTGGTGCGCCAGCACAAGCTACCACCAAGTGCATTTAACCATCAATAGTGTGGTTATTTTTTGCTATATCCTACATCAGGTGCGGGCTGAGCCTGTGTCACCCAAGTGCATTTAACCATCAATAGTGTGGTTATTTTTTGGCCATATACTACATCAGGTGCAGGCTGAGCCTGTGTCACCCAAGTGCATTTAACCATCAATAGTGTGGTTATTTTTTGCTATATCCTACATCAGGGTCAAGCTTTCATCAAGTGCATTTAACCATCAATAGTGTAGTTATTTTTTGGCCATATACTACATCAGGTGCAGGATGAGCCTGTGTCACCCAAGTGCATTTAACCATCAATAGTGTGGTTATTTTTTGGCCATATACTACATCAGGGGCAAGTTGAGCCTGTCACCCAGCGCCTAAAAAATAGGCCTGACATTTCTATTCCTCCAAATCAGTACTGTTTTAGCTGGTCAAGTTATTTTTAGTGACTGTAAAAGCACAGTTTTTGTTCTGGGTTGAAAAACAATTCCCAAATTTGCCATTCTCAAAATTAGTAGTTTCTGCTATATCAGGCCTACTTTAAATCTATCCCAAAAAGGGTATATTAGATTCAAGGTGCTGATAGTGTCATTCCTAAAAACTTAACAACAATTCCAGCATATAGAGTAACCCCTAAAACAATAATTTTATTGGTATACCTTAAAAAGGATCCCACTTGGGTCCACTTGTTATAACGCAAATAATATGAAAACAGAATGGTGTATCCTATAATTGCATCCAGTATACTTGGTAACCTGGGGTATGGGGATATTTGTCCCTATAGCTACCCCTGTCCTATAACCTCAGCCCAGGGAGAGCTCCTGATGGTGGAGGCCCCCTGTCCACGTACCTAGACTTCTACCCCTCACAGGTCCCTATGGGGGTACAGCAGGGATATTCCTAGTTTACCAAGAAATAAGGCGAGGATATAAAACACTAATGGATATACATATATATATATATCGACTGGATGCAAAAAGAAAAAAAAAAAAAAAAAAAACACAAAAAAAAAACAATAATAACGTGGTACAGACATATACAAAAATACAATCAGTCAGGGTTGACTATATAGTCATACACCTAAACTACCTCGACGCGTCTCCCCCATAAACAGTGTCATGGGATCATCAGGAGGTATAATATAACATTAGTCTATACAAAGTAGATGCAACCATATAGATACTGGCATATAGCCAGGTCACATAGAAAAGTGCTACACGATGTATACCAGCATAAAGCCAGGTCACACATATGTGCGACCTGGCTTTATGCTGGTATACATCGTGTAGCACTTTTCTATGTGACCTGGCTATATGCCAGTATCTATATGGTTGCATCTACTTTGTATAGACTAATGTTATATTATACCTCCTGATGATCCCATGACACTGTTTATGGGGGAAACGCGTCGAGGTAGTTTAGGTGTATGACTATATAGTCAACCCTGACTGATTGTATTTTTGTATATGTCTGTACCACGTTATTATTGTTTTTTTTTGTGTTTTTTTTTTTTGCATCCAGTCGATATATATATATATGTATATCCATTAGTGTTTTATATCCTCGCCTTATTTCTTGGTAAACTAGGAATATCCCTGCTGTACCCCCATAGGGACCTGTGAGGGGTAGAAGTCTAGGTACGTGGACAGGGGGCCTCCACCATCAGGAGCTCTCCCTGGGCTGAGGTTATAGGACAGGGGTAGCTATAGGGACAAATATCCCCATACCCCAGGTTACCAAGTATACTGGATGCAATTATAGGATACACCATTCTGTTTTCATATTATTTGCGTTATAACAAGTGGACCCAAGTGGGATCCTTTTTAAGGTATACCAATAAAATTATTGTTTTAGGGGTTACTCTATATGCTGGAATTGTTTACAACTATTTACCCCATTATATATCCATGTATATTGATATTGCTGGAATTTGAAAAACTTAATACACACGCTACAGTGCAGATACAAGTCTAATTCTGTGATTAAACGTATACCTGGCACACAGCGCCTAAAAAATAGGCCTGACATTTATATTCCTCCAAATCAGTACTGTTTTAGCTGGTCAAATTATTTTTAGTGACCGTAAAAGCACAGTTTTTGTTCTGGGTTGAAAAACTATTCCCAAATTTGCCATTCTCAAAATTAGTAGTTTCTGCTATATCAGGCCTACTTTAAATCTATCCCTAAAAGGGTATATTAGATTCAAGGTGCTGATAGGGTCATTCTGAAAACAGTGCTACAGTGCAGATACAAGTCTAATTCTGTGATTAAACGTATACCTGTCACCCAGCGCCTAAAAAATAGGCCTCACATTTATATTCAGCTAAATATGTCATTACTGGTGTGCGTGTATTAGTGTAATACGGTACCTAAATAGATAGCCAGACAGTGTTAGGTGTCTGTAAAAAAAGTAAAATAGTAGAAGACTGGCACTCTCAACACAGGGGTCATTAGGTTGCAAATCACAAAATTTAATGTAAGTACATAAAAGGTTAAAATTAATATTGATAAAATGCGTAATTACATACACTGTTGATAAATAAACACAGTCTGGTATCAATGGTAACAAATAAATCAAGGTGATAAATTTTATCAATGTTGCAAGTCCTTGAGAAATTAGCAATAAAGGGATAAAACTTCTTTTTTATTCCTAATGGAGAAAGATCCAATATTGAGATACTTCAGTTGTGTTGAACTTTAGGTATAGTGTTCCTTTTCAAGCAGGCTATAGATTTTAACAGCTCAGAGTATATCTGATAACGCCCACTCTATTAGTATACTTCAATAATAATCAATCCCTCTGGTATTTCAAGGCATATATGATATCAGCCCGCTATACGGGTATGTCTTTATATCAGTCCGGCACTCCGGGACGGTGTACAGATGACAACCCACTATGTGGGCTTACCTTCTCCTTTGTGTCGGACAAACCTCCAAGTGGTCTAAGCGCTGCTGAGAGCCGGCGTCCCGGCTGTTTCTTGGTCAGCGTTCCACGTGGAGTCGGAGACAGGATCGTCACTCCGGAAGTGACGTAGCGGCCAGTTGTATGAAGCACAAGCTTCGTTTTCGTCCGGTCAGGGATACAGTGCACTGTTATCCCACAAAATATAAGGGAAATCTTCTTATAGCTGGGTCATATATAGATCTTTGTCCAGATCCCTAGAAACCAAACGCGTTTCGAGGAGACCTCTCCTCTTCCTCAGTGGTAATGACCCTACTCCATGTTGGATTGATTTTTATACTCCTAGCTGGAAATTCCAAAAGTCAGAAATGGAATATTTTTCAACAACATTTTATCTCTTTTTAGATGTGTTGGATATTATTTTTTCTTTTTTCATGTATATCCTGCATATTTTTTCTCATCTACTATTTCATTAATCGCCTTACTTTTCAATTTTTCTACTTGCGTTTTTGTTGCGTTTTAGGTGCGTTTTTGTTTGGCACATGCGTTTTTTTGGCAAAAGCTGCAGATTTGCTCAGGATACCAAAATCCTACAAGGATTTTGTTGCAACAACTCTACTTAAACTTTTATGGTGATTTTTATCAGCCAATTTTTTAAAAATCATATTTCAATTATATCTCATTAATTCATTTGCCATCTTTCCTCATATACTGTATACCAAACGGCATCATAAATACATATAAAAAATTATAAAACTTTTATTATTTAAAAATAATAAAAATGTGAACTGCATTGTTATAATTCCCATTCAATATAACATCCTATTCGGATTGTTCAAAGTACAATGGATATTTATCAAAATATTCATCCAATGTCAACAAGATATAGAGAGTGAGTCGATTTTGTATTTTAAAGATATGGCAGAAGTTCTTTTGGAATTATAGATCATTTTCCGGATATATAATATTAGGCAGGGAAAAGGGTACACATGTCTGTCTCCGAGAGAGAGCCGCAGCACTGATAAACAGTCAAGCATGCGATTCCCTAACGGAGAGAAACATATGTCCCATAATATTAAAGAAAGCCAAAAATCTCCAACTCTGCATTTAATCCTCTAGGTATAAGACTTCCAAAATCATAAATTCGTTTCGATTCTGCCCTTGACATTTTTTCAATGTGGTTGCCTCCCCTCCAGTCATGATCTATCTGCTCCAGTGCTAGGAAGGAAAGGCCTCCGCCATCTTTGTTGTGGATTTCTTTAAAATGCCTTGATAGAGCATTATTTTCACAGCCTTTGGCTATATTGTTTAAATGTTCAGACATGCGGACCTTTAACTGTCGTTTAGTCCTCCCAACATATTGTTTATTGCATGGGCACTGGATCAGATAGACCACGCTGGAGGAGTTGCATGTCAAAAAGCCTTTAATATCCATCGAGAATGCATTCTGAGTTGAGGAGATTTTTTCTGTTTTTTTAGGAAATTTAGTTTTTTTGCATCCTATACAGGACCCACATCTAAAGAAGCCATCTGGTTTTAGCCAGTTTTGGTTTATTTTCTTCTGCTTTCTTTTGACAGTCGGCGCTATCTGAATACCTAAATTGGGCGCTTTAGTATAAGTTATAAGGGGATTTACTGGGAGTAATGGACCAATAATTTTGTCATGGAGGAAATGATGCCAGTGACGTTTTATGATTCCTGTTATCTGTTTGGAGCAAGCGTTATACGGCAGGATCATCCTGAATTCTGAATTTTGGTTTAATTTCTGTATTTTATTTTCATCAAAGAAAGTGGCTCTCTCCAACTTTCTCACTTTGTTTAGTGCCTCATCTAATAATTTATCTGGATAGAGCTTTTCTTTAAACTGTATATTCATTATGGAGGCTTCTCTTTCAAACTGAGTTTCTTCTGTACAGTTTCTTCTAATACGTCGAAACTGTCCAAAAGGAATATTCATAAGCCAGGTTGGCAAATGACAGCTTGAAAAAAGGATGAACCCATTTTTTGCTGTCGGTTTGTGATGAGTATTACAAATATATTTGTTTTCTTTTCTCATGATCTGAATATCCAAAAAATCTATTTTTTCTGTGTCCGGTCCAACCGTAAAACACAGATTATATTTATTGACATTCAGGTCTTCCAAAAATTTGGATAAGCTAATCTCATCTTTGCGCCAAATAAAAATAATATCATCTATATAACGCCGCCATAGGACCAGGTCCCCCCCCAGTCTAGAGCCAATAGTCTCCTGCTCCCACTGGGCCAGGAACAAATTGGCATAACTGGGGGCGAACCTGGTTCCCATGGCGGTGCCCCTCAACTGTAAATAAAAATCTTCCTCAAACATGAAATAATTGTGGCGTAAAATATGGTCAACTCCCTCCACAATGAAGTCTATCTGTTCTGTTTTGAGGGTGTTATCCCCCTTTAATTGTTTCTTAAGAGCCTCCACTCCCTGCTCATGATCTATCACCGTATATAGTGATTGGACGTCCAATGTATTTATAATCCATTCTGGTTGGACGTCCAAACCTTCTAATTCTTTTATTATTTGTGTAGTGTCTCTAATATGAGACATAGATTTTTTAACGAAGGGCTGAAGTAAAGTGTCCAAATACTGCGACAGATTGGATGTCAGGGAACCTATTCCTGATATAATAGGGCGACCGGGGGGATTGGTCAAGTCCTTATGTATTTTTGGTAAACAGTAAAATATTGGCAATCTCCCCGGTGTGCCCATAATAAATCTATGTTCATTTTCTTGGAGGATCCCCTGCTGTAATCCTCTGTCGCAGTATTCTAATAAGGAGGCTCTGAATGTTGTCAGAGGATCTGCTTTAATCAATCTATATGTAGATTGATCCATAAGTTGTCTCATACATTCATTATGGTATTGTTCTTGTCCCCAGATGACTATAGCGCCACCCTTATCAGCCGGTCGAATAATTATATTATGTTCTTTCTGGAGTTCCTGTAAGGCTTTAAACTCTCCTCTAGTTAGATTATTACTATTGTAATTTCTTTCTTTCATCCGTTCTAGATCTGTTTCCACATTTTTTTGAAAAGCCATCATTTCAGGACTTATTTCGGCTCTGGGAAATTTTTTTGATTTACACTTTAGTTGAGTATGTGTAAATGGGTCACTTCGTTCATTATTAGTAGTTGCCGGATTTTTTAAAAAATATTTTTTTAAACATAATTTTCTAATAAATTTTTGAATACCTATATAGGTATTAAATTTATTCAATTTAGTGGTAGGGGCAAATTTCAAACCTTTGTTTAATAACGTGATCTGTTGTGGACTAAGATTAATGGTGCTAAGATTAATTATATTATTTGAATCCATATTCAGTAGTGTCTTCTGTGCTCGAATTTTCTTTTTTCCTCTTCGTGTCTTTGTGGTTTTGGAGGATACTGTTTGTGGTGTTGTTGTTGATTGTCTTGTGTGTAATTTTTCTGTGTATTGTGCTCGTGTTTTCGTAGATGAGCTTTCACATAAGTGGGTTTCCTTTGTTCTTGTGGTGAAATTCTGTGTCGCAAATTGTAAGGGGGTCTGTGAGGGGTTTGTGTCATTATGTTTTGTTCCGGTGAGCGTGACCCTCTCCGCCGAATTCTCGGTGGATGATGGGGGGGAGTTTGATCTAAAAAAGAATGATGTGTCAGGGTTTCATATCGATTTTGAGTTGGTATATTATATATCTCGCGTTCAGGGGTTTCTTCCCGTACATAATCATGTACATCCCCTATTGGATCTATCCTATTTGTCCGATTTTCATTGCTATAAGGCTTAGATATATTTTTATGTTTTTTGCCCTTCTTCAATATAATCTCCTGTTCCATTTTATCAAGACTCTTACAGAGTCTCTCCTGCCACATATTATATATCTCATTTTGTGGTAATTTATCTAATATAATTTTTAATTCAGAGATTTTCTGAGACAAGTTGGCCAAAATCTCAGATCTCCTTTTTATAATTAATTCTACAAGCTCCCGTGATTGTTTCATAAGGAGCCCTTGCCATTCTTTGTCGAACTCTTCCCCCATTAAATCTTGTGCAGGTGTTTTTATTATTTGCAATCCTTTTGGGATTCTATCATAAGTTAAATACTGTTTTAAAGATCGTATCTCCCAAATTTGCCTAAGTTGTTTCTGCATAATCCATTCAAGTTCTCTGAACGTATCCGAAACGGATGTCTCCCCACTTTCGCTATGGGAATTGTCCGTACCATTAAACATAAAGGTTTCTGCCTTTTGTTTTTTGCTTTCCATATGACTCCATATGTCCATGGCGGCGATATGGGGTGCTAAATTTCCTAATTGGGTGAAAATCAAGTCAAAGAAAAGGAAATATAGGAAATAGCTCACCCACTCGCATCCACTACGAGGTGCTCTAGTCTAAATGTGAAACACCCTTCACGGCAAAAATAGTAAAATAGTAGAAGACTGGCACTCTCAACACAGGGGTCATTAGGTTGCAAATCACAAAATTTAATGTAAGTACATAAAAGGTTAAAATTAATATTGATAAAATGCGTAATTACATACACTGTTGATAAATAAACACAGTCTGGTATCAATGGTAACAAATAAATCAAGGTGATAAATTTTATCAATGTTGCAAGTCCTTGAGAAATTAGCAATAAAGGGATAAAACTTCTTTTTTATTCCTAATGGAGAAAGATCCAATATTGAGATACTTCAGTTGTGTTGAACTTTAGGTATAGTGTTCCTTTTCAAGCAGGCTATAGATTTTAACAGCTCAGAGTATATCTGATAACGCCCACTCTATTAGTATACTTCAATAATAATCAATCCCTCTGGTATTTCAAGGCATATATGATATCAGCCCGCTATACGGGTATGTCTTTATATCAGTCCGGCACTCCGGGACGGTGTACAGATGACAACCCACTATGTGGGCTTACCTTCTCCTTTGTGTCGGACAAACCTCCAAGTGGTCTAAGCGCTGCTGAGAGCCGGCGTCCCGGCTGTTTCTTGGTCAGCGTTCCACGTGGAGTCGGAGACAGGATCGTCACTCCGGAAGTGACGTAGCGGCCAGTTGTATGAAGCACAAGCTTCGTTTTCGTCCGGTCAGGGATACAGTGCACTGTTATCCCACAAAATATAAGGGAAATCTTCTTATAGCTGGGTCATATATAGATCTTTGTCCAGATCCCTAGAAACCAAACGCGTTTCGAGGAGACCTCTCCTCTTCCTCAGTGGTAATGACCCTACTCCATGTTGGATTGATTTTTATACTCCTAGCTGGAAATTCCAAAAGTCAGAAATGGAATATTTTTCAACAACATTTTATCTCTTTTTAGATGTGTTGGATATTATTTTTTCTTTTTTCATGTATATCCTGCATATTTTTTCTCATCTACTATTTCATTAATCGCCTTACTTTTCAATTTTTCTACTTGCGTTTTTGTTGCGTTTTAGGTGCGTTTTTGTTTGGCACATGCGTTTTTTTGGCAAAAGCTGCAGATTTGCTCAGGATACCAAAATCCTACAAGGATTTTGTTGCAACAACTCTACTTAAACTTTTATGGTGATTTTTATCAGCCAATTTTTTAAAAATCATATTTCAATTATATCTCATTAATTCATTTGCCATCTTTCCTCATATACTGTATACCAAACGGCATCATAAATACATATAAAAAATTATAAAACTTTTATTATTTAAAAATAATAAAAATGTGAACTGCATTGTTATAATTCCCATTCAATATAACATCCTATTCGGATTGTTCAAAGTACAATGGATATTTATCAAAATATTCATCCAATGTCAACAAGATATAGAGAGTGAGTCGATTTTGTATTTTAAAGATATGGCAGAAGTTCTTTTGGAATTATAGATCATTTTCCGGATATATAATATTAGGCAGGGAAAAGGGTACACATGTCTGTCTCCGAGAGAGAGCCGCAGCACTGATAAACAGTCAAGCATGCGATTCCCTAACGGAGAGAAACATATGTCCCATAATATTAAAGAAAGCCAAAAATCTCCAACTCTGCATTTAATCCTCTAGGTATAAGACTTCCAAAATCATAAATTCGTTTCGATTCTGCCCTTGACATTTTTTCAATGTGGTTGCCTCCCCTCCAGTCATGATCTATCTGCTCCAGTGCTAGGAAGGAAAGGCCTCCGCCATCTTTGTTGTGGATTTCTTTAAAATGCCTTGATAGAGCATTATTTTCACAGCCTTTGGCTATATTGTTTAAATGTTCAGACATGCGGACCTTTAACTGTCGTTTAGTCCTCCCAACATATTGTTTATTGCATGGGCACTGGATCAGATAGACCACGCTGGAGGAGTTGCATGTCAAAAAGCCTTTAATATCCATCGAGAATGCATTCTGAGTTGAGGAGATTTTTTCTGTTTTTTTAGGAAATTTAGTTTTTTTGCATCCTATACAGGACCCACATCTAAAGAAGCCATCTGGTTTTAGCCAGTTTTGGTTTATTTTCTTCTGCTTTCTTTTGACAGTCGGCGCTATCTGAATACCTAAATTGGGCGCTTTAGTATAAGTTATAAGGGGATTTACTGGGAGTAATGGACCAATAATTTTGTCATGGAGGAAATGATGCCAGTGACGTTTTATGATTCCTGTTATCTGTTTGGAGCAAGCGTTATACGGCAGGATCATCCTGAATTCTGAATTTTGGTTTAATTTCTGTATTTTATTTTCATCAAAGAAAGTGGCTCTCTCCAACTTTCTCACTTTGTTTAGTGCCTCATCTAATAATTTATCTGGATAGAGCTTTTCTTTAAACTGTATATTCATTATGGAGGCTTCTCTTTCAAACTGAGTTTCTTCTGTACAGTTTCTTCTAATACGTCGAAACTGTCCAAAAGGAATATTCATAAGCCAGGTTGGCAAATGACAGCTTGAAAAAAGGATGAACCCATTTTTTGCTGTCGGTTTGTGATGAGTATTACAAATATATTTGTTTTCTTTTCTCATGATCTGAATATCCAAAAAATCTATTTTTTCTGTGTCCGGTCCAACCGTAAAACACAGATTATATTTATTGACATTCAGGTCTTCCAAAATTTGGATAAGCTAATCTCATCTTTGCGCCAAATAAAAATAATATCATCTATATAACGCCGCCATAGGACCAGGTCTATCCAGATAAATTATTAGATGAGGCACTAAACAAAGTGAGAAAGTTGGAGAGAGCCACTTTCTTTGATGAAAATAAAATACAGAAATTAAACCAAAATTCAGAATTCAGGATGATCCTGCCGTATAACGCTTGCTCCAAACAGATAACAGGAATCATAAAACGTCACTGGCATCATTTCCTCCATGACAAAATTATTGGTCCATTACTCCCAGTAAATCCCCTTATAACTTATACTAAAGCGCCCAATTTAGGTATTCAGATAGCGCCGACTGTCAAAAGAAAGCAGAAGAAAATAAACCAAAACTGGCTAAAACCAGATGGCTTCTTTAGATGTGGGTCCTGTATAGGATGCAAAAAAACTAAATTTCCTAAAAAAACAGAAAAAATCTCCTCAACTCAGAATGCATTCTCGATGGATATTAAAGGCTTTTTGACATGCAACTCCTCCAGCGTGGTCTATCTGATCCAGTGCCCATGCAATAAACAATATGTTGGGAGGACTAAACGACAGTTAAAGGTCCGCATGTCTGAACATTTAAACAATATAGCCAAAGGCTGTGAAAATAATGCTCTATCAAGGCATTTTAAAGAAATCCACAACAAAGATGGCGGAGGCCTTTCCTTCCTAGCACTGGAGCAGATAGATCATGACTGGAGGGGAGGCAACCACATTGAAAAAATGTCAAGGGCAGAATCGAAACGAATTTATGATTTTGGAAGTCTTATACCTAGAGGATTAAATGCAGAGTTGGAGATTTTTGGCTTTCTTTAATATTATGGGACATATGTTTCTCTCCGTTAGGGAATCGCATGCTTGACTGTTTATCAGTGCTGCGGCTCTCTCTCGGAGACAGACATGTGTACCCTTTTCCCTGCCTAATATTATATATCCGGAAAATGATCTATAATTCCAAAAGAACTTCTGCCATATCTTTAAAATACAAAATCGACTCACTCTCTATATCTTGTTGACATTGGATGAATATTTTGATAAATATCCATTGTACTTTGAACAATCCGAATAGGATGTTATATTGAATGGGAATTATAACAATGCAGTTCACATTTTTATTATTTTTAAATAATAAAAGTTTTATAATTTTTTTATATGTATTTATGATGCCGTTTGGTATACAGTATATGAGGAAAGATGGCAAATGAATTAATGAGATATAATTGAAATATGATTTTTAAAAAATTGGCTGATAAAAATCACCATAAAAGTTTAAGTAGAGTTGTTGCAACAAAATCCTTGTAGGATTTTGGTATCCTGAGCAAATCTGCAGCTTTTGCCAAAAAAACGCATGTGCCAAACAAAAACGCACCTAAAACGCAACAAAAACGCAAGTAGAAAAATTGAAAAGTAAGGCGATTAATGAAATAGTAGATGAGAAAAAATATGCAGGATATACATGAAAAAAGAAAAAATAATATCCAACACATCTAAAAAGAGATAAAATGTTGTTGAAAAATATTCCATTTCTGACTTTTGGAATTTCCAGCTAGGAGTATAAAAATCAATCCAACATGGAGTAGGGTCATTACCACTGAGGAAGAGGAGAGGTCTCCTCGAAACGCGTTTGGTTTCTAGGGATCTGGACAAAGATCTATATATGACCCAGCTATAAGAAGATTTCCCTTATATTTTGTGGGATAACAGTGCACTGTATCCCTGACCGGACGAAAACGAAGCTTGTGCTTCATACAACTGGCCGCTACGTCACTTCCGGAGTGACGATCCTGTCTCCGACTCCACGTGGAACGCTGACCAAGAAACAGCCGGGACGCCGGCTCTCAGCAGCGCTTAGACCACTTGGAGGTTTGTCCGACACAAAGGAGAAGGTAAGCCCACATAGTGGGTTGTCATCTGTACACCGTCCCGGAGTGCCGGACTGATATAAAGACATACCCGTATAGCGGGCTGATATCATATATGCCTTGAAATACCAGAGGGATTGATTATTATTGAAGTATACTAATAGAGTGGGCGTTATCAGATATACTCTGAGCTGTTAAAATCTATAGCCTGCTTGAAAAGGAACACTATACCTAAAGTTCAACACAACTGAAGTATCTCAATATTGGATCTTTCTCCATTAGGAATAAAAAAGAAGTTTTATCCCTTTATTGCTAATTTCTCAAGGACTTGCAACATTGATAAAATTTATCACCTTGATTTATTTGTTACCATTGATACCAGACTGTGTTTATTTATCAACAGTGTATGTAATTACGCATTTTATCAATATTAATTTTAACCTTTTATGTACTTACATTAAATTTTGTGATTTGCAACCTAATGACCCCTGTGTTGAGAGTGCCAGTCTTCTACTATTTTACTATTTTTGCCGTGAAGGGTGTTTCACATTTAGACTAGAGCACCTCGTAGTGGATGCGAGTGGGTGAGCTATTTCCTATATTTCCTTTTCTTTGACTTGATTTTCACCCAATTAGGAAATTTAGCACCCCATATCGCCGCCATGGACATATGGAGTCATATGGAAAGCAAAAAACAAAAGGCAGAAACCTTTATGTTTAATGGTACGGACAATTCCCATAGCGAAAGTGGGGAGACATCCGTTTCGGATACGTTCAGAGAACTTGAATGGATTATGCAGAAACAACTTAGGCAAATTTGGGAGATACGATCTTTAAAACAGTATTTAACTTATGATAGAATCCCAAAAGGATTGCAAATAATAAAAACACCTGCACAAGATTTAATGGGGGAAGAGTTCGACAAAGAATGGCAAGGGCTCCTTATGAAACAATCACGGGAGCTTGTAGAATTAATTATAAAAAGGAGATCTGAGATTTTGGCCAACTTGTCTCAGAAAATCTCTGAATTAAAAATTATATTAGATAAATTACCACAAAATGAGATATATAATATGTGGCAGGAGAGACTCTGTAAGAGTCTTGATAAAATGGAACAGGAGATTATATTGAAGAAGGGCAAAAAACATAAAAATATATCTAAGCCTTATAGCAATGAAAATCGGACAAATAGGATAGATCCAATAGGGGATGTACATGATTATGTACGGGAAGAAACCCCTGAACGCGAGATATATAATATACCAACTCAAAATCGATATGAAACCCTGACACATCATTCTTTTTTAGATCAAACTCCCCCCCATCATCCACCGAGAATTCGGCGGAGAGGGTCACGCTCACCGGAACAAAACATAATGACACAAACCCCTCACAGACCCCCTTACAATTTGCGACACAGAATTTCACCACAAGAACAAAGGAAACCCACTTATGTGAAAGCTCATCTACGAAAACACGAGCACAATACACAGAAAAATTACACACAAGACAATCAACAACAACACCACAAACAGTATCCTCCAAAACCACAAAGACACGAAGAGGAAAAAAGAAAATTCGAGCACAGAAGACACTACTGAATATGGATTCAAATAATATAATTAATCTTAGCACCATTAATCTTAGTCCACAACAGATCACGTTATTAAACAAAGGTTTGAAATTTGCCCCTACCACTAAATTGAATAAATTTAATACCTATATAGGTATTCAAAAATTTATTAGAAAATTATGTTTAAAAAAATATTTTTTAAAAAATCCGGCAACTACTAATAATGAACGAAGTGACCCATTTACACATACTCAACTAAAGTGTAAATCAAAAAAATTTCCCAGAGCCGAAATAAGTCCTGAAATGATGGCTTTTCAAAAAAATGTGGAAACAGATCTAGAACGGATGAAAGAAAGAAATTACAATAGTAATAATCTAACTAGAGGAGAGTTTAAAGCCTTACAGGAACTCCAGAAAGAACATAATATAATTATTCGACCGGCTGATAAGGGTGGCGCTATAGTCATCTGGGGACAAGAACAATACCATAATGAATGTATGAGACAACTTATGGATCAATCTACATATAGATTGATTAAAGCAGATCCTCTGACAACATTCAGAGCCTCCTTATTAGAATACTGCGACAGAGGATTACAGCAGGGGATCCTCCAAGAAAATGAACATAGATTTATTATGGGCACACCGGGGAGATTGCCAATATTTTACTGTTTACCAAAAATACATAAGGACTTGACCAATCCCCCCGGTCGCCCTATTATATCAGGAATAGGTTCCCTGACATCCAATCTGTCGCAGTATTTGGACACTTTACTTCAGCCCTTCGTTAAAAAATCTATGTCTCATATTAGAGACACTACACAAATAATAAAAGAATTAGAAGGTTTGGACGTCCAACCAGAATGGATTATAAATACATTGGACGTCCAATCACTATATACGGTGATAGATCATGAGCAGGGAGTGGAGGCTCTTAAGAAACAATTAAAGGGGGATAACACCCTCAAAACAGAACAGATAGACTTCATTGTGGAGGGAGTTGACCATATTTTACGCCACAATTATTTCATGTTTGAGGAAGATTTTTATTTACAGTTGAGGGGCACCGCCATGGGAACCAGGTTCGCCCCCAGTTATGCCAATTTGTTCCTGGCCCAGTGGGAGCAGGAGACTATTGGCTCTAGACTGGGGGGGGACCTGGTCCTATGGCGGCGTTATATAGATGATATTATTTTTATTTGGCGCAAAGATGAGATTAGCTTATCCAAATTTTTGGAAGACCTGAATGTCAATAAATATAATCTGTGTTTTACGGTTGGACCGGACACAGAAAAAATAGATTTTTTGGATATTCAGATCATGAGAAAAGAAAACAAATATATTTGTAATACTCATCACAAACCGACAGCAAAAAATGGGTTCATCCTTTTTTCAAGCTGTCATTTGCCAACCTGGCTTATGAATACTCCTTTTGGACAGTTTCGACGTATTAGAAGAAACTGTACAGAAGAAACTCAGTTTGAAAGAGAAGCCTCCATAATGAATATACAGTTTAAAGAAAAGCTCTATCCAGATAAATTATTAGATGAGGCACTAAACAAAGTGAGAAAGTTGGAGAGAGCCACTTTCTTTGATGAAAATAAAATACAGAAATTAAACCAAAATTCAGAATTCAGGATGATCCTGCCGTATAACGCTTGCTCCAAACAGATAACAGGAATCATAAAACGTCACTGGCATCATTTCCTCCATGACAAAATTATTGGTCCATTACTCCCAGTAAATCCCCTTATAACTTATACTAAAGCGCCCAATTTAGGTATTCAGATAGCGCCGACTGTCAAAAGAAAGCAGAAGAAAATAAACCAAAACTGGCTAAAACCAGATGGCTTCTTTAGATGTGGGTCCTGTATAGGATGCAAAAAAACTAAATTTCCTAAAAAAACAGAAAAAATCTCCTCAACTCAGAATGCATTCTCGATGGATATTAAAGGCTTTTTGACATGCAACTCCTCCAGCGTGGTCTATCTGATCCAGTGCCCATGCAATAAACAATATGTTGGGAGGACTAAACGACAGTTAAAGGTCCGCATGTCTGAACATTTAAACAATATAGCCAAAGGCTGTGAAAATAATGCTCTATCAAGGCATTTTAAAGAAATCCACAACAAAGATGGCGGAGGCCTTTCCTTCCTAGCACTGGAGCAGATAGATCATGACTGGAGGGGAGGCAACCACATTGAAAAAATGTCAAGGGCAGAATCGAAACGAATTTATGATTTTGGAAGTCTTATACCTAGAGGATTAAATGCAGAGTTGGAGATTTTTGGCTTTCTTTAATATTATGGGACATATGTTTCTCTCCGTTAGGGAATCGCATGCTTGACTGTTTATCAGTGCTGCGGCTCTCTCTCGGAGACAGACATGTGTACCCTTTTCCCTGCCTAATATTATATATCCGGAAAATGATCTATAATTCCAAAAGAACTTCTGCCATATCTTTAAAATACAAAATCGACTCACTCTCTATATCTTGTTGACATTGGATGAATATTTTGATAAATATCCATTGTACTTTGAACAATCCGAATAGGATGTTATATTGAATGGGAATTATAACAATGCAGTTCACATTTTTATTATTTTTAAATAATAAAAGTTTTATAATTTTTTATATGTATTTATGATGCCGTTTGGTATACAGTATATGAGGAAAGATGGCAAATGAATTAATGAGATATAATTGAAATATGATTTTTAAAAAATTGGCTGATAAAAATCACCATAAAAGTTTAAGTAGAGTTGTTGCAACAAAATCCTTGTAGGATTTTGGTATCCTGAGCAAATCTGCAGCTTTTGCCAAAAAAACGCATGTGCCAAACAAAAACGCACCTAAAACGCAACAAAAACGCAAGTAGAAAAATTGAAAAGTAAGGCGATTAATGAAATAGTAGATGAGAAAAAATATGCAGGATATACATGAAAAAAGAAAAAATAATATCCAACACATCTAAAAAGAGATAAAATGTTGTTGAAAAATATTCCATTTCTGACTTTTGGAATTTCCAGCTAGGAGTATAAAAATCAATCCAACATGGAGTAGGGTCATTACCACTGAGGAAGAGGAGAGGTCTCCTCGAAACGCGTTTGGTTTCTAGGGATCTGGACAAAGATCTATATATGACCCAGCTATAAGAAGATTTCCCTTATATTTTGTGGGATAACAGTGCACTGTATCCCTGACCGGACGAAAACGAAGCTTGTGCTTCATACAACTGGCCGCTACGTCACTTCCGGAGTGACGATCCTGTCTCCGACTCCACGTGGAACGCTGACCAAGAAACAGCCGGGACGCCGGCTCTCAGCAGCGCTTAGACCACTTGGAGGTTTGTCCGACACAAAGGAGAAGGTAAGCCCACATAGTGGGTTGTCATCTGTACACCGTCCCGGAGTGCCGGACTGATATAAAGACATACCCGTATAGCGGGCTGATATCATATATGCCTTGAAATACCAGAGGGATTGATTATTATTGAAGTATACTAATAGAGTGGGCGTTATCAGATATACTCTGAGCTGTTAAAATCTATAGCCTGCTTGAAAAGGAACACTATACCTAAAGTTCAACACAACTGAAGTATCTCAATATTGGATCTTTCTCCATTAGGAATAAAAAAGAAGTTTTATCCCTTTATTGCTAATTTCTCAAGGACTTGCAACATTGATAAAATTTATCACCTTGATTTATTTGTTACCATTGATACCAGACTGTGTTTATTTATCAACAGTGTATGTAATTACGCATTTTATCAATATTAATTTTAACCTTTTATGTACTTACATTAAATTTTGTGATTTGCAACCTAATGACCCCTGTGTTGAGAGTGCCAGTCTTCTACTATTTTACTATTTTTGCCGTGAAGGGTGTTTCACATTTAGACTAGAGCACCTCGTAGTGGATGCGAGTGGGTGAGCTATTTCCTATATTTCCTTTTCTGTAAAAAAAGGCCTGAATTTTAATTCAATACATTGGCCCGAATAATATTTTTCTTATTGTGGTGAACGGTAACAATGAGGAAAACATCTAGTAAGGGACGCAGACGTGGACATGGTCATGGTGGTGTTAGTGGACCCTCTGGTGCTGGGAGAGGACGTGGCCGTTCTGCCACAGCCACACGTCCTAGTGTACCAACTACCTCAGGTCCCAGTAGCCGCCAGAATTTACAGGGATATTTGGTGGGGCCCAATGCCGTTCTAAGGATGGTAAGGCCTGAGCAGGTACAGGCATTAGTCAATTGGGTGGCCGACAGTGCATCCAGCATGTTCACATTATCTCCCACCCAGTCTTCTGCAGAAAGCGCACAGATGGCGCATGAAAACCAAGCCCATCAGTCTGTCACATCACCCCCATGCATATCAGGGAAACTGTCTGAGCCTCAAGTTATGCAGCAGTCTCTTATGCTGTTTGAAGACTCTGCTGCCAGGGTTTCCCAAGGGCATCTACCTAGCCCTTCCCCAGGGGTGGAAGAGATAGAATGCACTAACGCACAACCACTTATGTTTCCTGATGATGAGGACATAGGAATACCACCTCAGCATGTCTCTGATGATGACGAAACACAGGTGCCAACTGCTGCGTCTTTCTGCAGTGTGCAGACTGAACAGGAGGTCAGGGATCAAGACTGGGTGGAAGACGATGCAGGGGACGATGAGGTCCTAGACCCCACATGGAATGAAGGTCGTGCCACTGACTTTCACAGTTCGGAGGAAGAGGCAGTGGTGAGACCGAGCCAACAGCGTAGCAAAAGAGGAAGCAGTGGGCAAAATCAGAACACCCGCCGCCAAGAGACTCCGCCTGCTACTGACCGCCGCCATCTGGGACCGAGCACCCCAAAGGCAGCTTCAAGGAGTTCCCTGGCATGGCACTAATTCAAACAATGTGCTGACGACAAGACCCGAGTGGTTTGCACGCTGTGCCATCAGAGCCTGAAGCGAGGCATTAACGTTCTGAACCTTAGCACAACCTGCATGACTAGGCACCTGCATGCAAAGCATGAACTGCAGTGTAGTAAACACCTTAAAAACAAGGAAGTCACTCAGGCTCCCCCTGCTACCTCTTCTGCTGCTGCCGCCTCGGCCTCTTCTGCTGCTGCCGCCTCGGCCTCTTCCTCCGCCTCTGGAGGATTGTTGGCACCTGCCGCCCAGCAAACATGGGATGTACCACCAACACCACCACCTGCGTCACCAAGCATCTCAACCATGTCACACGGCAGCGTTCAGCTCTCCATCTCACAAACATTTGAGAGAAAGTGTAAATTCCCACCTAGCCACCCTCGATCCCTGGCCCTGAATGCCAGCATTTGTAAACTACTGGCCTATGAAATGCTGTCATTTAGGCTGGTGGACACACACAGCTTCAAACAGCTCATGTCGGTTGCTGTCCCACAGTATGTTGTTCCCAGCCGCCACTACTTCTCCAAGAGAGCCGTGCCTTCCCTGCACAACCAAGTGTCAGATAAAATCAAGTGTGCACTGCGCAACGCCATCTGTAGCAAGGTCCACCTAACCACAGATACGTGGACCAGTAAGCACGGCCAGGGACGCTATATCTCCCTAACTGCACACTGGGTAAATGTAGTAGCGGCTGGGCCCCAGGCGGAGAGCTGTTTGGCGCACGTCCTTCCGCCGCCAAGGATCGCAGGGCAACATTCTTTGCCTCCTGTCTCCTCCTCCTCCTACTCAGCTTCCTCCTCCTCTTCTTCTTCCACCTGCTCATCCAGTCAGCCACACACCTTCACCACCAACTTCAGCACAGTCCGGGGTAAACGTCAGCAGGCCGTTCTGAAACTCATATGTTTGGGGGACAGGCCCCACACCGCACAGGAGTTGTGGCGGTGTATAGAACAACAGACCGACGAGTGGTTGCTGCCGGTGAGCCTCAAGCCCGGCCTGGTGGTGTGCGATAATGGGCGAAATCTCGTTGCAGCTCTGGGACTAGCCGGTTTGATGCACATCCCTTGCCTGGCGCATGTGCTGAATTTGGTGGTTCAGAAGTTCATTCGCAACTACCCCGACATGTCAGAGCTGCTGCATAAAGTGCGGGCCGTCTGTTTGCGCTTCCGGCGTTCACACCCTGCCGCTGCTTGCCTGTCTGCGCTACAGCATAACTTCGGCCTTCCCGGTCACCGCCTCATATGCGATGTGCCCACCAGGTGGAACTCCACCTTGCACATGCTGGACAGACTGTGCGAGCAGCAGCAGGCCATAGTGGAGTTTCAGCTGCAGCACGCACGGGTCAGTCGCACTGCGGAACAGCACCACTTCACCACCAATGACTGGGCCTCCATGCGAGACCTGTGTGCCCTGTTGCGCTGTTTCGAGTACTCCACCAACATGGCCAGTGGCGATGACTCCGTTATCAGCGTTACAATACCACTTCTATGTCTCCTTGAGAAAACACTTAGGGCGATGATGGAAGAGGAGGTGGCCCAGAAGGAAGAGGAGGAAGAGGGGTCATTTTTATCACTTTCAGGCCAGTCTCTTCGAAGTGACTCAGAGGGAGGTTTTTTGCAACAGCAGAGGCCAGGTACAAATGTGGCCAGACAGGGCCCACTACTGGAGGACGAGGATGAGGAGGAGGTGGAGGAGGATGAGGATGAAGCATATTCACAGCGGGGTGGCACCCAAAGCAGCTCGGGCCCATCACTGGTGCGTGGCTGGGGGGAAACACAGCACGATGACGATACGCCTCCCACAGAGGACAGCTTGTCCTTACCTCTGGGCAGCCTGGCACACATGAGCGACTACATGCTGCAATGCCTGCGCAACGACAGCAGAGTTGCCCACATTTTAACGTGTGCGGACTACTGGGTTGCCACCCTGCTGGATCCCCGGTACAAAGACAATGTGCCCACCTTACTTCCTACACTGGAGCGTGATAGGAAGATGCGCGAGTACAAGCGCACGTTGGTAGAGGCGCTACTGAGAGCATTCCCAAATGTCACAGGGGAACCAGTGGAAGCCCAAGGCGAAGGCAGAGGAGGAGCAAGAGGTCGCCAACGCAGCTGTGTCACGGCCAGCTCCTCTGAGGGCAGGGTTAGCATGGCAGAGATGTGGAAAAGTTTTGTCACCACGCCACAGCTAACTGCACCACCACCTGATACACCCCTCCACGTACTGACTGATGGTTCGGCCCCATTCAACTTCTGGGTCTCCAAATTGTCCACGTGGCCAGAGCTAGCCTTTTATGCCTTGGAGGTGCTGGCCTGCCCGGCGGCCAGCGTTTTGTCTGAACGTGTATTCAGCACGGCAGGGGGCGTCATTACAGACAAACGCAGCCGCCTGTCTACAGCCAATGTGGACAAGCTGACGTTCATAAAAATGAACCAGGCATGGATCCCACAGGACCTGTCCATCCCTTGTGCAGATTAGACATTAACTACCTCCCCTTAACAATATATTATTGTACTCCAGGGCACTTCCTCATTCAATCCTATTTTTATTTTCATTTTACCATTATATTGCGGGGCAACCCAAAGTTGAATGAACCTCTCCTCTGTCTGGGTGCCGGGGCCTAAATATGTGACAGTGGCCTGTTCCAGTGGTGGGTGACGTGAAGCCTGATTCTCTGCTATAACATGAAGACTGATTCTGTGCTGACATGAAGCCAGTTTCTCTGTTACGGGACCTCTCTCCTCTGTCTGGGTGCCAGGGCCTAAATGTGTGACAGTGGCCTCTTCCAGTGGTGGGTGACGTGAAGCCTGATTCTCTGCATATGACATGAAGACCGATTCTCTGCTGACATGAAGCCAGATTCTCTGCTATGGCATGAAGAGACTGATTCTCTGCTGACATGAAGCCAGATTCTCTGTTACGGTACCTCTCTCCTCTGTCTGGGTGCCAGGGCCTAAATGTGTGACAGTGGCCTCTTCCAGTGGTGGGTGACGTGAAGCCTGATTCTCTGCTATGACATGAAGACTGATTCTGTGCTGACATGAAGCCAGATTCTCTGTTACGGGACCTCTCTCCTCTGTCTGGGTGCCAGGGCCTAAATATGTGACAGTGGCCTGTTCCAGTGGTGGGTGACGTGAAGCCTGATTCTCTGCTATGACATGAAGACTAATTCTCTGCTGACATGAAGCCAGATTCTCTGCTATGGCATGAAGAGACTGATTCTCAGCTGACGTGAAGCCCGATTCTCTGATTTTGGACCTCTGTCCAATTGATTGGTTAATTTTTATTATTTTTATTTTTATTTTAATTCATTTCCCTATCCACATTTGTTTGCAGGGGATTTACCTACATGTTGCTGCCTTTTGCAGCCCTCTAGCTCTTTCCTGGGCTGTTTTACAGCCTTTTTAGTGCTGAAAAGTTCGGGTCCCCATTGACTTCAATGGGGTTCGGGACGAAGTTCGGGTGGGGTTCGGATCCCGAACCCAAACATTTCCGGGAAGTTCGGCCGAACTTCTCGAACCCGAACATCCAGGTGTTCGCTCAACTCTAGTGTATGATGCCCTCCTTTATGTGTAATAAAGGGTGTATTGGAGTGCCAGTTACTTGTAATTATTCAAAGCCCTTTCACTGCTGTTCCCGAACCATTTTGGTGGTGTTTCCATTTATTTCTGACTTTTTCCTATGAACCAGACACCCTCCCCTCTTCAGAGCAGGGGGTGCCTGGTTTAATGCTCGGGTTCTCCCATTGACTTCTATTGTGCCGAGCACCCGAGCATCCCGAGTTGTTTGACCTGAGCACCCGAACACCCGAGCACTTTGGTGCTCGATCAACACTACTGCTTAACAGACGCAGCAGGCACAATATTGATAACTGTTTATTCTCAGTGATGCTGTACTGAAGCTGCACCCTCCTGCAGCGGCCAAACTTAGAGGAATCCCATGGAATTATTGTGAATTGGAGTGAAAAACACAGGTTTCTAGGGGCATCAGTAGTATTTATTAAAAATATAGGGTTAAAGCACTTAAAAATACGTGAAGTGATTCGATTGAGGTCTCACTTTTCCTTAAGCTCAAAACTGTAACAATATCCAATATGCCAGTGATATTTTAACTGTAAAACATACTTGCCCCAGGTGTGTTACTTCAGCAAAACCAATATTTGTAATACCAACATCGGGACACAAAAAATAGATAGTAACGTCCGTTGTGACAGCACAAATTGTATGTGCCGTCAAGACACTATACAAATGATCAATTGTTTTAAATCAAATGTTTTGCTTCGCTCAACACTAATCAGGATCCTGCATTACTCAGTTTAATCATTATCAAAAGAATCACTGAATCCTCTAGAAACAATTACCAATGCATTATAAATCATGAATCCTACTGGATCTTCAGATTACAAACCTTTCACCCCAATGAGTGAGAGAGTAATGAGAGCAAATGGTGCTGAGTCAACAGCAGCCAGGAGTAAATACAAAAATCTGTGCAAAGTGCAAATGGCTACAGTGTACAATATAGTTCATAGAATCAGCCTTTATCTTCTGTGAATCCATGCTGCATAGCTACATTGCAATTCCACAGATCATATAAAATAGACGTGATAAAGAAACATTTTATCAGGCTATTGATCCAGAACTCGTCCAAAAACAACTAGTTCATTTATGTGGCTGAAAGGGTAAAATGACAACTTACCCGTAGAAAAACAGAGGTAAGAAACAACATGCTGTCCTCCTATACTGTAAATGAGCTTCCCCCTGTCTCCGTGCATTTACAATAGCAAGAGCTTACTGCTTGCTGTCAAGGATCTCCTGGGGCTGGTTAGTTATTCAGCACCGGGGATCTCTCACTGTCAGCGCTGACCACACTGATCAATGAGAAATAGCAGGGAGATGAACACATATTTAGGGTACACATAGTAACATCCTGTACAGTATGTGAGGAAGCAGTGAGGACAGCAGCGGAGAGCCCAGCCGTCTTCACAATCTGTACTGCACTGTACTGTACAAGGAAGACGGATGTGCCTTAGTAATTAGAGTTGAGCGAACCCGAACTGTAAAGATCGGGTTCGTACCTAACTTTAGGTTATTCGGCACCCGGACCCGAACATTTACGTAAAAGTTCGGGTTCGGTGTTCGGCGCTTTTTTGGCGCTTTTGAAAGGCTGCACAGCAGCCAATCAACAAGCGTCATACTACTTGCCCCAAAAGGCCATCACAGCCATGCCTACTATTGGCATGGCTGTGATTGGCCAACTGCAGCATGTGACCCAGCCTCTATTTAAGCTGGAGTCACGTAGAGCCCACAGTCACTCTGCTCAGATTAGTGTAGGGAGAGGCTGCAGCTGCTGTGAGGGAGAGCTCAGGGAGAAATCTTATCAAGGACTGCTTTTTTTACTCAGCGATCTACAGCAAATGTGTTTTGTGGGTGCAGTGCACAATTTTTTTAAGCCTGCCCTGAGCCAACTACTGCTGAAAACTAACTTTTTTTACTTCAGTTTGTCAATATCATTACATAATCGGCAGCCATTTTATGCAACGATAGTGCACCAGCACAGGCTATCTGCAAGTCCAGAAATACATCTTTTTGCTTACTGGGGTGAAAAAACCCTCTAATATACTGCACATCTGGGATAAGACGTGCATAAGTGACTGTCACATTTATGCCAGAAATACATCTATTTGGTTACTGGGGTGAAAAAACCCTCTAATATACTGCAAAATCTGGGATAAGACATGCATAAGTGACTGTCACATTTAGGCCAGAAATACATCTTTTTGGTTACTGGGGTGGAAAAACCCTCTAATATACTGCAAAATCTGGGATTAGACGTGCATAAGTGACTGTCACATTTAGGCCAGAAATACGGCTTTTTGGTTACTGGGGTGAAAAAAAACCCTAATATATACTGCACATCTGGGATTAGACATGCATAAGTGACTGTTACATTTAGGCCAGAAATACATCTTTTTGGTTACTGGGGTGAAAAAACCCTCTAATATACTGCACATCTGGGATTAGACATGCATAAGTGACTGTCACATTTAGGCCAGAAATACATCTTTTTGGTTACTGGGGTGAAAAAACCCTCTAATATACTGCACATCTGGGATTAGACATGCATAAGTGACTGTCACATTTAGGCCAGAAATACGGCTTTTTAGTTACTGGGGTGAAAAAACCCTCTGATATACTCCACATCTGGGATTAGCCGTGCATAAGTTACTATGAAATTTAGGCCACAAATACCGCTGTCATATGGAGTTAAAAAATTTTTTTTTTTGTGCAATACTCTACATCAGAGTTTTTATTGGCGGTTAATCATTTTTAACAGACTTAACCACTTTTTACTTTGCTTTGTGAACGCTAACTATGAGGCAAAGATCTAATAAGGGACGCGGTCATGGTCGTGGTGTTAGTGGAGCCTCTGGTGCAGGGAGAGGACGTGGCCGTTCTGCCACAGCTACACGTCCTACTGAACCTACTACCTCAGGTCCCAGTAGCCGCCAGAATATACAGCGATATTTGGTCGGGCCTAATGCCGTTTTAAGGATGTTAAAGCTTGAGCAAGTACAGGCGCTGGTCAATTGGGTGGCCGACAGTGGATCCAGCACGTTCACATTATCTCCCACCCAGTCTTCTGCAGAAAGCACACAGGTGGCACTTGAAACCCATGCTCATCAGTCTGTGACATCACCCCCGTGCATATCGGGGAACCTGTCTGAGCCTCAAGTCATGCAGCAGTCTCTTATGCTGTTTGAAGACTCTGCTGGCAGGGTTTCCCAAGGGCATCCACCTAGCCCTTCCCCAGGGGTGGAAGACATAGAATGCATTGACGCACAACCACTTATGTTTCCTGATGAGGACATGGGAATACCACCTCAGCACGTCTCTGATAATGATGAAACACAGGTGCCAACTGCTGCGTCTTTCTGCAGTGTGCAGACCGAAAAGGAGGTCACGGAAGAAGACTGGGTGGAAGACGATGCAGGGGACGATGAGGTCCTAGACCCCACATGGAATGAAGGTCGTGCCACTGACTTTCAGAGTTTGGAGGAAGAGGCAGTGGTGAGACCGAGCCAACAGCATAGCAAAAGCGGGAGCAGGGTGCAAAAGCAGAGCAGCCGTCGCCAAAACAGTTCGCCGGCTACTGGCCACCGTCACCAGGGACCGAGCACAACAAAGGCAGCTTCAAGGAGTTCCCTGGCATGGCACTTCTTCACACAATGTGCTGACGACAAGACCCGAGTGGTTTGCACGCTGTGCCATCAGAGCCTGAAGCGAGGCATTAACGTTCTGAACCTTAGCACAACCTGCATGACCAGGCCCCTCCTGCTCCCTCTTCTGCTGCTGCCTTGGCCTCTTCCTCCGCCTCTGGAGGAACGTTGGCACCAGCCGCCCAGCAAACAGAGGATGTGCCACCAACAACACCACCTCCGTCACCAAGCATCTCCACCATGTCACACGGAAGCGTTTAGCTCTCCATCTCACAAACCTTTGATAGAAAGCGTAAATTCCCACCTAGCCACCCTCGATCCCTGGCCCTGAATGCCAGCATTTCTAAACTACTGGCCTATGAAATGCTGTCATTCAGGCTGGTGGAGACGGACAGCTTCAAACAGCTCATGTCGCTTGCTATCCCACAGTACGTCGTTCCCAGCCGCCACTACTTCTCCAGGAGAGCCGTGCCCTCCCTGCACAACCAAGTATCCGATAAAATCAAGTGTGCACTGCGCAACGCCATCTGTGGCAAGGTCCACTTAACCACAGATACGTGGACCAGTAAGCACGACCAGGGACGCTATATCTCCCTAACTGCACACTGGGTAAATGTAGTGGCGGCTGGGCCCCAGGCGGAGAGCTGTTTGGCGCACGTCCTTCCGCCGCCAAGGATCGCAAGGCATCATTATTTTCCTCTTGTTCCCTCCTCTTCCTACTCGGCTTCCTCCTCCTCTTCTACCACCTCCTCATCCGGTCAGCGACAGACCTTCACCACCAACTTCAGCACAGCCCGGGGTAAACGTCAGCAGGCCGTTCTGAAAATGATGTGTTTGGGGGACAGGCCCACACCACGCAGGAGTTGTGGCGTTGTATAGAACAACAGACCGACGAGTGGTTGCTGCCAGTGAGCCTCAAGCTCGGCCTGGTGGTGTGCGATAATGGGCGAAATCTCGTTGAAGCTCTGGGACTAGCCGGTTTGACGCACATCCCTTGCCTGGCGAATGTGCTGAATTTGGTGGTGCAGAAATTCACGTGTGCTGACTACTGGGTGGCCACTCTGCTGGATCCCCGTTACAAAGACAATGTGCCGTCCTTAATTCCCTCACTGGAGCGTGATCGGAAGATGCCCGACTACAGGCGCACGCTGGTAGACGCGCTCCTGAGAGCATTCCCGACTGACGCCGGGGGACAAGTGGAAGAACAAGGCGAAGGCAGGGCTGGAGTAAGAGGTCGCCAACGCAGCTGTGTCAGCGCCAGCACCTCAGAGGCAGGGTTAGCATGGCCGACATGTGGATAAGCTTTGTCACCTCGCCTCAACAACCGGCCCCAACTGCTGATATGGAGCGTGTTAGCAGGAGGCAACATGGTGGAACAGTACCTGTGCACACGCCTACACGTACTGACTGATGGTTCTGCCCCATTCAACTTCTGGGTCTCCAAATTGTCCACATGGCCAGAGCTTGCCCTGTATGCCTTGGAGGTGCTGGCCTGCCCTGCAGCCAGTGTACTCTCTTAACGTGTATTTAGCATGGCAGCAGGCATCATTACAGACAGACGCAGCCGCCTGTCCACAGCCAACATGGACAAGCTCACGTTCATTAAAATGAACCAGGCTTGGATCCCACGAGACTTTTCTGTACCTTGTGCAGAATAGACATTTATACCACCATCAAACATACATTCTTGTACTCAAGTCAAGTGCAATGACTCTTTGTTTTATTTTTTATTTTATTTGTCACAATATTTTGGGGGCTACCTACCCCAATAAAAAAAAAATAAAAAAACATTGTTGGCTACCTCCTCCTCATCCATTGCTGCCTCCACCTACAACACCACATTCACCGCCTCCTCAACTTCCGACTCCATATCCACCTTATTCTCTGAGTTGCAGGTTAATAATTTGTAATTTTTAGTTATTTTATTTCATTTTAAGTTATTTCCCTATCCACATTTGTTTGCAATTGTCGGGTGACATTTTACCATTTTTGGCGTATACAAACCCCTGCTGTGCCTGGGTGACAGGGGCCTAAATCTCTCAAAATCCTCTGTTCTATTGCTGGGTGACATGAACCCCCTTTTGCCGTGAATGAACCCCTACTGTGCCTGGGTGACAGGGGCCTAAATCTCTCAAAATCCTCTGTTCTATTGCTGGGCAACATGAACCCGCTTTTGCCGTTAATGAACCCCTGCTGTGCATTGCTGACAGGGAACTAAATTTAGTCAAAACATCTGCTACTGATTGGAAGATTTGCGACTACAAGCGCACGCTGCTGATGGCATTCCCACCTGACAGCGGGGGCACAGTGGAAGCACAAGGCGAAGGCAGAGGAGGAGGAAGAGGTCGCCAACGCAGCTGGGGCACCTCCAGCACCTGAGAAGGCAGGGTTAGCATGGCTCAAATGTGGAAAAGGTTTGTCAGCCTTGGAGGTGCTGACCTGCCCTGCAGCCAGTGTATAGTGGGAACGTGTGTTTAGCACGGCAGAGAGCATTATCACAGGTCACAGCCAATGTGGACAAGCTTACGTTTATTAAAATGAACCAAGCATGGATCCCACAGGACTTGTCCGTACCTTGTGCAGAATAGACATTTATACCAGCCTCAGCCATCCATTCTTGTACTCAAGTGCACTTATTCTATGTTTTATTTTGTTATACAGTACAGACCAAAAGTTTGGACACACCTTCTCATTCAAAGAGTTTTCTTTATTTTCATGACTATGAAAATTGCAGATTCACACTGAAGGCATCAAAACTATGAATTAACACATGTGGAATTATATACATAACAAACAAGTGTGAAACAACTGAAAATATGTAATATTCTAGGTTCTTCAAAGTAGCCACCTTTTGCTTTGATTACTGCTTTGCACACTCTTGGCATTCTCTTGATGAGCTTCAAGAGGTAGTCCCCTGAAATGGTTTTCAATTCACAGGTGTGCCCTGTCTGGTTTAATAAGTGGGATTTCTTGCCTTATAAATGGGGTTGGGACCATCAGTGACGTTGAGGAGAAGTCAGGTGGATACACAGCTGATAGTCCTACTGAATAGACTGTTAGAATTTGTATTATGGCAAGAAAAAAGCAGCTAAGTAAAGAAAAACGAGTGGCCATCATTACTTTAACCACCTCAGCCCCCCTAGCTTAAACACCCTTAATGACCAGACCACTTTTTACAATTCTGCACTACACTAATTTCACGGTTTATTTCTCGGTCATACAACTTACCACCCAAATGAATTTTACCTCCTTTTCTTCTCACTAATAGAGCTTTCATTTGGTGGTATTTTATTGCTGCAGACATTTTTACTTTTTTTGTTATTAATCGAAATTTAACTAAATCTTTGCAAAAAAATTACATTTTTCACTTTCAGTTGTAAATTTTTTTTAAAAAAAACTACATTTCTATATAAATTTTTCTCTAACTTTATTGTTCTACATGTCTTTGATAAAAAAAAAATGTTTGGGTAAAAAAATGGTTTGGGTAAAAGTTATAGCATTTACAAACTATGGTACAAAAATGTGAATTTCCGCATTTTGAAGCAACTCTGACTTTCTGAGCACCTGTCATGTTTCCGGAGGTTCTACAATGGCCAGACAGTACAAACACCCCACAAATGACCGCATTTCGGAAAGTAGACACCCTGAGGTATTCACTGATGGGCATAGTGAGTTCATAGAACTTTTTATTTTTTGTCACAAGTTAGCGGAAAATGATGATTTTTTTATTTTTTCTTACAAAGTCTCATATTCCACTAACTTGTGACAAAAAATAAAAACTTCCATGAACTCACTATGCCCATCACGAAATACCTTGGGGTGTCTTCTTTCCAAAATGGGGTCACTTGTGGGGTAGTAATCTAAATGTGTAAAAAAATGCCCTGTAAAATCCTAAAAGCCCCTTTGCCCACCTAGGCTGCAAAAAAGTGTCACACATGTGGTATCGCCGTACCTAGGAGAAGTAGGGCAATGTGTTTTGGGGTGTATTTTTACATATACCCATGCTGGGTGAGAGAAATATCAACTTTTCCCATTTTTTTTATAGAAAGTTGTCATTATGGAGAGATATTTCTCTCACCCAGCATGGGCATGTGTAAAAAGACACCCCAAAACACATTGCCCTACTTCTCCTGAGTACGGCGATACCACATGTGTGACACTTTTTTGCAGCCTAGGTGCACAAAGGGGCCCAAATTCCAATGAGTATCTTTTAGGAGGGCATTTGGATTCCAGACTTCTTCTCACGCTTTAGGGCCCCTAAAATGCCATTTTGGAAAGAAGACACCCCAAGGTATTCCGTGAGGGGCATGGCGAGTTCATAGAAGTTTTTTTTTTTTTGCACAAGTTAGCGGAAATTATTATTATTTTTTTTTTCTCACAAAGTCTCCCTTTCCGCTAACTTGTGACAAAAAATGAAATTTTACATGAACTCGCCATGCCCCTCACAAAATACCTTGAGGTGTCTTCTTTCCAAAATGGGGTCACATGTGGTGTATTTATACTGCCCTGGCATTTTAGGGGCCCTAAAGCGTGAGAAGAAGTCTGGAATATAAATGTCTAAAAAAATTTACGCATTTGGATTCCGAGAGGGGTATGGTGAGTTCATGTGAGATTTAATTTTTTGTCACAAGTTAGTGGAATATGAGACTTTGTAAGAAAAAACAAGAAAAAAATAAATAAATATCAATTTCCGCTAACTTGTGCCAAAAAAATGTCTGAATGGAGCCTTACAGGGGGGTGATCAATGACAGGGGGGTGATCAGGGAGTCTATATGGGGTGATCACCCCCTTGTAAGGCTCCATTCAGAGGTCCGTATGTGTTTTGCGGATCCACGGATCAATGGATCGGATCCGCAAAACACATACGGACGTCTGAATGGAGCCTTACAGGGGGGTGATCAATGACAGGGCGGTGATCAGGGAGTCTATATGGGGTGATCACCCCCCCTGTCATTGATCACCCCCCTGTAAGGCTCCATTTAGACGTCCGTATGTGTTTTGCGGATCAGATCCATGGATCCGCAAAACACATACGGACCTCTGAATGGAGCCAGCCTTACAGGGGGGTGATCAATGACAGGGGGGTGATCAGGGAATCTATATGGGCTATATGTCATTGATCACCCCCCTGTAAGGCTCCATTCAGACGTCTGTATGTGTTTTGCGGATCAGCGGATCCATGGATCGGATCCGCAAAACACATACGGACGTCTGAATGGAGCCTTACAGGGGGGTGATCAATGACAGGGGGTTGATCAATGACAGGGGGGTGATCAGGGAGTCTAATATGGGGTGATAAGGGGTTATTAAGTGACAGGGGGGGGAGTAGTGTAGTGGTGTTTGGTGCTACTTATTACAGAGCTGCCTGTGTCCTCTGGTGGTCGATCCAAGCAAAAGGGACCACCAGAGGACCAGGTAGCAGGTATATTAGACGCTGTTATCAAAACAGCGTCTAATATACCTTTTAGGAGTTAAAAAAAATCGCATCTACAGCCTGCCAGTGAACGATCGCCGCTGGCAGGCTGTAGATCAGCTAGTTTACCTCAGGTTCCTGTGAACACACGCGCCTGTGTGCGCGCATTCACAGGAAATCTCACGTCCATCCAGAATAACAGGGCCGCCGCAAAGACGCAATCCTGCGTACGGCGGTCCTGTAGTGGTTAAGAAATGAAGGTCAGTCAGTCAGCCGAAAAATTGGGAAAACTTTGAAAGTAAAGGCTATTTGACCATGAAGGAGAGTGATGGGGTGCTGCGCCAGATGACCTGGCCTCCACAGTCACCGGACCTGAACCCAATCGAGATGGTTTGGGGTGAGCTGGACCGCAGAGTGAAGGCAAAAGGGCCAACAAGTGCTAAGCATCTCTGGGAACTCCTTCAAGACTGTTGGAAGACCATTTCAGGGGACTACCTCTTGAAGCTCATCAAGAGAATGCCAAGAGTGTGCAAAGCAGTAATCAAAGCAAAAGGTGGCTACTTTAAAGAACCTAGAATATGACATATTTTCAGTTGTTTCACACTTGCTTGTTATGTATATAATTCTACATGTGTTAATTCATAGTTTTGATGCCTTCATAGTCATGAAAATAAAGAAAACTCTTTGAATGAGAAGGTGTGTCCAAACTTTTGGTCTGTACTGTATGTCCCAATATTTTGGGGGATACCCCAATTTAAAAATAAAAAATAACACAAATCAGTGTTGGCTACCTATACCTCCTTCACCGCCGCTTCCACCTACACCGCCACGTCAACCTACACCGCCACATCCACCCATCCACCTCCTCCTCAACCTCCTACTCCTAGATCCAGATTGTTATTTTTAATTTTTCTGTATTTTATGTTATTTTAAGTCATTTCCCTATCCACTTTTGTTTGCAGAACAGTTGCCATGCTCTTAAGCGCCTTTTGCCGCCCTCTAGCCCTTTCCAGGACTATTTTAGAGCCATTTTAGTGGCCAAAAGTTCGGGTCCCCATTGACTTCAATGGGGTTCGGGTCCAGGGTCAAGTTCGGGTCCCGAACTTTTTTTTCAAGTTCGGCCGAACTCGTCGAACCCGAACATCCAGGTGTCCGCTCAACTCTATTAGTAATGCTTATTTAATGGGCGCTGCTAAGGAACATTTAAGTTTTCTCCTATAAGTGTACAACTTCACTAAATAAAGCATATTAGAAAAATGTTCCCTTTCACTGTAGAAGGAAATATACATAAATGGCAGTTACACTTTAATGAAAATGTAATCTAAAGATCCTTACTGTGAACCTCCAAAGTCCTCCGATTCCATCACTCTGCTCAAAACATGTAGGCTCCAGACCTTCTTCTACACAACATTTGATGGCTGCGAGGCCACTGCACCCTGCACCAATAATAGCCACTTTCTTCGACATAGTTACTGAAAAATAAAGTTCAAAATTTGAAAGTTAAAAATGAATGCATTTGAAATGTTATGCCATACTATTCACATTAAAAATATGAACTCAGGTTTAAGGGGCATCGGACACTTAGATAGGTCATCAGTATCTGTTAGTTGGAGTCTGACAGCCAGGAACACTGCCAATCAGCTGGTTGAGAAGGCATCAGTGCTCCTGTGAGTGCCACAGGCTCCTTGCACCTTACCCTAGGCCAATGACATCAAGTTTATCGGTAACTTGCCCGAGGCACAGCTCTGTCCCATTCAAGTGAAGGGGCCTGCAATACCAAGCACAGCCACTATACAATGTTCGGCGTTGTGCTTGGTAAGCTGCGAGAAGACCACTGCGTCGGTGCCTTCACAAACAGCTGATTGTGGGGGTGGCGGAATCCCGGGTATTGAACCCCCATTCATCAGATACTGATGACCTATCCAGAGGTTGCGTCATCAGTTAGAGTTATTGAACTCCTTTAACTGAGTGCTAGTGGTAGGAATGAGCATTTGAAATGCTGGCATTAGGTGTCGCAGCTAACAGAAACTGCTCTATCAATTCTAACTGCTTTAACTGCTTCATCAATTCTCCCTACAGTATTGTTAGGTCTTGAGGACCAGATTTGGTCAAAACTGTTTTCACCCAGTTTTGGCTACTTTCACACCTGCGTTAGGTGCGGATCCGTCTGGTATCTGCACAGACGGATCCGCACCTATAATGCAAACGCTTAGATCCGTTCAGAACGGATCCGTTTGCATTACCATGAAAAAAAAAAAAAAAAAATTATAATTTTTTTTTTTTTTTGTTTGTTCATGATAATGCAAACGGATCAGTTTTGACTTTACATTGAAAGTCAATGGGGGACGGATCCGTTTGAAAATTGAGCCATATAGTGTCAACTTCAAACGGATCCGTCCCCATTGACTTACATTGTAAGTCTGGACGGATCCGTTTGCCTCCGCACGGCCAGGCGGACACCCGAACGCTGCAAGCTGCGTTCAGGGGTCCGCCTGCTGAGCGGAACGGAGGACAAACGGTGCCAAACTGATGCATTCTGAGCGGATCCGCATCCACTCAGAATGCATTAGGGCTGGACGGATCCGTTCGGGGCCGCTTGTGAGAGCCTTCAAACGGAACTCAAAAGCGGAGCCCCGAACGCTAGTGTGAAAGTAGCCTAATACGGTATGTTTTCATTAAACATTTTGGGGGACATTTATTATGAATTATTCGTCACTTTTTGGTGTATTAATGTTGCAGATTTTGTCACAATGATTTTTTGTAGCAAAATCTGCAACATTTTGCCGCTCATGCAGCTTTTCCCGAATGCCAAGAAAAAGGAGCGTGGTGTGGGCAGGAAGAGGGCGGGTCGGTAGATCTGTTTAATTTATCATTTTTCATGCAAGTTTTTGTATATTTCAAACTGTATTTTAGTATGTCGCAAGTCCTGCTGGAGGAAGTGGCAAAGTTAAGTAGAAAGAAGAAACTCCCACGGCGCAAATACCAATCTTTGATGATGACACAAACTTGATTTAATGACTTAGCAGGTGGTGCAACGTATTTCGGGGCAGAAAGCACCCATTCATCAGGTACAGACTGCTCATACAATAAACACAAACTTCAAGACACACTTAAATACTTAAAAAACTCCAAAATGGCATAGAAGGGGGAGTGGAAGGTGGCTTGCAAATTAATATAATATTTAAATGAGGGTCACTGGTGGGTAAAACATTGGTGGTCAGCGTGGTGTATTAAAAAAAATAAAAATTAAATTAATTTGAAATTTAGATCGTTGGAGCGGTATCTGGCTGAGAGATAAAGCCGGAACACATCGCTCTGCTGGGCGCGGTCATGTGACTGCAGCGGCGGTCAAATGACCGCTCCATCACCCAGCAACCAGACGCTACTCCTCCTGCCCAGTTAGAATGTATGGGCGGGTGGCAGGAGGAGCGCATCGAAGGGGACGAGCGGTGTTAACTGCACCGAACCCGCTCGTGGGAGAAAGGGAGGGTGGGAGGAGAACATAAAATGGAAAGGGGAAGAATAAAAACGTCCCTAGACAATGATAGGGGGTGGAAGAGGAGACAAGAGGCGAGGCTTACAGAGGAGAGTGAGGCGTTTGGGGATAAAAAGCCACTCATAGCAAAGAACATGTGAAAAAATAAATAACAATGAATATAAATAATAATACAAAAACAAAATGGCTGCACACCATTATATATACAAACAATAGAGCTAGGAAATGGGGGTCCTTCTAGATAAAAGTGGTACAATACCGACTATAAATGAGTATACATGAATAATGGAAGCTCTTAGCGCACATACGTGTTGGGCCCATCCACCAGGCATCAAGGTGGCTTCCGCAGATGGGTCCCTATCACTAAAGAAACTGCCTCACTTTGGACTTACCTAAGCCTACAATATTCAGGGCAGTGTAGGAACCAGCTACAAACATTCTGCTCAGAAGTCCCAGGTAGATGGGCGTGTCCAGTCTAAAAGGGGTGCCACCCCCAACATGTATACTCATTTATAGTCGGTATTGTACCACTTTTATCTAGAATGACCCCCATTTCCTAGCTCTATTGTTTGTATATATAATGGTGTGCAGCCATTTTGTTTTTGTAATTATGTTTTCCTCATGGATATGCACCTGTGATCCTGAAGGTTTTAGTCTAAATTTTCTTGCAACATGTTGGGGGTGGCACCCCTTTTAGACTGGACACGCCCATCTACCTGGGACTTCTGAGCAGAATATGTTTGTAGCTGGTTCCTACACTGCCCTGAATATTGTAGGCTTAGGTAAGTCCAAAGTGAGGCAGTTTCTTTAGTGATAGGGACCCATCTGCGGAAGCCACCTTGACGCCTGGTGGATGGGCCCGACACGTATTTGCGCTAAGAGCTTCCATTATTCATGTATACTCATTTATAGTCGGTATTCTACCACTTTTATCTAGAATGACCCTCATTTCCTATCTCTATTGTTTGTATATATAATGGTGTGCAGCCATTTTGTTTTTGTAATTATGTTGGCCTCATGGATATGCACCTGTGATCCTGAAGGTTTTAGTCGAAATTTTCTTGCTAAAAAAAAAAAATATATATATTATAATAATAATAATAATAATAATAATAATAGGCATGAATTAGATATACAGTTGGATAACAAATAAAATGATAATTTGATACTGAATAAAATGGATGCTAAATGACATGGACACTTAAAATAAGAATAAAATTATCAATATAGTAAAATTAATTTCCCAGATAAACTGTACAATTATAATCACAGTGCAGGATAAGCTAATCCCTAGAAGTAACATTCGCATTAGGCATGATATACTGTGACGGTGTCAGTTTGATGGTAACTGCAACGAGCGAAAAAGGTAATAACGTGAAGTGGTGTATAAAGTGAGTAGGATATCTCAATGCACAGGCTACAGTAGGAAGAAGAAAAGTGCAACAGCACAACAGTGGGATTATGTAGTGGTGGTGCCCGCGGTGTCAGGTAACAGTCCGTAAGTACCCCGTCACAGCTTGAGAAAGACCGCACTGGTTGAAACGTCGCTAAGAATTGGTGAATAAACACTGAATTGCTGAAGAAAAGAGAGTGCCGTGGTAATTTTTTACAATTTCATTTTCAGGCTACAGTAGGGGCACTATAGTCAGAATATACTTGAAAAAACTCGGGGGGTTAAATATCAGAGCATGGGGAAAGAAGTTTTTTAAAAGAAGCGATACCGTAGATGTTCTTATGGTTCAAATATCCCTTTCATGAAATAATCTCAAATGCTTAATTGAGACAACGTGGATTCAAACTGTTGAGCTTATATATCCAAAACATTTTTCGTCTCCGCAAGGTTTTGATGATGTTGTAACCATTAGATTTGATCTGCTCTATCAGGGTAATGGTAAATCCAAGGAATGAGCCTTGATGGTGTTCAGTAGCGTGCCTGGAGAAACTGTGTTGGAGAAATCTTTTTTTGACATTAGATCTATGTTTATTCAATCTACCGTGGAGAGTCTGGATGGTCCGCTCCACATACTGAAGGCCACAAGGGCACTCGAGTACATAAATTATGTTTGAAGAGCCATAATTCAGATGTCCTTTAATAAAAAGGTATTGCCGCTGGAGTTATGGACAGTTGTAGTAGTGTGTATGCTTTTGCAGCGTAAGCACTTAGGCTGCTTACACTTAAAGCTTCCAATTGGACTGGTACTACCAGAACATGAATCGAGACTCAGTTTCAGTTTAAGTTGGCTGGCGCCAGTAAGTTCTTCAGAGACTGGGCCCTCCTAAATGTCAGACGGGGTCTCTCTGGCAGAATCTTGGTCAGGATGGGGTCTTGTTTGAGGATGAACCAGTGTTTGGAGAGGATCTTTTTAATCGTAGTATGATTGCTGTTAAAAGTGGTTAGAAAGTTGGTACTATAACCTCCCACGGAAGGGTCCTTCTTAGAGGTCAAGCTTTTTTTTATCCAGTAGGCAATCTTCCTGTGCGAGTGCATGGGCTCTATTGAAGGCCGCTTCTATTATCCCAGGGGGGAAGCCTTTCTGTGCAAATCTGGTGTGAATCATCTAACTCTTGGCGATGAAGTCATTGTCTTCTGAACAGTTCCGTCTGACACGTTTGAACTGGCTAAATGGAATATTAGTCTTCCACTTCTTATAGTGGTTACTGGCAAAGTCAAGATAGCTGTTACAGTCTACTCTCAAAATATGTATAAGTACGACGGGGTTTAAAACATAAGTGGACAAATTGAAGATCTTTATTTCTTTAACTGGTGTCTCGGAAAATTTCACATTTTTCTTTTTGCCCTTGCCTCCTCTGCAACCTCTTCTAAGTTTTTTCGTTTTGCGGGTCTTGTCCCCAACGAATGAAAGTAATTTGTTATTGTCGTTGTCCCTGGGCCTTTCAATATCGGATACGACGTCGCTGGGTCCAGTAAAGGGGGTAGAGATAAAAAAAAGATGGTGGACAAATGCTGGTTGATATTGAGAAGTTGGAGTAATCTTCCAGTACAGAATTGAGACATATAGTGTGACCTGTGGACACGGGGGCTGAAGGAGAGTTTGGGATGGGGGGTGGAGACTCTCCATGAAGGGTGATGAGTGAGTCCAATTTCGCCAATCTGTTCATGGGGGCGTTCGAGGAGACCCACATCTACAATTCAGGATATTGGATCAACAATATCATCTTTTATCGTCGTTATATTGACAACTTGATTTTTATATGGAAAGGTGACAGTACGTCAGTGGAAGGTTTAATCAGACATGTTAATAACAACAGCTGGTTCATCACACTTTCAGGGACCCACAGCAAGTCAACCGCCGAATATTTGGATTTAGAGCTTAGCTGCACCAGTGGAAAAATAACTACTCGTACATATTTTAAGAAAGTAGACTGTAACAGCTATCTCGACTTTGCCAGTAACCACTATAAGAAGTGGAAGACTAATATTCCATTTAGTCAGTTCAAACGTGTCAGACGGAACTGTTCAGAAGACAATGACTTCATCGCCCAGAGTGAGATTATTCACACCAGATTTGCACAGAAAGGCTTCCCCCCTGGGATAATAGAAGCGGACTTCAATAGAGCCCGTGCACTCACACAGGAAGTTTGCCTACTGGATAAAAAAAGCTTGACCACCAAGAAGGACCCTTCCATGGGAGGTTATAGTACCAACTTCCTAGCCACTTTTAACTGCAATCATATTACGATTAAAAAGATCCCCTCCAAACACTGGTTCATCCTCAGATGAGACCCCATCCTGAACAAGATTCTGCCAGAGAGACCCCGTCTGACATTTAGGAGGGCCCAGTCTCTAAAGAACTTACTGGCGCCCAGCCAACTTAAACCGAAACTGAGTCTCGATTCATGTTTAGGTAGTACCGGTCCAATTGGAAGCATTAAGTGTAAGCAGCCTAAGTGCTTATGCTGCAAAAGCATACGCACTACTACAACTGTCCATAACTCCAGCGGCAATACCTTTTCTATTAAAGGACATCTGAATTGTGGCTCTTCAAACGTAATTTATGTACTCAAGTGCCCTTGTGGTCTCACGTATGCAGTGCAGGTGTATCTCACACCAAAAATCTGTATATGACACCCACCGAACTAACAGACAGATTAACTATATTAATTTCCCTGTCACGGATGCAGTGCAGGTGTATTTGTGGAAACTTACGGCCACCTCTGTGGATGGCTATCAGTGACTGACAGCTACTGTACCTCTGTATGCACATTGATAATACCTCCCCCGTGTACTGAGAGCTGTTCACAGGGGTGATCATAAGTTAGAAAAAGCTAAGATATAAATTACAAGTTTTATTGAATCCTATGTAAATATCTTCTATCTATCTATCTATCTATCTATCTATCTATCTATCTATCTATCTATCTATCTATCTGATAGTCTGTTCTACTTTATAACATGCTGCCTGCAGAATGTATTGCATTGTATTTGTGGTGACATGTCCTCTTTAATGAAAGCTCTTTCCTGGATGAAAGATATTTTGTTGAAAGATCATTCCCAGAAAGATCTTTCACCCATCTCCCAGTTTTTGAACATGTATGGTCACTTTGAAGAACTATAACAGCCAATATAGACTAAAATGTGTATGGCCTTGTTTGCAAAAGAAATGTTCACAAGATGATTGTTCGTTGCACGTACATTACACAGTTAAGACAAATTTGCACTATTTACTTTCATTTTATAAACTATCCCTATTGTCAGATGGACAATGTAAAGATTACATTTTAAAACCTCTAACGTGTTTTTTTTCCAGTAAAATACCTTGATCTTAAGGAGCTCGTTCCAGCTAAAAATCTGCTTCCGTATCAGAGACAAGACTGATAAAAGGTAATAAGTAACCTATGCTCGCAGCCTCAGGTTATACTGCTGCTGTATACGGATATTGCATAATCTGCTTGACTGTCGGGAGAAGTAGGCAGGTCTTCAGAATAACTCAGAGGTATTATATATATATTTGGGATGTTGTAAGCAGTTTTACAAAATAAATATTCCTAATGACAAAAAGACTATGGGGGTCATTTATTATACTAAAATACGCCTATATTATATCTCCCGACATTCAAGCAGATTTTGCAATATCCGTATACAGCAGCAGTATAACCTATATTAGACGTATTTCAAGTGCAGATGGCAGCGCAACAGTTGCCCCACTGTCTGCGACTTTTCCCCACTCACAGCAGGTCTAAAATTGTGGGCGTGGGGTGGGCGGGGAAGAGGACGGACCGGCAGGCCTGTCTCATTTACCATTTTCTACGCCTCTTTTAGGCATAGAAAATGGTCTAAATGTAAGACAGCTCGGAAGCTGGCTTACATTTAGAAGCGGTGCTGGATGTGCCGAAGTTATAGAGATGCTTGCACCTCTACATAACTTCGGCAGATCCTCCTCTAGCTATGGGGCTTTATTAAGACCGGCGTTTTAATAAATGTGCCTCTATCTATCTATTCAGCTCTTCCTGCTCTATGACATGCTGCCTGCAGACTGGATTACAATTCATGGTGATAGGTCCTCTTCAAGTATAGTATAAGCTGGCAATAGAATTGGTGCAATAACCTATACCACTCGGCATTCCTACACCTGGGACGCATTTTATATATAGAGGGCCCTAGGGGGAGGTGCCCGTTGCAGATGCATCATGTGAATGAGTCCTTAATGTGTAGAGAACCTACAGTACCTTTATAATATACTGTATATTAGTGACTATAAGGTGCCACATTATGGACTAAAGTATTAGGATGTCTGGACCTTACACTTTTTTGCTTTTTAAAGAGTAAATACTGTAGGAAGGCGCAAAGGTCCGTCATTGACGGAAGGTGTGTGTCACCGAGATTCCTGGCCTCGGTGAGGTAAGAGCCGGTAATTTCATGGTATCGAGTATCGCAATACTTTTTTATGGTATCGAAATCGAATCAAAATTTTGGTATCCTGACAACCCTATCCTGAACTGCTCAAAAGTAATATTTTGTGACTAAAGACTTTTATAATCACTGTAACGTCTCTCCCTGCACTAAGTTCACTGGAAAATGGCGGAGACCGGGCAGAATGAGTTTTTTTTTTTTTATAAGGCTGTGACATTACCGGGGCTGGCCATCTGCTGATTGGCTAGTTGCACAGCATTATGGGTGATCCCTCGTTCCCGGGTTTCTTAATTTCTCTTTGTAACTAGAGTTAAGCGAACACCTGGATGTTCGGGTTCGAGAAGTTCAGCCGAACTTCCCGGAAATGTTCGGGTTCGGAATCCGACCCGAACTTCGTCCCGAACCCCATTGAAGTCAATGGGGACACAAACTTTTCGGCACTAAAAAGGCTGTAAAACAGCCCAGGAAAGAGCTAGAGGGCTGCAAAAGGCAGCAACATAAAGGTAAATCCCCTGCAAACAAATGTGGATAGGGAAATGAATTAAAATAAAAATAAAATAAATAAAAATTAACCAATATCAATTGGAGAGAGGTCCCATAGCAGAGAATCTGGCTTCACGTCAGCAGAGAATCAGTCTCTTCATGCCATAGCAGAGAATCTGGCTTCATGTCACCCACCACTGTAACACGTCTCCTCTGCACCCAGGCAGAGGAGAGAGGTCCCGTAACAGAGAATCTGGCTTCATGTCAGCAGAGAATCAGTCTTCATGTCATAGCAGAGAATCATGCTTTACGTCACCCAACACTGGAACAGTCCATTGTCAGATATTTAGGCCCAGGCACCCAGGCAGAGGAGAGAGGTCCCATAACAGAGATTCAGGCTTCATGTCAGCAGAGAATCAGTCTTCATGTCATAGCAGAGAATCAGGCTTCACGTCACCCACCACTGGAACAGGCCACTGTCAGATATTTTTAGGCCCCGGCACCCAGACAGAGGAGAGAGGTCCCATAACAGAGATTCAGGCTTCATGTCAGCAGAGAATCAGTCTTCATGTCATAGCAGAGAATCAGGCTTCACGTCACCCACCACTGGAACAGGCCACTGTCAGATATTTTTGGGCCCCGGCACCCAGACAGAGGAGAGAGGTCCCATAACAGAGATTCAGGCTTCATGTCAGCAGAGAATCAGTCTTCATGTCATAGCAGAGAATCAGGCTTCACGTCACCCACCACTGGAACAGTCCATTGTCAGACATTTAGGCCCAGGCACCCAGGCAGAGGAGAGAGGTCCCATAACAGAGATTCAGGCTTCATGTCAGCAGAGAATCAGTCTTCATGTCATAGCAGAGAATCAGTGATCAGATGGCCAAGAGAGGAGAGAAGGCGCTCATAGGTGAGGGTAAACAGATAGATGTCCCTTCCCCCTAACCAAGATGAGTGAGATTACTCACCTGGTTTGGTTTGCACTGATTGTGGTGCAACTTTGGTGGAGGGAGGTTCGAAGTGTTGAGGTTGTCTGGGTTGGTGCTGCCGAATGGTGTCCGAAACAACCCTGGGCGGGGGCCGAAACCGCCACTTGGGTGGGTATTGGAATATATAAAAACAGGTCTCGTCTGCACTGGATACGTGCGGCGAGCCAATGGACTTAAAGCGCAAATCACAACCCGAGCTTGGATACGGGATTTTTTATTTTGAATAGACGACGCGTTTCAGGGTACTCAGGACCCCTTTATCAAGTCTGAAAAAACATATGGTTGTTACAGTGGTCTGTAGCAGTGTAAAAGAATCAAAGGTGTAAGTAATATAAAAGTACAAATAAACAAAAGTTCATAGTAGTAGTTGGACAGTAGCTAAAATAGTGTGTATACAAACGTGCGTACATGCACACATACACGCATTTATATCTGTATATATATAAAAAAAATAAAAAAAATTGTTTGGGCGCATAAATGGATCAATGGATGGAGACAAAAGTATAAACATAAATGCAAGCATAAACGTAATATATATCCATAAGTAGTAGATTAGTTCAGTGTTTTGACTGGATGATTGTTTGCACAGATAATAAAATACAGGATAAAGGTAAGGCTACTTTCACACTAGCGTTCGGGTGTCCGCTCGTGCGCACCGTTTGAAGGGGCTCACGAGCGGCCCCGAACGCATCCGTCTGGCCCCAATGCATTCTCAGTGGAGGCGGATCCACTGAGAATGCATCCGCCTGCCAGCGCTCAGCCTCCGCTCCGCTCAGTGAGCGGACACCTGAACGCTGCTTGCAGCGTTCGGGTGTCCGCCTCGCCGTGCGGAGGAGAGCGGATCCGTCCACACTTACAATGTAAGTCAATGGGGACGGATCCGCTTGAAGATGACACAATATGGCTCAATCTTCAAGCGGATCCGTTCCCCATTGACTTTCAATGTAAAGTCTGAACGGATCCGCTCAGACAACTTTCACACTTAGAAAATTTTCTAAGTTTTAATGCAGACGCATCCGTTCTGAACGGATGCGAACGCCTGCATTATCGGAGCGGATCCGTCTGATGAAACATCAGACGGATCCGCTCCGAACGCTAGTGTGAAAGTAGCCTTAAAAATAGTTAAAAAGTGGCTGGAAGGTATAGATAAAATGGATTTTAGATCTAAAAAGATAAAAAACTGACACAAACCCTGTTGGGGTATATATAGCTGTATCGGACGGTTTCCTGGTTGTGTACAGAACTAATTGTACGCAGGAACAGATAGGTAAAAGTACATGGTTTGGAATGTAGATAAAGGGAGTCTCTTGCAAGGGGGAGAATAATAATATTTTTTCTCTCATAAAGGAGCAATTATTTGAAAATTCTTAATTTAAAGTAAAATACTATCATCTGGATAGGAGTGTTAGACTTTGCTATTCTTTTTGTATAAAGCTGGAAATTATACTGTACATGAGTGTTTTATAGTAAGACGGAATGCTTGCAGTACCTGTATCCTTGGCACCGTGAGCCCGCTGGTGCACTCTCCTGGATGTCCTTTTCAGAAGGAATGCTAGTCAGCGTTAGTGTGGTCAATAAACGGAGTAGTGGGGATAATAAAAGATAAAAAAATATATATATTTTTTGGTGAAATAAAAAGAACTTTTTTGGGTCATGTCTTTCATTTTGTATTGGCATTTTTTGTTGTTTACTAGTTGATAGGTGTGTTAAGAGCTGTATGTCTATGCTTGTGAGCAATCAGTTGAAAATATATATAATATATGTATATATACACATATACACATATATATACACCCACACAATAGCATATGGAAATATCAACATGTAGTGATATGAACATGTAGTGATCTATTGGCATTATTACTGGCCTGTTGTCACGAATTATAGTTGTTTGCTGGTATAACTTGTGGTCAGCATTGGTGTAGAGGTTTGACTATAATGATAAATGGTATAGATGAACTGATAATAGGGCGTCTGGATAATATTTGTGGCCAGTGTTCTGGTTTTGTTATGGCTACTGGCATTGCAGGAGGATCGGTGCTTACCTGGTCATTGATGCTGGACAGTGTCCTGTTGTTGCGGCGCTGCTGTGCTTGCTGCACGTGTAGTGTGCAGTGTGAAGGAGCGCGCGCTTTCCAGTGTTTTGAGCCGGTGTTCTGTGCAAATCTGCTGCCCATACAAATTTGCTGCCCTCGTCACTTCCGGTAGTGACGTAACAGCATAGGAAGGCTCTGAAGGAGGTGTGTCGCTGATCTCGCCACCTCAGTGGCTGAAAAGAAGGTGTGTTGGCGCCTGCGCAGAACCAACTAGGGCAGCAAAATTTCACGGCCAGTGAATGTGAACGCGCCGAGGTGGGTTACATTTATGGCCCACCGCGCATGCGCCGGGAGCTACCTCAGCGCGCTGAAACGAAGGTGTTTTGGCACCTGCGCAGAACCAACCAGGGCAGCAAAATTTCACGGCCAGTGCATGTGAACGCGCCGAGGTAGGTTAGATTTATGGCCCACCGCGCATGCGCCGGGAGCCTCAGCAGCGTTACAGGGAAGGCAAAAATTATGGGCCAGTGCGCACGCGCGGCGGACAGGGCGCTCTCTCATCCCGAAAATGTTCTATAAAATCTCCCTACCTCTCACAGCGCACGCGCGGGGTCTGATCATCTGGAGCATCCTGACTGTTCTATCAGGTCAGTCTCTCCCTGCTCCCAACACTCTCAGACATGTGGGGGCTGCGCAGTATATGGGGGGCTGCCTGCTCACAGTATATTGGGGGTCTGTTCGTTATATTGGGGGGGGGGTTGTCTGCGTAGTATATGGGGGGCTGTCGGTGCAATATCTTGGGGGGGTCTGCGCAGTATATGGGGGGGTCTGTTCATTATATTGGGGGGGTTGTCTGCGCAGTATATTGCGGGCTATCTGTGTAGTATATGGGGGGCTGTCAGCGAAATATATTGGGGTGGTGTCTGCGCAGTATATTGGGGGGATCTTCGCAGTATATGGGGGGCTGTCTGTGCAATATATTGGGGGGGTGTCTGCGCAGTATATTGGGGGGTGTCTTCGCAGTATATGGGGGCTGTCTGCGCAGTAGATGGAGGGGTGTCTGCGCAGTATATGGAGGGGTGTCTGCGCAATATATTGGAGGGGTGTCTGCGCAGTATATGGGGGGTGTCTGTGCAGTATATGGGGGGTGTCTGTGCAGTATATGGAGGGGTATCTGCGCAGTATATAGAGGGGTGTCTGCGCAGTATATGGAGAGGTGTCTGCGCAGTATATGGAGGGGTGTCTGCGCAGTATATGGAGGGGTGTCTGCGCAGTATATGGAGGGGTGTCTGCGCAGTATATGGAGGGGTGTCTGCGCAGTATATGGAGGGGTGTCTGCGCAGTATATGGAGGGGTGTCTGCGCAGTATATGGAGGGGTGTCTGCGCAGTATATGGAGAGGTGTCTGCGCAGTATATGGAGGGGTGTCTGCGCAGTATATGGAGGGGTGTCTGCGCAGTATATGGGGGGGTGTCTGCGCAGTATATGGGGGGGTGTCTGCGCAGTATATGGAGGGGTGTCTGCGCAATATATTGGAGGGGTGTCTGCGCAGTATATGGGGGGTGTCTGTGCAGTATATGGGGGGTGTCTGTGCAGTATATGGAGGGGTATCTGCGCAGTATATAGAGGGGTGTCTGCGCAGTATATGGAGAGGTGTCTGCGCAGTATATGGAGGGGTGTCTGCGCAGTATATGGAGGGGTGTCTGCGCAGTATATGGAGGGGTGTCTGCGCAGTATATGGAGGGGTGTCTGCGCAGTATATGGAGGGGTGTCTGCGCAGTATATGGAGGGGTGTCTGCGCAGTATATGGAGGGGTGTCTGCGCAGTATATGGAGAGGTGTCTGCGCAGTATATGGAGGGGTGTCTGCGCAGTATATGGAGGGGTGTCTGCGCAGTATATGGGGGGGTGTCTGCGCAGTATATGGGGGGGTGTCTGCGCAGTATATGGGGGGTGTCTGTGCAGTATATGGGGGTGTCTGTGCAGTATATGGAGGGGTATCTGCGCAGTATATAGAGGGGTGTCTGCGCAGTATATGGAGAGGTGTCTGCGCAGTATATGGAGGGATGTCTGCGCAGTATATGGAGGGGTATCTGCGCAGTATATAGAGGGGTGTCTGCGCAGTATATGGAGAGGTGTCTGCGCAGTATATGGAGGGGTGTCTGCGCAGTATATGGAGGGGTGTCTGCGCAGTATATGGAGGGGTGTCTGCGCAGTATATGGAGGGGTGTCTGCGCAGTATATGGGGGGGTGTCTGCGCAGTATATGGGGGGGTGTCTGTGCAGTATATGGGGGGGTGTCTGCGCAGTATATGGGGGGGTGTCTGCACAGTATATTTTGTGGGGGTCTACGCAGTATATTGGGGGGTGTCTGTGCTATATATTGGGGTGGTCTTTGCAGTAGATGGGGGGGTCTGTGAAGTATATTGGGGTCGCCTGTGCGTTAGATGTTTGGGGGCAATGTATTATATTTGGGGGAGCTGTGCAGCAAGTGTGGCCTGTGTGTAAGATGTGTACAACCCTAGTTTTACCCCCAAATTTTTTTTTCCTAGATCTCCTCTGCCATGGCATGCTTTTTGCTACGAAACTGCAGCCATCTCGTCACTCGGAGAAGGATGAGAAGCTGCCCCCCAGCCAGAGGGACACATCTGCCCTCAAATCAGTCGCTCACTGGATTCAGTAATCTCCGTCTCTGTGTCTCCCACAATCTGTGTGTCTGTCTGCTGTGTATATGTGGACCGTCCGTCTGCTGCACTGCGTCTGTTCTGCCATTTACTCTAACCTGTTTTTTTTTGTGTCCCAACTCTGACCAGCATGTTCTCCTATGGAACACGAAGTACCTGAAGTGGATTGAAGAAGCCCATGTTTGAGACCCGCGCCCCCGGCTGGAGCAGTGAAGGGGCATCTGACAGGTGACAAGCTGCTCCTGTTTGCACCGCTACTTCAGTATTGTGTACGGTGATCACCGCCAGTTCACAGGTTGGCAACCATAGGCCGTCCAGATGCTGTGAATTACATCTCCCATCATACTGGCAAAGCATAATGAGAGGTGTAGTCCAAAACATCTGGAATACCAAATGTGTATGAATGAAAAGCATGGTGTGTGTGTGACTGGTCAGTAACAAGGGTTGAAACCTTGACGTGGCGTTACTGCTCACATGTGTATCCATGTGCCAATTCAACCAATGTGAGTGACTGTAATACTGATGAGGTAACTATAAATACTGTGACGATGGAGAATTAAATGACCGTATCTCCTACACACTGCTTACACTGTGACCGTATCTCCTACACACTGCTTACACTGTGACCGTATCTCCTACACACTGCTTACACTGTGACCCTATCTCCTACACACTGCTTACACCGTGACCGTATCTCCTACACACTGCTTACACTGTGACCGTATCTCCTACACACTGCTTACACTGTGACCCTATCTCCTACACACTGCTTACACCGTGACCGTATCTCCTACACACTGCTTACACTGTGACCGTATCTCCTACACACTGCTTACACCGTGACCGTATCTCCTACACACTGCTTACACCGTGACCGTATCTCCTACACACTGCTTACACCGTGACCGTATCTCCTACACACTGCTTACACCGTGACCGTATCACCTACACACTGCTTACACTGTGACCGTGTCTCCTACACACTGCTTACACTGTGACCGTATCTCCTACACACTGCTTACACCGTGACCGTATCTCCTACACACTGCTTACACCGTGACCCTATCTCCTACACACTGCTTACACTGTGACCCTATCTCCTACACACTGCTTACACTGTGACCGTATCTCCTACACACTGCTTACACTGTGACCGTATCTCCTACACACTGCTTACACCGTGACTGTATCTCCTACACACTGCTTATACTGTGACCGTATCTACTAAACACTGCTTCAGGAATTAAACAGGTTAATAAAAGGGAACCCTCTGTTGCATTAGACCCAATTCTGAGATTATGACTAAACCCTAAATCACTTAATATTTTTATGATATTTTATTTATGTATTTAGAATATTGTGCAAAGAACCCAGATGGTCACTGTTCCACTTGTATTCCAGGGGCCATGAAGGGCAGGTGAAGGTAGTTTTTACTTGACTTAAAATGTCCTTTAGGCCTCATGCACACGACCGTTTTTTTTTTGCGGTCCGCAAAAACGGGTTCTGTAGTTCCGTGATCCGTGTCCGTTTTTCCTTCCGTGGGTCTTCCTTGATTTTTGGAGGATCCACGGACATGAAGGAAAAAGTCGTTTTGGTGTCCGCCTGGCCGTGCGGAGCCAAACGGATACATCCTGACTTACAATGCAAGTCAATGGGGACGGATCCGTTTGACGTTGACACAATATGATGCAATTGCAAACGGATCCGTCCCCCATTAACTTTCAATGTAAAGTCAGGAGTCCCTATTATACCATCGGATCAGAGTTTTCTCCAATCCGATGGTATATTTTAACTTGAAGCGTCCCCATCACCATGGGAACGCCTCTATGTTAGAATATACCATCGGATTTGAGTTACATCGTGAAAACTCATATCCGACAGTATATTCTAACACAGAGGCATTCCCATGGTGATGGGGACGCTTCAAGTTAGAATATACTACGAACTGTGTACATGACTGCCCCTTGCTGCCTGGCAGCACCCGGGTCTCTTACAGGGGGCTGTGATCAGCACAATTAACCCCTCAGGTGCCACACCTGAAGGGGTTAATTGTGTGTATCATAGCCCCCTGTAAGAGATCAGGGGCTGCCAGGCAGCAGGGGGCAGACCCCCCGCCCTCCCCAGTTTGAATATCATTGGTGGCCAGTGTGCCCCCCCCGGCCCCCCTCCTTCTATTGTATTATCATTGGTGGCCAGTGTGCGCCCCCCCTCTATTGTATTAATATCATTGGTGGCCAGTGTGCGGTCTCCCCTCTCCCCCCCCGTTCATTGGTGGCAGCGGAGAGTTCCGATCGGAGTCCCAGTTTAATCGCTGGGGCTCCGATCGGTAACCATGGCAACCAGGACGCTACTGCAGTCCTGGTTGCCATGGTTACTTAGCAATATTAGAAGCATCATACTTACCTGCTGCGCTGTCTGTGACCGGCCGGGAGCTCCTCCTACTGGTAAGTGACAGGTCTGTGCGGCGCATTGCTTAATGATCTGTCACTTACCAGTAGGAGGAGCTCCCAGCCGGTCACAGACAGCGCAGCAGGTAAGTATGATGCTTCTAATATTGATAAGTAACCATGGCAACCAGGACTGCAGTAGCATCCTGGTTGCCATGGTTACCGATCGGAGCCCCAGTGATTAAATTGGGACTCCGATCGGAACTCTCCGCTGCCACCAATGATCGGGGTGGGGGGGGAGAGGGGAGGCCGCACACTGGCCACCAATGATATTAATACAATAGAGGGGGGCGCACACTGGCCACCAATGATAATACAATAGAGGGAGGGCCGGGGGGGGGCGCACACTGGCTACCAATGATAATACAATAGAGGGAGGGAGGGGTGGCCGTGGGGGGCCGCACACTGGCTACCAATGATAATACAATAAAGGGAGGGAGGGGGGGCCGCACTGGCCACCAATGATATTAATACAATAGAGGGAGGGGGGGCCGCACTGGCCACCAATGATATTAATACAATAGAGGGAGGGGGGGGCCGCACTGGCCACCAATGAAATTAAAACTGGGGAGGGAGGGGGGTCTGCTGCCTGGCAGCCCCCGATCTCTTACAGGGGGCTATGATACGCACAATTAACCCCTTCAGGTGCGGCACCTGAGGGGTTAATTGTGCGGATCACAGCCCCCTGTAAGAGATCGGGGGCTGCCAGGCAGCAGGGGCAGTCATGTACACAGTTCTTAGTATATTCTAACTAGAAGCGTCCCCATTACCATGGGAACGTCTCTGTGTTAGAATATACTGTCGGATTTGAGTTTTCACGAAGTGAAAACTCGACTCTGAAAAAGCTTTTATGCAGACGGATCTTCGGATCCGTCTGTATGAAAGTAGCCTACGGATCACGGACACGGGTGCCAATCTTGTGTGCATCCGTGTTTTTTCACTGACCCATTGACTTGAATGGGTCCGTGAACCGTTGTCCGTCAAAAAAATAGGACAGGTCCTATTTTTTTGACGGACAGGATACACGGATCACGGAGGCGGATGACAAATGGTGCATTTTCCGAGTTTTCAACGGGTCCGCAGAAAATCACGGAAAACGGAACAACGGCCACGGGTGCACACAACGGTCGTGTGCATGAGGACTTATATGCATCTTCTTTCTCAAGGTCAACTTCAGCTCCTGGAGCGTTAATCTGCCAGGAGCCAACGGAAGTGCTCTACTCAAGTGCATGTCAAGAGTAGGAAAAAATACTTAAGATAAAGTTGTTCCTGTTTGGTCTTAATTTGTGGGCGTTGTAAGATTGTAGATTGTAATATGCTTTCTGGTTACATTTTGGTGAGTTTTAACTTCATTTTTGATTTTTACAGATCCAGAGGGAAGGAGCCAAACGCCTTGAGGAGTCCCTACATAATAGACTATTGGATACAGAAGGGCTGTACTAAAGGAAGATCTCATCACAGCATCATCCAAGCCCTAGTCAGGAGTATATGAGGCCTCTTAAGAGTAAAGAGCGGCTAACAATATCTGATAATAGGCCACATGTGCAATTATTATATATTTAATTAATGTACAACATACTTTTTAAGTTTTTTCTTACATGAGAAATTAACAAATATTGTTAGATTATTTTTTTTACTGCTGCTTTAAATAAAAAAAATAAAATCGAAACAATTTTGAAATGTTTAGTGAAATATGTATCTATAATTAACGTTAACCTGCTATCTATTGTGTGACCATGGAGAGCAACCCCAAACTGGGACTCTATCAAACAATCCAGGACTGTTAGGAAATATGGCTTTGTATCAAACTGTGATAATTTATGGTGCACATAGGTCCTCTTGTCACTGTGCCTATGCACAAGTTTTGCTCATAACTGTGATGACTTTCAGAAGATAGCAATAAGCAGAGTAACAAGTTGCTCTTTAAAGGGACACTATAGGCACCAAGACCATTTCATCTTGTGTAATGGGTTTGGGTGCAGTGCCCATGTCCCACTAATACTACAATGTTAAATGCTACCTTGCAAGGTCATCTCATCTTCTAGTGGCTGTCAGACAGTCACTAGAGTCGCTTCAGGGTCCTTAACGGAGTCTAATTACGTGAAATAACACTGGACATCCTTAAGCTTTGCATGACGACAACCAGGCTCTTTAAAAACCTTACAGAAAAGCATTGAGTTAATGCTTTCCGATGGGGAGGCCCAAATGTGAGCGTAGGAGGGACCTGATGTTGGCAGAGCCTTACACAGCAATCGGGTAACTGACAAAAAGGGTGCAGAGGAAACTATAGTGTTAGAAATTGTTTTATATTTCTAGCACTGTGGTTTTTACCGGCTTTCAATATTTATATACGGTCCCAAAAAAATCTAGAATGCCAAAAAGGCACTCCGATCTGTGCTCACCAAGAGAAACTGAGGTTTCTTTTTTCTACTCTGAAATCCACCATCTCATATGGCCATTACATCACACCCACTATAGAATTGCAGTGATGTCATAGATTGGGACTCAGCTAGTTCTGTTATTTTTTATTTATTTTTTACACAAAGTAACACAAATTTCATGTCAAGTTGTCTGCAATATAATTTATTTCTTCAAAGTTAATCTTTATCTCAATTAAAAAAAATAAAGTGTAACTTAAATTCCTGGCATGCAAAGCCAGACTGTGGTAACCACATTAGGCTACTTTCACACTGGCGTTTCACGGTTCCGTTTGAAACGGATCAGTCAATATAATTAATAAACGGAGAAGAACGGAAGCTATTCAGACAGATCCGTAATGCGGATCCGTTTGTCACATTCTTTTCTGTTTTTGCCTCCGTTTAGCCGATCCGTTTTGGATTGAGTAGCATCTCAAAGTGTCCCCCCACTTCATGTATTTAAATCCCCAGGGTTGTCATTAGCTGTTAAATGCTTCGTTGCTAATCTCTTGGGGGCTATCTTGTAGAAATTCCAAGTCAGTCCGGTTTCAGCTCTGATCACGGACCACACCTTTTGGACTCTTGTACATGACTATATGCACTAAAACATGTATAGTGTTCGTTAGCGGGCCATATTGATCGTGCGTACGGGAGTACATAGCATCATGATGTTGTCCATGTTGTGCCGCACACTGGGCTATTGTCCCGCACTCATATGATCTATTAGTGCAAGACAATAGCCCCGCTGGCAGCTCAACTTGCACAGCATCATTGTAAACTATGTGTACTCCCGTGGGCACGATCAATGCCACTACAGGACATATGGCCCGCTCACTGACCATATGTCTCGGAGGGCATACAGTAGTGTGCAAGAGGCCTTAAAGGGGTTTACTCATCTCAGACAATAGGGGCATATTGCTAGGATATGCCCCCATTGTCTTATAGGTGCTGGTCCCACCACCTATATCGAGAACGGAGTGCTGAAAGTGGAGGAGGGCGCACTGCACAAGCGCAGCCGCCCTCCATTTATTTCTATCGGAGAGGTGGGGATTAGCGCTCTGTGGTGGACGGACCCCGTCAAATCTGGTGTCCTTCAGCCACAGCGCTACCCGCTCTGTTCTCGATATAGGTGCGGGTCCCATTGGTGGACCCCACACCTATCAGACAAAAGGGGCATATCCTAGCGATATGCCTCCATTGTCTAACCCGGGGTCCACACCTGAGCGTTCTGAATGGAGCGCTCTGTATGCACGATTGTACGGGCGTTTACAATCGCGCATACAGAGACAAGCGAACACATTGTCGCGCGTTCCCGAAAGTCTATGTACGGGAACGCGCGACAAAACGCCCCAAAGAAGCTCAAGTACTTGTTTGAGCGTCGGGCGTTTTACAGCGCGATCGTACGCGCTGTAAAACGCCCAGGTGAGAACCATTCCTATAGGTAAGCATTGGTTTCTCCTTGTTGTGCGTTTTACAGCGCGTAGGAACACGCTGTAAAACGCTCAGGTATGAACTGAGGGTAAGATGGGAATACCACTTTAACAGCAGTATGTCCCTTGCGGTAATCACACTAGTAATATTAGAGCGTCATCGGGAAATCATTAAACTGTAAAATTACAATTTATTAATGAATTCCTGATGATGCTGATGGACAATGACTCCCACAAGGGCTCATATGAACCTTTCATAAGATTGATTGAACAATGAACAAGCATTTGCTGTTCATGTGCCAATCAGAGGGTCTACGATCAATAAAGAGCCAAAAGATAGCTCATTATTGATGGTCATGTTCATGGTTTAGCCACCTTAAAAAAATCAACCAAGGGCGTTATAATAAACGCACAGTAGTGACGTATGGTAGTTTTAATGTCAACGCAGCGGGAGTGCCCAAGATTACAGTTACCCTGTACAGAACAATGAAAACACAGACACATTGAAGTAAACTATAATTTTTTTATTTCATTAGAAACAAAAAACAAATATATATATATAAAAATATTAAATTTATTAAAATTGTGCCAAATTTTGAGGGGAGGTGGACTGTCGCAGGGTAGGTGGTCTGGAGCGGGCAATGGTAGCCTGCCCCTGTTCTGTCGATTCTCTGAGATAAAACTACGGACCACAAGAAAGGATGCAGGGTGAAATTGTGGGGTGTGGAGAAAGGAAGGGTCTGAAGAGGAGGGGACCCGAGCATGTGTAGAGGTGGAGGGAGTTTGGAAAGAAGTGGGAGGAAAATAGTGGGGAGGAGAAGTAGAATAAGAGACAGAAGGGATCACATGCTCAGGTGGGGTGGGAATGGGAAGGTTGTCGGTAATGGTCACTGGTGTGGGATGGTGCATAATTTCCCATGACCTGTTCTATAGCATGATCTTAAACTCATGCAACTGCTCGGGCGTCATTGGGTCCATCAAACTGATTATGCTTAGCCCATAATGGTAGTTAGGGCTGCGTTGAATCGCCAAATCCGCCCCCTCCCAGCGGCAAATCAAGTCAGCACTAAACTCCTTCTGATGTTTCGGCAAAACCTTCCAGAGTGTCGGAAACGACCTCTACAAGGTTCACATAATCAGTTCGATTTGGCCTACCGGATCTCTGCCTGCTCACCAGGGCTCTCAAATTTGGCCGGAAACCTAAGAGCCTCTGTTGAGCGGAGGGATCCGGTAGGGGACCCGGATTGTCCTGAGCCGATGCATGAGGGACAGGAGGGCTGGCGCTGGCGATCCATTCCGGTTCTGCCTCAGGAGGTTGTTCAGGCTCCCGAGTGCTGCAGGCACATCTGTAGGAAAAAAAAAGAAAAGGAAAGTAAAGAATTGTACTTTAAATAAAACATCCATGTTCTATGCTATGTCTACCTTATACCATAGGGGGCTGGCCAAAACAGGGGAGCCAAACGCTCCGCTGTATCAGACAGCCCCTAAAATAATTTTTTTTTACAGTTCTTAAAAAAATGGACCTTCTTGGTGCCATTGTGCGTCGCATGAACCCCAGGGGCGCTGTATAGATATATGTAGACCCTGAGGTTGCTCCAGAGCCACTTGGGGCCTGAACCTCCTTGTTATAGTCCCTCCTGAAGTGGTCCTCCTCAAGGCGTTTGGCTCCTTCCCTCTGGATCTGGAAAAATCGAAAATGAAGTTAAAACTCGCCAAAATGTATTGCTTCAGTAGAGCGCTTCCGTTGGCTCCTGGCAGATTAACGCTCCAGGAGCTGAAGTTGACCTTGAGAAAGAAGATGCATACAAAGGAAATTTTAAAGGGACACTGACAGGCCTTCTGAGCATAATTAGCTCTTTATATGCCCCCCTTGGTCTTAAAACACGCCCATCTCATTAGTATTCACTTCGCTGGGCGGTATTTTCCAGTCCCCGACATTCGGAGATTCTGCGCATGCGCCCGGCACCCTCGCTCGCTGGGATCACATTGCGCCAAGTGAATACTAATGAGATGGGCGTGTCTAAGGACCCGGCAGTTGGGACGCGGCTGGGCACAAATGCGGCACAAAGAACGCCCCTTGGGCAGAAAGAACAGGTGATTATAAAGATTATTTTTAAAGTTTTACAATGCGCACAGGGATAATACTTATATGAATTGGGAACTTATTATAAGACCTAGGGGGGCATATAAAGAGCTAATTATGCTCAGAAGGCCTGTCAGTGTCCCTTTAAGTCAATTACCTTGACCTGCTCTTCATGGCCCCTGGAATACAAGTGGAACAGTGACTATCCGGGGTCTTTGGACAATATTCTAAATACATAAATAAAATATCATAAAAATATTAAGTGATTTAGGGTTTAGGCATAATCTCAGAATTGGGTCTAATGCAACAGAGGGTTCCCTTTTATTAACCTGTTTAATTCCTGAAACAGTGTTTAGTAGATATGGTCACGGTATTAGCAGTGTGTAGGAGACACGGTCACGGTGTAAGCAGTGTGTAGGAGATACGGTCACGGTATTAGCAGTGTGTAGGAGATACGGTCACGGTATTAGCAGTGTGTAGGAGATACGGTCACGGTGTAAGCAGTGTGTAGGAGATACGGTCACGGTATTAGCAGTGTGTAGGAGATACGGTCACGGTGTAAGCAGTGTGTAGGAGATACGGTCACGGTGTAAGCAGTGTGTAGGAGATACGGTCACGGTGTAAGCAGTGTGTAGGAGATACGGTCACGGTGTAAGCAGTGTGTAGGAGATACGGTCACGGTGTAAGCAGTGTGTAGGAGATACGGTCACAGTGTAAGCAGTGTGTAGGAGACACGGTCACGGTGTAAGCAGTGTGTAGGAGATACGGTCACGGTGTAAGCAGTGTGTAGGAGATACGGTCACAGTGTAAGCAGTGTGTAGGAGATACGGTCACAGTGTAAGCAGTGTGTAGGAGATACGGTCACAGTGTAAGCAGTGTGTAGGTGATACGGTCACAGTGTAAGCGGTGTGTAGAAAATGGTGTCACCCCCTTCCCCCCCCCCACCCCCTCCCCGAAGCAAATTTTTTAGCCATATATGGGGGCTATAGTGGTGCTACTGCCATAGGGGGCATCCGATAGCTCAGCAGACCCCCCCTAGCAGTCAGAGCCTGGTCTCGGGAGGGGCACTTCCAGATTATTTTCTGTCCGCCACCACAAAACAATAGCGCTTATAGAACAGACTACACAGTGTAGCGGTATACTGTATATTGTGTGGCACAGTGTAGCGGTATACTGTATATTTTGGGGCACAGTGTAGAGGTATACTGTATATTGTGTGGCACAGTGTAGAGGTATACTGTATATTGTGGGGCACAGTGTAGAGGTATACTGTATATTGTGTGGCACAGTGTAGAGGTATACTGTATATTGTGTGGCACAGTGTAGAGGTATACTGTATATTGTGTGGCACAGTGTAGAGGTATACTGTATATTGTGTGGCACAGTGTAGAGGTATACTGTATATTGTGCGGCACAGTGTAGAGGTATACTGTATATTGTGTGGCACAGCATAGCGGTATACTGTATATTGTGTGGCACAGTGTAGAGGTATACTGTATATTGTGTGGCACAGTGTAGAGGTATACTGTATATTGTGTGGCACAGTGTAGAGGTATACTGTATATTGTGTGGCACAGTGTAGAGGTATACTGTATATTGTGTGGCACAGTGTAGAGGTATACTGTATATTGTGTGGCACAGTGTAGAGGTATACTGTATATTGTGTGGCACAGTGTAGAGGTATACTGTATATTGTGTGGCTCAGTGTAGCGGTATACTGTATATTGTGTGGCACAGTGTAGCGGTATACTGTATATTGTGCGGCACAGTGTAGAGGTATACTGTATATTGTGTGGCACAGTGTAGAGGTATACTGTATATTGTGGGGCACAATGTAGCGGTATACTGTATATTGTGTGGCACAGTGTAGAGGTATACTGTATATTGTGTGGCACAGTGTAGAGGTATACTGTATATTGTGTGGCACAGTGTAGAGGTATACTGTATATTGTGCGGCACAGTGTAGAGGTATACTGTATATTGTGTGGCACAGCATAGCGGTATACTGTATATTGTGTGGCACAGCATAGCGGTATACTGTATATTGTGTGGCACAGTGTAGAGGTATACTGTATATTGTGTGGCACAGTGTAGAGGTATACTGTATATTGTGTGGCACAGTGTAGCGGTATACTGTATATTGTGTGGCACAGCGTAGAGGTATAATGTATATTGTGTGGCACAGTGTAGAGGTATACTGTATATTGTGTGGCACAGTGTAGAGGTATACTGTATATTGTGGGGCACAGTGTAGAGGTATACTGTATATTGTGTGGCACAGTGTAGAGGTATACTGTATATTGTGGGCACAGTGTAGAGGTATACTGTATATTGTGTGGCACAGTGTAGAGGTATACTGTATATTGTGTGGCACAGTGTAGCGGTATACTGTATATTGTGGGGCACAGTGTAGAGGTATACTGTATATTGTGTGGCACAGTGTAGCGGTATACTGTATATTGTGTGGCACAGTGTAGAGGTATACTGTATATTGTGTGGCACAGCGTAGAGGTATACTGTATATTGTGTGGCACAGCGTAGAGGTATACTGTATATTGTGTGGCACAGCGTAGAGGTATACTGTATATTGTGTGGCACAGCGTAGAGGTATACTGTATATTGTGTGGCACAGCGTAGAGGTATACTGTATATTGTGTGGCACAGCGTAGAGGTATACTGTATATTGTGTGGCACAGTGTAGAGGTATACTGTATATTGTGTGGCACAGTGTAGGCTATATGTGTATAACAAACATATTTCACATAAAAACTAAGTTACTTGGCCCTTGGGGATCTCGGACGCCACTTCAACACTTTGGCCGGGGGCTCGGCGGAGCTGATGTTGTGCTTTATCCTAATGAGAAAGATTTCATAATAAGGATTTGGAGAAGGGGCAGAGGGATAGCAGAGCAGGGAGAGGCTGGTGCTGCTACTAGGGGGTCATACCATGTGGGAGTAATAAAGCCCACCATAATGCCCACTCCCCCCCCCCTAGTAGAAATAATTCTCCTTTTAATGTGACAGTGCAAAAAATACCCCCTTGTAATGCCTCCAGTCGAGCTAATGTCCCCATAGTGCCCCCATAATGTCCCAGTATAAAATACCCCTATATAGTCCCCCCAGTGAATTCCCCCATAGTGCTCCTTTCCCCCTTCTTCCTGCTAGTGCCCCCCATAATGTACCAGTATAAAATGCCCCATATATAGTGCCCCTGTAGATGCCCCTCAGTGTCCGGCCTCTGATAGGCTGCCGGCCTAGTGTCCCCCATAATGCCCCCCAATAATGTGCCAGTAAGTGTCCCCATAGATGCCCCCCCATCATGTGCCAGTATCAAATGCCTATCTCCTCCCCCCCACATGTCCCAGTATCATAGTGCCATCTCCCATCCCCCCAATGTGCCAGTATGAAGTGCCTCTCTCCTCCCCCCCACATGTCCCAGTATCATAGTGCCATGCCATCTCCCCCCCCCAAAAGTGCCAGTATCACATGCCTCCCCCCCCATGTCCCAGTATTATAGTGCCATTCCATCCCCCCCCCCAAAAAAAAAGTGCCAGTATAAAGTGCCTCTCCCCCCCCCATGTCCCAGTATCATAGTGCCATGCCATCTCCCCCCCCCCCATGTGCCAGTATCAGGTGCCAACCCCCCTCCCCCCATGTGCCAGTATCAAGTGCCTCCTGCTCCTCCCATGGCAGTAACAGTCGGGTATTAAAAAAAATAAAATAAACACTTCTACTTACCTCCATGTCAGCGATGCAATGCAGCCTCTTCCTGTGTCCCGCCCTGTATGTCCATATATGGAGTTAATGCTTGTGTATTTCAGAAAGGTCGAACCCATGACCTTCTGTATCAGAGGCAAAGCATCTACAGTAACCTCAAGACCATAAGAACAGCCTTGCTACAGACTGAAAATATATGAGACTTGTACTGTTATAGCTGTACATCTATACACATGACAGCTGCCCTAACACACCCAGCACTGCTATATCTCTATATGACAGCTGTCCCAGCACACTCAGCTCTGCTATATCTCTATAAATGATAGCTGCCCCAGCACACCCAGCTCTGCTACATATGATACACATGACAGCTGCACCAGCACACTCAGCTCTACTATATCTCTATATATGACAGCTGCTCCAGCAAACCCAGCTCTGCTACATCTATACACATGACAGCTGCCCCAACACACCCAGCACTGCTACATCTAATACACATGACAGCTGCACCAGCACACTCAGCTCTACTATATCTCTATATATGACAGCTGCTCCAGCAAACCCAGCTCTGCTACATCTATACACATGACAGCTGCCCTAATACACCCAGCACTGCTATATCTCTATATGACAGCTGTCCCAGCACACTCAGCTCTGCTATATCTCTATATATGATAGCTGCCCTAACACACCCAGCACTGCTACATCTAATACACATCACAGCTGCACCAGCACACTCAGCTCTACTATATCTCTATATATGACAGCTGCTCCAGCAAACCCAGCTCTGCTACATCTATAAACATGACAGCTGCCCAAACACACCCAGCACTGCTACATCTAATACACATGACAGCTGCACCAGCACACTCAGCTCTACTATATCTCTATATATGACAGCTGCTCCAGCAAACCCAGCTCTGCTACATCTATACACATGACAGCTGCCCTAACACACCCAGCACTGCTATATCTCTATATGACAGCTGTCCCAGCACACTCAGCTCTGCTATATCTCTATATATGATAGCTGCCCTAACACACCTAGCTCTGCTACATCTAATACACATGACAGCTGCACCAGCACACTCAGCCCTACTATATCTCTATATATGACAGCTGCTCCAGCAAACCCAGCTCTGCTACATCTATACACATGACAGCTGCCCAAACACACCCAGCACTGCTACATCTAATACACATGACAGCTGCACCAGCACACTCAGCTCTACTATATCTCTATATATGACAGCTGCTCCAGCAAACCCAGCTCTGCTACATCTATACACATGACAGCTGCCCTAACACACCCAGCACTGCTATATCTCTATATGACAGCTGTCCCAGCACACTCAGCTCTGCTATATCTCTATAAATGATAGCTGCCCCAGCACACCCAGCTCTGCTACATATGATACACATGACAGCTGCACCAGCACACTCAGCTCTACTATATCTCTATATATGACAGCTGCTCCAGCAAACCCAGCTCTGCTACATCTATACACATGACAGCTGCCCCAACACACCCAGCACTGCTACATCTAATACACATGACAGCTGCACCAGCACACTCAGCTCTACTATATCTCTATATATGACAGCTGCTCCAGCAAACCCAGCTCTGCTACATCTATACACATGACAGCTGCCCTAATACACCCAGCACTGCTATATCTCTATATGACAGCTGTCCCAGCACACTCAGCTCTGCTATATCTCTATATATGATAGCTGCCCTAACACACCCAGCACTGCTACATCTAATACACATGACAGCTGCACCAGCACACTCAGCTCTACTATATCTCTATATATGACAGCTGCTCCAGAAAACCCAGCTCTGCTACATCTATACACATGACAGCTGCCCAAACACACCCAGCACTGCTACATCTAATACACATGACAGCTGCACCAGCACACTCAGCTCTACTATATCTCTATATATGACAGCTGCTCCAGCAAACCCAGCTCTGCTACATCTATACACATGACAGCTGCCCTAACACACCCAGCACTGCTATATCTCTATATGACAGCTGTCCCAGCACACTCAGCTCTGCTATATCTCTATATATGATAGCTGCCCTAACACACCCAGCTCTGCTACATCTAATACACATGACAGCTGCACCAGCACACTCAGCCCTACTATATCTCTATATATGACAGCTGCTCCAGCAAACCCAGCTCTGCTACATCTATACACATGACAGCTGCCCAAACACACCCAGCACTGCTACATCTAATACACATGACAGCTGCACCAGCACACTCAGCTGTACTATATCTCTATATATGACAGCTGCTCCAGCAAACCCAGCTCTGCTACATCTATACACATGACAGCTGCCCTAACACACCCAGCACTGCTATATCTCTATATGACAGCTGTCCCAGCACACTCAGCTCTGCTATATCTCTATAAATGATAGCTGCCCCAGCACACCCAGCTCTGCTACATATGATACACATGAAAGCTGCACCAGCACACTCAACTCTACTATATCTCTATATATGACAGCTTCTCCAGCAAACCCAGCTCTACTACATCTATACACATGAAAGCTGCCCAAACACACCCAGCACTGCTACATCTAATACACATGACAAGTGAAGCGGCTGTGGTGCTAGTGTTGGTGGTGGCGGCGGGCGGGCGGATGGTAACTTGAGAGGTGCCCGAAGCTGAGCTGGAGAAGGATGGTGCGTCAAGGTTCCGAGCGGAAGCTGTAGAAGATTGGGTGTCCTGTGTAAGTGCTCAGAATTTTTCGAGTTCAGGGTACGTGGCCTCTGAACACTGGGCATTATTCTAGGGCCAAAGGAAATCACAGCACCACGACCACGACGGCCCCTGCGGGGTGGCCTGCCTCTGCCTGTCATTTTTTTTTAGATTAGTGGTACTATGCGTGCAAGGTACTGTGCCACCCTATATGAGTGGTGGGCAGTGGGCACAGTACAGTCAGTGGGTTGGTGCCTGACACTCACTAGCAGGCAACTGCAATTATATTACAGAGGAAAAATTAAATGACTTTTTGAAACAGCAAGATGCTGTGCCACCCTATATGAGTGGTGGGCAGTGGGCACAGTACGGTCTGTGGGCCTGACACTCACTGGCAGGCAACTGCAATTATATTACAAAGGAAAAATGTAATGACTTTTTTTATCTGCAAGGTACTGTGCCACCCTATATGAGTGGTGTTGTCATGCCCCACTCTGACGATGTGCGGAGGTCAGCCAGGATTGCAGCACGAGTCTAGTATTTGTTTTGATGCTGTGCTGGATCCGCCTTGCATCAGGTGCACTGGGTGGAGTCATTAGTTTAAATGGTCTCCAGCTAAAGTGCTCTGAGCGGATTATACTGTTCATTATTGTCTGGGAAGTTTGGAAGGAAGGTTGGCTGTTTGTTCCTGCTCTCAGCAGATAAGTGTCTTTTCTTGTTTGGTTGTTTATGTCATCTTACCCATCCAGGTTCTGTGCGAGCAGGCTGCTCCTTTCTCCCCACTTCACCATCTCAGGGAGTTCAGGGTTCTGTTAGTTTAGGCTGGTGGACACAGCAAATCTACCATCAAGGTTTGTCTGTGGGCTGAGCATTGCAGGGAAAGAGGTCAGGGATAAATTAGGAGGTGACCCTTCCCCTGTCTCTCGTCCAGAGCCTGGTTCATGTGTTATCTGTTGTACTGTGCACATCCGCCGTGACATTATAATCCGCCATACTGTGACCGCCATTTCTCAGTGTTTATGTGATGGCGTCAATTGATGCACTGGTTGACCGCATGCAGGGTTTGTCCCTGGAGGTTGCGGATCTACGTAGTACGGTCACACAGTGTCAGAGGGTGTTGGCTTCAGGTACAGGTCAAATTGTTGGGGAGCCTAAAGTCGCTCTTCCGGAGAAATTTGCAGGGGGTACTGATGATTTTTTCCGTTTCAAGGAATCATGTAAGTTGTACTTTCGATTGTGCCCATTTTCATCAGGTAATGAGGATCAGAGGGTGGGTATCGTCATGTCTTTGCTGAAAGGGGACGCGCAATCCTGGGCTTTTTCCCTGCCGCCCGGTTCTCTGGCTCTCCGGTCGGTGGAGGAATTTTTTAAAGCCCTGGGATTGATTTACGATGACCCAGATCGAGTTTCGATGGCAGAGTCAAAATTACGTAACTTACTACAGGGTAAACATACTGCTGAGGTTTACTGCACAGAGTTTAGGAGGTGGGCTACTGAGTCAGGGTGGAACGACCCCGCGTTACGTAGCCAGTTTTGTCAGGGGTTATCTGAAAGGTTGAAGGATGCTCTGGCTTTTCATGAATATCCAGATACTTTGGAAAATGCAATGTCTTTGGCGATACGTTTGGATAGACGTATCAGAGAGAGGTGTATGGGTCCCTCGGTGCAGGGGATTCCTCCCGAGTGTGGTTTTGTTTCACCAGCTGCCCAGGGAGATATTGCTTGTTATTCTGGAGTAGGAGAGGAACCCATGCAGTTAGGTCAGATATCTTTCCATTCGGATAGTAGAGACTTTCGTAAAGCGCACAATTTATGTTTCTTTTGTGGAAAGAGGGGTCATTTTGTTTTTTCTTGTCCGTATGTTGAATCACAGGGGAAAGTGATAAAGAAAAAAGAAAAAGAAAAAAAAAACTCCCTCACACTTGGTAGTATGAATGGTGTGGTAGAGCAGACTGGTATGCAAGTTCCCTGCAGTTCCCGTTTTCTCCTTTCAGCTATGGTGGCGCTAGAGTCTCGAAATGTGTTTGTTGATGTTTTTCTTGATTGTGGTGCTGGGGTAATTTAATTGACTTTCTGTTTCTTGAGGGTTTGGGACTAAGTATTTGCACGTTAGAGAATGAGATTCGTGTTTTTGCCATTGATTCTTCCCCTCTTTCTCAAGGGAGCCTTACTCACGTTGTTCATGATATTCATTTAAGGGTGGGTGATTCACATGCTGAGATTATTTCCTGTTTCGTCATGAAGGATTTGCCAGCTCCAATAGTTTTGGGGTTGCCATGGTTGTCTAAACATAACCCAATTATAGACTGGCAGGCGAGACAAATCATTGGTTGGAGCAAGTTTTGTTCGGATAATTGTCTTGTCACATCTATTTCTGAAGTGTCCGTTACGGCCTTGCCTCAGTATCTCTCAGATTTTTCGGATGTGTTTGCGGAGGGTGGGGCTCAGGAATTGCCCCCTCATCGTGACTATGATTGTCCTGTGAATCTCATTCCGGGGGCTAAGTTGCCTAAGTCTCTGCTCTACAACCTCTCTCAACCCGAGAGAGAGGTCATGTGAAAGTATGTCGCCGAGAGTTTGGCAAAGGGTCATATTAGACCATCTAAGTCTCCAGTGGCTGTAGGTTTGTTCTTCGTGAAGAAGAAAGATGGATCACTGAGACCGTGTTTGGATTTCCGGGAGCTGAATCGTATTACAGTCCGGGATCCATATCCCCTGCCTTTGATCTCTGATCTTTTTGATCAGATTGTTGGAGCCAAGGTGTTCTCCAAGTTGGATTTGAGAGGAGCATACAATCTGATCAGGATCAAGGAGGGGGATGAGTGGAAAACGGCCTTCAATACGCACGAGGGTCATTTTGAGAACCTGGTAATGCCTTTTGGGTTGACGAATGCGCCAGCGGTATTTCAGCGATTCGTCAATGATATTTTTCATCATTTGGTGGAGAGGTTTGTAGTAGTCTACCTTGATGACATTTTAATTTATTCTCCTGATCTGAAGACCCATCAGGATCATGTGAGACAGGTTTTGACGATCCTGCGGGAGAATAAGTTATACGCCAAATTGGAGAAATGTTTGTTTGCGGTGCAAGAGCTTCCATTTTTGGGATACATGCTTTCTGATTCTGGTTTTCGTATGGACCCCGAAAAGGTCCGGGCGGTTCTGGAGTGGGACCGACCGGAGAATCAGAAAGCTTTGATGCGATTTTTGGGGTTTACGAATTATTATAGAAAATTTATTTTGAATTATTCCACGCTAGTCAAACCTCTTACTGATATGACCAAGAAGGGCGCTGATGTCTCTCTCTGGTCGGATGAGGCATTGCAGGCCTTTTCGGCTATTAAGGAGCGTTTTGTGTCTGCTCCCATTCTGGTGCAGCCGGATGTATCTCAGCCATTCGTGGTCGAGGTTGATGCATCAGAGGTGGGGGTTGGGGCGGTGCTTTCGCAGGGTCCTTCTCCTGGCAAGTGGGTCCCGTGTGCCTTCTTCTCCAGGAAGCTCTCGGTCGCCGAGAGGAATTATGATGTTGGAGATAGGGAATTGTTGGCGATCAAGTTGGCCTTTGAAGAATGGGGTCACTGGTTAGAGGGGGCTTTTCACCCCGGTACTGTGTATACAGACCATAAGAATTTGGCTTACCTGCAATCTGCCAAGCGTCTGAACCCTAGACAGGCCAGATGGTCATTGTTTTTTACCAGGTTCAATTTCGTGGTTACCTTTAGCCCAGGGGTCAAGAACGTCAAGGCAGATGCCTTGTCTCGCAGCTTCCCTGGGGGAGGTGATTCAGAAGATCCAGCGCCGATTTTGGCAGATGGAGTAGGGGTCTCCGCTCTGTACCCTGAATTGGAGATGGAGGTGTTGGGAGCTCAGGAGGGGACTCCTGGTTCGTGTCCCCCAGGGAGGTTGTTTGTTCCTGAGGGCCTACGATACAAGGTGTTCAAGGAAAATCACGATACTGTTCTTGCTGGACATCCTGGTGGTAAGTCCACCTGTGATCTGGTGTCCCGGAGGTTCTGGTGGCCAGGTTTGCGTAAGAGTATTGAGAATTACGTGGCAGCTTGTGAAACCTGCGCTCGGTCTAAGGTTGCTCATACTCGACCGCCTGGTTCACTTCTTCCATTGTCTATTCCATCTCGTCCTTGGACACATTTGTCCATGGACTTTATTACGGACCTACCGAGTTCCTCCGGGAGAACAGTGATTTTGGTGGTAGTCGATCGTTTCAGTAAAATGGCTCACTTTATACCACTAACAAGTCTGCCTAACGCTAAGACTCTTGCGCAGATTTTTGTGGATAATATTGTTAAATTGCACGGTATTCCTTCAGATATTGTCTCTGATAGGGGGCCCCTGTTGAGCGAACAGTTCGAGCATAGTTCGGGTCCGTACCGAATTTTGGGGTGTTCGTGACACGGACCCGAACCCGAACTTTTTCGTAAAAGTTCGGGTTCGGGTTCGTCGTTCGGCATGTATTTTGGCGCATTTTGAAAGGCTGCAAAGCAGCCAATCAACATGCATCATACTACTTGCCCTAAGATGCCATCGCAGCCATGCCTACTATTGGCAAGGCTGTGATTGGCCAAGTGCATCATGTGACTCAGCCTCTTATAAGCTTGTGCGCACGTCGGGACGTGCTCACTCCCGATGTGAATAGAACAGGGTTAGACGCAGCTGATGCTAGGGCGAGAATAGGCAGGGATAATTGAATAACTGGAAGCAAATTTCTCTCCTCCACCTGTGATTCATCTGAACAACTGCAGCTGAGCTGCTTTTTTGATAGGGATTGGCTATTTTTAGAGTGGCCAGAGTGATTTTTCCATCCACATGTACCCGGGCTGACCGCCGGCCGCCATTTTGCGACTTGTAGTGCTGCAGCAGAAGCTGCCACAGTGTGCATTCCAAAGCTCCAAACAAGTCAGACATCTACACCTGGGATTCAGACCAATAGCGATTTAGCAGCACAGTCCAAGGCTATTTTTTTTAAAGGTTGTGCAGACCATTTTGTGGCACATGTTACTGGGCTGATAGGCGGTGGCTATCTTGGGACTAGTGCTGCAGCACAATCTCTCCCAACGTCCATTAATCACTTGTAATAGTGGTCTGTGCCATAGAAATCCTACATCAGGGACTTGGGTGTGCTTGTGTCACCCCTACTAATACCAGTCCACCTGTAATCCATACAGTGAAAAGCCATAAAGTATTCCAGTGAGGGAATTTTTTTTTTATTTAAAAAAGGCCAAGTTAGTTTATCTGGCGTTCAATATACTAGATACAGTTAGGCCTGCGTTTCATACATCTGGAATTAGCAAACTAATGTGCTGGGGTTGGGAAAACATATATGTACCCATACTAGAATCTGTCAAAGAAAGCGGTACTCACATATAACAGTCATTCCATCTGTAATCCATACAGTCAAAAGACTGAAAGTATTCCAGTGAGGGAATTTTTTTTATTTAAAAAAGGCCAAGTTAGTTTATCTGGCGTTCAATATACTAGATACAGTTAGGCCTGCGTTTCATACATCTGGAATTAGCAAACTAATTTGCTGGGGTTGGGAAAACATATATGTACCCATACTAGAATCTGTCAAAGAAAGCGGTACTCACATATAACAGTCATTCCATCTGTAATCCATACAGTCAAAAGACTGAAAGTATTCCAGTGAGGGAATTTTTTTTATTTAAAAAAGGCCAAGTTAGTTTATCTGGCGTTCAATATACTAGATACAGTTAGGCCTGCGTTTCATACATCTGGAATTAGCAAACTAATGTGCTGGGGTTGGGAAAACATATATGTACCCATACTAGAATCTGTCAAAGAAAGCGGTACTCACATATAACAGTCATTCCATCTGTAATCCATACAGTCAAAAGACTGAAAGTATTCCAGTGAGGGAATTTTTTTTATTTAAAAAAGGCCAAGTTAGTTTATCTGGCGTTCAATATACTAGATACAGTTAGGCCTGCGTTTCATACATCTGGAATTAGCAAACTAATTTGCTGGGGTTGGGAAAACATATATGTACCCATACTAGAATCTGTCAAAGAAAGCGGTACTCACATATAACAGTCATTCCATCTGTAATCCATACAGTCAAAAGACTGAAAGTATTCCAGTGAGGGAATTTTTTTTATTTAAAAAAGGCCAAGTTAGTTTATCTGGCGTTCAATATACTAGATACAGTTAGGCCTGCGTTTCATACATCTGGAATTAGCAAACTAATGTGCTGGGGTTGGGAAAACGTATATGTACCCATACTAGAATCTGTCAAAGAAAGCGGTACTCACATATAACAGTCATTCCATCTGTAATCCATACAGTCAAAAGACTGAAAGTATTCCAGTGAGGGAATTTTTTTTATTTAAAAAAGGCCAAGTTAGTTTATCTGGCGTTCAATATACTAGATACAGTTAGGCCTGCGTTTCATACATCTGGAATTAGCAAACTAATGTGCTGGGGTTGGGAAAACATATATGTACCCATACTAGAATCTGTCAAAGAAAGCGGTACTCACATATAACAGTCATTCCATCTGTAATCCATACAGTCAAAAGACTGAAAGTATTCCAGTGAGGGAATTTTTTTTATTTAAAAAAGGCCAAGTTAGTTTATCTGGCGTTCAATATACTAGATACAGTTAGGCCTGCGTTTCATACATCTGGAATTATCAAACTAATGTGCTGGGGTTGGGAAAACATATATGTACCCATACTAGAATCTGTCAAAGAAAGCGGTACTCACATATAACAGTCATTCCATCTGTAATCCATACAGTCAAAAGACTGAAAGTATTCCAGTGAGGGAATTTTTTTTATTTAAAAAAGGCCAAGTTAGTTTATCTGGCGTTCAATATACTAGATACAGTTAGGCCTGCGTTTCATACATCTGGAATTAGCAAACTAATGTGCTGGGGTTGGGAAAACATATATGTACCCATACTAGAATCTGTCAAAGAAAGCGGTACTCACATATAACAGTCATTCCATCTGTAATCCATACAGTCAAAAGACTGAAAGTATTCCAGTGAGGGAATTTTTTTTATTTAAAAAAGGCCAAGTTAGTTTATCTGGCGTTCAATATACTAGATACAGTTAGGCCTGCGTTTCATACATCTGGAATTAGCAAACTAATGTGCTGGGGTTGGGAAAACATATATGTACCCATACTAGAATCTGTCAAAGAAAGCGGTACTCACATATAACAGTCATTCCATCTGTAATCCATACAGTCAAAAGACTGAAAGTATTCCAGTGAGGGAATTTTTTTTATTTAAAAAAGGCCAAGTTAGTTTATCTGGCGTTCAATATACTAGATACAGTTAGGCCTGCGTTTCATACATCTGGAATTAGCAAACTAATGTGCTGGGGTTGGGAAAACATATATGTACCCATACTAGAATCTGTCAAAGAAAGCGGTACTCACATATAACAGTCATTCCATCTGTAATCCATACAGTCAAAAGACTGAAAGTATTCCAGTGAGGGAATTTTTTTTATTTAAAAAATGCCAAGTTAGTTTATCTGGCGTTCAATATACTAGATACAGTTAGGCCTGCGTTTCATACATCTGGAATTAGCAAACTAATTTGCTGGGGTTGGGAAAACATATATGTACCCATACTAGAATCTGTCAAAGAAAGCGGTACTCACATATAACAGTCATTCCATCTGTAATCCATACAGTCAAAAGACTGAAAGTATTCCAGTGAGGGAATTTTTTTTTTATTTAAAAAAGGCCAAGTTAGTTTATCTGGCGTTCAATATACTAGATACAGTTAGGCCTGCGTTTCATACATCTGGAATTAGCAAACTAATGTGCTGGGGTTGGGAAAACATATATGTACCCATACTAGAATCTGTCAAAGAAAGCGGTACTCACATATAACAGTCATTCCATCTGTAATCCATACAGTCAAAAGACTGAAAGTATTCCAGTGAGGGGATTTTGCTTATAAAAAATAATATATTTCATTGTGGTGCGAGTTGAATCGCAACAATGAAGAAAAATACTATTAAGGGACGAGGACGCAGTCGTGGTGGTGTCCGTGGAGCCTCTGTTGCTGGTAGAGGACGTGGCCGTTCGGCCCCAGGCGCACACAGTAGGGAACGAACTCCCTCAACTAGCCGGCAGAATGTACCGCAATATCTCGTGGGGCACAATGCCGCTCTTAGGATGGTAAGGCCTGAGCAGGTACAGGCATTAATCGATTGGGTGGCCGACAGTGCTTTCAGCACGTTCACCACATGGTCTTCCACCCAGTCTTCTGCGGAAAGCGCACAGGTGGCACCTGAAAACCAAGCCTATCAGTCTGTCACATCACCCCCAAGCATATCAGGGAAACGGTCTGAGCCACAAGTTATGCAGCAGTCTCTTCTTCTGTTTGAAGACTCTGCTTCCAGGGTTTCCCAGGGGCGTCCACCTAGCCCTTCCCCAGTGGAGGAAGACATACCATGCACTGACGCACAACCACTTATGTCTCCAGATGAAGAGGACATGGGAATACCACCACAGCAGAGTCACCGACTCTCTGATGATGACGAAACACAGGTGCCCACTGCCGCGTCTTTTTGCAGTGTGCAGACTGAACAGGAGGAGGTCAGGGAGGGAGACTGGGTGGAAGACGATGCAGAGGACGATGAGGTCTTAGACCCCACATGGACTGAAGGTCGTGGCGATGACTTTCACAGTTCAGAGGAAGAGGTAGTGGTGAGACCGAGACAACAGCGAAGCCAAAGAGGGAGCAGGGGGCCAAAGCAGACGAGCCGCCGCCCCCAGAGTTCGCCTGCTACTGGACATCGCCAACAGGGACCCAGCCCCACAAAGGCAGCTTCAAAGAGTTCCCTGGCATGGCACTTCTTTAAACAATGTCCTACCGACAAGACCCGAGTGACTTGCACGCTCTGCCATCAGAGCCTGAGGCGAGGCATTAACGTTCTGAACCTCAGCACAACCTGCATGACCAGGCATCTACATGCAAAGCATGAACTGCAGTGGGGTACACACCTTAAAAACCAGGCACTCGCTGAGGCTCCCCCTGCTCCCTCTACCGCTGCTGCCTCGGCTTCCGCCTCGAGAGGAATGTTGCCACCTGCCGAGCAGCAAACAGAGGATGTGCCACCGACACCACCACCACCGCCACCGTCAACTAGCGTCTCCACTATATCACACAGCAGCGTTCAGCTCTCAATATCTCAAACCTTAGAGAGGAAGCGCAAATTCCCCCCGAGTCACCCTCGAGCCCTTGGCCTGAACGCCAGCATTTCTAAACTGCTGGCCTTTGAAATGCTGTCATTCCGGCTGGTGGACACAGACAGCTTCAAACAGCTGATGGCCATGGCTGTCCCGCAGTATGTGGTTCCCAGCCGCCACTACTTCTCCAAGACAGCCGTGCCTTCCCTGCACATGCAAGTGTCCGATAAAATCAAGTGTGCACTGCGCAACGCCATTTGTGGCAAGGTCCACCTAACCACAGATACGTGGACCAGTAAGCACGGCCAGGGACGCTATATCTCACTAACTGCACACTGGATGAATGTAGTGGCGGCTGGGCCCCCGGCGGACAGTTCCTTGGCGCACGTCCTTCCGCCCCCTAGGATCGCAGGGCATCATTCTCTGCCTCCTGTAGCCTCCTCCTCCTACTCGGCTTCCTCCTCCACTGCTTCCACCAGCTCATCCGGTCAGCCACACACCTTCACCACCAACTTCAGCACAGCCCGGGGTAAACGTCAGCAGGCCATTCTGAAACTCATATGTTTGGGGGACAGGCCCCACAGCGCAAAGGAGTTGTGGCGGGGTATTGAACAACAGACCGACGAGTGGTTTCTGCCGGTGGGCCTCAAGCCAGGCCTGGTGGTATGCGATAATGGGTGAAATCTCGTGGCAGCTCTGGGACTAGCCGGTTTGACGCACATCCCTTGCCTGGCGCATGTGCTGAACTTGGTGGTGCAGAGGTTCATTCACCACTACCCCAACATGTCAGAGCTGCTGCATAAAGTGCGGGCCGTCTGTGCGCGCTTCCGCCGTTCACATCCTGCCGCTGCTCGCCTGTCTGCGCTACAGCGGAACTTCGGCCTTCCCGCTCACCGCCTCATATGCGACGTGCCCACCCGGTGGAACTCCACCTTGCACATGCTGGAGAGACTGTGCGAGCAGCAGCAGGCCATAGTGGAGTTTCAGCTGCAGCACGCTCGCGTCAGTCGTACTGCCGAACAGCACCACTTCACCACCAATGATTGGGCCTCCATGCGAGACCTGTGTGCCCTGCTGCGCTGTTTCGAGTACTCCACCAACATGGCCAGTGGCGATGACACTGTTATCAGCGTTACAATACCACTTCTATGTCTCCTTGAGAAAACACTTAGGGCAATGATGTTAGAGGAGGTGGCCCAGGTGGAGGAGGATGAGGGCTCGTTTCTAACACTTTCGGGCCAGTCTGTTCGAAGTGGCTCAGAGGGAGGTTTGTTTAAGCAGCAGAGGACAGGTTCACAAGTCGCCAGCCAAGGCACTGTACTGGAGGACGAGGAGGATGAGGAGGAGGAGGTGGAGGGGGACGAGGATGACGCAAGTTCACAGCGGGGTGGCAGCCCAGGCCCATCACTGGTGCGTGGCTGGGGGGATACGGTGGACGATGACGATACGCCTCCCACAGAGGACAGCTTGTCCTTACCCATGGGTAGCCTGGCCCACATGAGCGAATATATGCTCCAATGCCTGCGCAACGACAGCAGAGTTGCCCACGTTTTAACGTGTGCAGACTACTGGGTGGCCACCCTGCTGGATCCCCGGTATAAAGACAATGTGCCCACTTTAATTCCTGAACTGGAGCGCGACCGTAAGATGCGCGAGTACAAGCGCACGCTGATAGAGGCGCTCTTGAGAGCATTCCCACATGTCACAGGGGAACAGGTGGAAGGTGAAGGCAGAGGAGTGGCAAGAGGTCGCCAACGCAGCTGTGTCACGGCCAGCTCATCTGAGGGCAGGGTTAGCATGGCAGAAATGTGGAAAAGTTTTGTCTCCACGCCACAGCTATCTGCACCGACACCTGATACGGAACGTGTTAGCAGGAGGCAGCATTTCACTAACATGGTTGAACAGTATGTCTGCACACCCCTCCACATCCTGACGGATGGTTCGGCCCCATTCAACTACTGGGTTTCGAAATTGTCCACGTGGCCAGAGTTAGCATGTTATGCCTTGGAGGTGCTTTCCTGCCCGGCGGCCAGCGTTTTATCTGAACGCGTATTCAGCACGGCAGGGGGCGTCATTACTGACAAGCGCAGCCGCCTGTCCACAGCCAACGTGGACAAGCTGACCTTCATAAAGATGAACCAGGCATGGATCCCACAGGACCTGTCCCTCCCTTGTGCAGAGTAGTCCTTATTAACTGCCTAAAACATGTCTTGTTGTGCTACGGGCCACTTCTTTATTTGATACAAATTTTATGAAACCCACAGTTGAATGAAACTCTTCTCTGTCTGGGCGCCGGGGCCTAACCAGATGAAAGTGGCCGGTTAAACTAACGGGTGACATGAAGCCATAACCTCTGCCATGCTACCTCTGTCTTCTGTCTGGGTGCTGAGGCCTAAGTCAAATAAAGCGGTCTTCTGCTGTGCTGGGGGATATGAAGCTAATCTCTGACCTCTCTCCTCTGTCTGGGTCCAAAGGCCTAAATCACTGAAAGAGGCCTTCTCCTGTGGTGTGTGATATGATGCCAGAATATGTGCTGTGGGGCCTCTCTCCTCTTCCTGGGTGCAGGGGTCAAATAAACTAAATTGTGGCCTACTCCTGTGGTGGCTGATATGATGCCAGAATATGTGCTGTGGTGCCTCTCTCCTCTTCCTGGGTGCAGGGGTCAAAGTAACTAAATGGTGGCTTCTCCTGTGGTGGCTGATATGATGCCAGAATATGTGCTGTGGGGCCTCTCTCCTCTTCCTGGGTGCAGGGGTCAAAGTAACTCAATGGTGGCTTCTCCTGTGGTGGTTGATATGATGCCAGAATATGTGCTGTGGTGCCTCTCTCCTCTGTCTGGGTCCAAAGGCCTAAATCACTGAAAGAGGCCTTCTCCTGTGGTGTGTGATATGATGCCTGAATATGTGCTGTGGTGCCTCTCTCCTCTTCCTGGGTGCGGGGGTCAAAGTAACTCAATGGTGGCTTCTCCTGTGGTGGCTGATATGATGCCAGAATATGTGCTGTGGGGCCTCTCTCCTCTTCCTGGGTGCAGGGGTCAAAGTAACTCAATGGTGGCTTCTCCTGTGGTGGCTGATATGATGCCAGAATATGTGCTGTGGTGCCTCTCTCCTCTTCCTGGGTGCAGGGGTCAAAGTAACTAAATGGTGGCTTCTCCTGTGGTGGCTGATATGATGCCAGAATATGTGCTGTGGGGCCTCTCTCCTCTTCCTGGGTGCAGGGGTCAAAGTAACTAAATGGTGGCTTCTCCTGTGGTGGCTGATATGATGCCAGAATATGTGCTGTGGGGCCTCTCTCCTCTTCCTGGGTGCAGGGGTCAAAGTAACTCAATGGTGGCTTCTCCTGTGGTGGTTAGTATGATGCCAGAATATGTGCTGTGGGGCCTCTCTCCTCTTCCTGGGTGCAGGGGTCAAAGTAACTCAATCGTGGCTTCTCCTGTGGTGGCTGATATGATGCCAGAATATGTGCTGTGGTGCCTCTCTCCTCTTCCTGGGTGCAGGGGTCAAAGTAACTAAATGGTGGCTTCTCCTGTGGTGGCTGATATGATGCCAGAATATGTGCTGTGGTGCCTCTCTCCTCTTCCTGGGTGCAGGGGTCAAAGTAACTAAATGGTGGCTTCTCCTGTGGTGGCTGATATGATGCCAGAATATGTGCTGTGGTGCCTCTCTCCTCTTCCTGGGTGCGGGGGTCAAAGTAACTCAATGGTGGCTTCTCCTGTGGTGGCTGATATGATGCCAGAATATGTGCTGTGGGGCCTCTCTCCTCTTCCTGGGTGCAGGGGTCAAAGTAACTCAATGGTGGCTTCTCCTGTGCTGATTGATATAAAGCTGATGGTTGTGCCATCTGACATGGTTGCCAGGGTCTGATTCAATGGGGGCCTACTCCTGTGGTGGGTGATCTAAATGCCTGATTCTCTGCTGTGAAACCTCTCTCCTCCGTCTGGGTGTAGGGGTCAAAGTCTTTCAAAGTCGCCTTCTCCTGTGCTGATTGATATGAAGCTGATGGTTGTGCCATCTGACATGGTTGCCGGGGTCCCATTAAATTGTGGCCTACTCCTGTGGTGGTTGATATGATGCCTGATTCTCTGATGTGGAACCTCTCTCCTCTGTTTGGGTGAAGGGGTCAAAGTAACTAAATGGTGGCTTCTCCTGTGGTGGCTGATATGATGCCAGAATATGTGCTGTGGGGCCTCTCTCCTCTTCCTGGGTGCAGGGGTCAAAGTAACTCAATGGTGGCTTCTCCTGTGGTGGCTGATATGATGCCAGAATATGTGCTGTGGTGCCTCTCTCCTCTTCCTGGGTGCGGGGGTCAAAGTAACTCAATGGTGGCTTCTCCTGTGGTGGCTGATATGATGCCAGAATATGTGCTGTGGTGCCTCTCTCCTCTTCCTGGGTGCGGGGGTCAAAGTAACTCAATGGTGGCTTCTCCTTTGGTGGCTGATATGATGCCAGAATATGTGCTGTGGTGCCTCTCTCCTCTTCCTGGGTGCAGGGGTCAAAGTAACTAAATGGTGGCTTCTCCTGTGGTGGTTGATATGATGCCTGATTCTCTGCTGTGAAACCTCTCTCCTCCATCTGGGTGTAGGGGTCAAAGTCTTTCAAAGTCGCCTTCTCCTGTGCTGATTGATATAAAGCTGATGGTTGTGCCATCTGACATGGTTGCCAGGGTCTGATTCAATGGGGGCCTACTCCTGTGGTGGGTGATCTAAATGCCTGATTCTCTGCTGTGAAACCTCTCTCCTCCGTCTGGGTGTAGGGGTCAAAGTCTTTCAAAGTCGCCTTCTCCTGTGCTGATTGATATGAAGCTGATGGTTGTGCCATCTGACATGGTTGCCGGGGTCCCATTAAATTGGGGCCTACTCCTGTGGTGGGTGATCTAAATGCCTGATTCTCTGCTTTGAAACCTCTCTCCTCCGTCCGGGTGTAGGGGTCAAAGTCTGTCAAAGTCGCCTTCTCCTGTGCTGATTGATATAAAGCTTATGCTTGTGCCATCTGACATGGTTGCCGGGGTCTGATTCAATGGTGGCCTACTCCTGTGGTGGGTGATCTAAATGCCTGATTCTCTGCTGTGTAACCTCTCTCCTCCGTCTGGGTGTAGGGGTCAAAGTAACTAAATGGTGGCCTACTCCTGTGGTGGGTGATATGATGCCTGGTTCTCTGCTGTGGGACCTCTCTCCTTTGTCTGGGTGCTGTGGTCAAAATAATAGTAAGTGACCTTCTCCATTGGTGGGTGACTTGAAGCCTGATTCTGTGCTATGGGACCTCACTCCAATTAATATTGTTTAATTTTTATTTATTTTATGTTAACTCATCATTTCCCTATCTACATTTGTTTGCAGGGGATTTAACTACATTTTGCTGCCTTTTGCAGCCCTCTAGCCCTTTCCGGGTGTGTTTTACAGCCTTTTTAGTGCCCAAAAGTTCGGGTCCCCATTGACTTCGATGGGGTTCGGGTTCGGGATGAAGTTCGGGTCGAGTTCGGATCCCGAACCCGAACATTTTTCGAAAGTTCGGCCGAACTCGTCGAACCCGAACATCCAGGTGTTCGCTCAACTCTAATAGGGGCACGCAGTTTGTCTCCAGGTTTTAGAGGGCGTTCTGCTCTCGACTTGGCATTCAACTTTCTTTCTCGTCGGCTTTTCATCCACAGTACCAATCAAAACCTGGAGACCCACTTGAGGTGCTTTGTGGCTGAGAATCAGGAGGACTGGTCCTCATTCTTGCCCTTAGCAGAATTTGCATTGAATAACCATAGGCAGAAGTCCACGGGTAAGTCGCCATTTTTTGGCGCATACGGTTTCCATCCTCAGTTTGGTACCTTTTCTGGGTCTGGTTCCTCCGGGATGCCAGAGGAGGAGAGATTCTCTTCTGCCTTATCCTCTATTTGGCGGGGGATTCAAGGGAATTTGGAGAGGATGGGTGAGAGGTATAAACGAATGGCTGACAGGAGACGTGTGACTGGTCCGGACCTGCGTGTGGGTGATTTGGTGTGGTTGTCCACTAGGAATATCAAGTTGAGAATGCCATCTTGGAAACTGGGTCCAAGATTTGTTGGTCCATATAAGATTTCTGCTGTGATCAATCCTGTGGCATTTCGACTTGATCTGCCGCAGACTTGGAGGATCCACGATGTCTTCCACAAGTCTTTACTAAAAAGATATGTTAAACCGTTGGTACCATCGCCATTGCCTCCTCCTCCTGTTCTGGTCGAGGGAAACTTGGAGTTCGAGATCTCCAGGATTCACGACTCGAGAGTTCTGCGGGGTTCCATCCAGTACCTGGTTCACTGGAGGGGATACGGTCCTGAGGAGAGGATGTGGGTTCCGGCGTCAGATGTCAACGCCAGGCGTCTGGTGAGGGCCTTTCATAGGTCCCATCCGGATAAGGTTGGTCCAGGGTGTCCGGAGGTCACCCGTAGAAGGGGGGGTACTGTCATGCCCCACTCTGACGATGTGCGGAGGTCAGCCAGGATTGCAGCACGAGTCTCGTATTTGTTTTGATGCTGTGCTGGATCCGCCTCGCATCAGGTGCACTGGGTGGAGTCATTAGTTTAAATGGTCTCCAGCTCTGAGCGGATTATACTGTTCATTATTGTCTGGGAAGTTTGGAAGGAAGGTTGGCTGTTTGTTCCTGCTCTCAGCAGATAAGTGTCTTTTCTTGTTTGGTTGTTTATGTCATCTTACCCATGGTTCTGTGCGAGCAGGCTGCTCCTTTCTCCCCACTTCACCATCTCAGGGAGTTCAGGGTTCTGTTAGTTTAGGCTGGTGGACACAGAAAATCTACCATCAAGGTTTGTCTGTGGGCTGAGCATTGCAGGGAAGGAGGTCAGGGATAAATTAGGAGGTGACCCTTCCCCTGTCTCCCGTCCAGAGCCTGGTTGGTGTGTTATCTGTTTAACTGTGCACGTCCGCCGTGACAGGTGTGCACACAGTACAGTCTGTGGGCCTGTGGCCTCTCACACACGGGCAGGCAACTGCAATATACAGTATAACAGGCTACCTATACCAAAATTCAAGTGATATAGCTTACTACTGCACTTGAATTGCAAATGCACCTCTTCTGTGCAGGTCCTGTTCAACTACCAGGGTATATCTTATGTGTTTTGACTGGGAGGTTTATATTGCTGTGTTACTTACTAGAGGGGGTTCTATACTGAGGGGCAGTATCTAGTCTACTAAGGGGGCATTATATTGAGGTAGCAGGCTTGAGAAGAAGAGAGCAGTGACAGGGAGCAATACAAAATGTAGGCTTAAAGACTTATTATTATTTTTTTCTTCATGTCACTTTCAGGCAGGGTGTGCCAATAGCACCCCATATGATGGCATCATCTCAACCAGCATCAAACATCTAGAACTATTTCAAATTATCACTGAAATGAAAATTGCACCCTGTGCCCGGCAAAGACTCCCATACCACCTCAGCTATTTAGACATAGGCCCTGAGGAAGCAGGCAGTTGGATTTTCTATCTAATTGAGACTGAAGTTTTACAGGAATTTTAAAGATCATGTTTGCACCTACTGGTATGTAATTAAGAGATGCAGGAAAGATCAACAGGACAACAGGCAACCCGTATATAAACAAGGCACACTCCATATCCTCGCCTCAAGCTAAAACAATCCACCCTCCTCCATATCCCAATTTACTAAAGTTGTTCGTTCAAGGAAGATTTTTGTTCAGGAAAACCAGCATACAAACTCGTTCTGGGTCCAGTCTACTTTGTTTCCTATCAACTATGATGCCTGATGTACTGAATAGTCTTTCTGAAATTACAGTGGAAGGAGGTGTAATTAAGAACTTTTTAGAGAGTGTTCTCAAATTCTGATATTTTTTGTTTTCTTTCCAGTACTTGAAAATATCAGAGGATGGTTGAATCAGTGGTTCTGCTAAGTAGGCATTTATTTCTTCCTCCGGAGATAGAGAATGCTCGCTGCTGCTGGAAGATGGTACCACCATCAATTGAGAATAATAACTCCACATGCTATGACCTCCTTGTTGTTCAGTTTGTGATGTTTGACTGTTATCTGCTCCTAGTCCTTGTGCTGATGAATGTCGATCAGTGTCCTCGCCTTGCACACTTAGATCTGAATCTGTAATCTCAATGGCCAGTGTGGATTTAGCTTCCTCAAGTTTTTCTCTATTGATAAACACAGTTCCCTTCGGGGATCCAGTAAAGTACCAAGAGCATAGAATTTTTCAGACTCAACAGAGTGATAGCGCCTTTTCATTGATGCAAGCAAATCATTTCTGAATCCCTGTATGGAAGCTATAGTGGATTTGAAATTCTGCAAAGCATGAATTGTACTGTTGACTAAAGGAATTATTTCAGAGATTGTCACTTGGCTTGAACTGGCCACAAAAGTAGCTCTATCAAACACATCAAGGATTTGTATCACTTCTATAATTGTCCACTGCCGAGCACTAAGATCTACCTGAAAATTTAGGTCAGAAGCAGATAGTAAAACAGCTGGCTTTTGTTCCAGGAGACGAGCTAGCATGTGAAGCTGAGAGTTCCATCTAGTTGGTTCGTCTTGTATGAGACGATGAGGTTTCAGATTTAACTTGTCTTGAGCGGATCGTAAGGTTTTCATGGCTTTTGAAGAGTGTTTGTAATGTCCTACAATACTCTGGCAGGATGCCATAATTTCCTTAATTTCACTCTTGTTCAATAAACCTTCTTTCAGAACTAATTGAAAGGTATGAGCCAGGCAAGGCAAGTGGTGAAACGGACTGCGCTGTAAAGCTGCTACCACATTAGGACCATTATCTCTCATGACACACACAACTTTTTGTGACAGATTCCATTCTGTCATAGTGCTGGTGATGAAAGCTTCTATGGCAGATGCTGTATGTGCAACCTCAGGAAAGGGAATACATTCCAAGCACAGGTGATGATACAGAAAGTTGTCATCTATGAAGTGAACTGCCAAACTGAGATAATCATCATAAGATGTAGATGTCCACATGTCTGTTGTTACTCCAATTAAATTGGTTTTCACTAGAAGGTCATGAACCTTTGTCTTTACCTCTTCATACATTTCTGAAATTACCTTTTCTGCAATGTGTTTCCTGCTTGGGATGACATATCTTGACTCTAGGTGGTTTATCAACTTTCTGAAACCTTTATCCTCTACTATGGATAGTGGTTGGTTGCCCTGACAGATCATTTCAGCGACTAATCGTGTAACTGTTTTAGCTCTTTTGTCTCCTGGTTTGAAAATCAGCTTTTTGTCTAGAAAGGCTGGCATAGTCCATTGCTGAGAAGGTGGTGTTACTGCTTTGCGTTTCACTGGGGGTGGTTTGAACGGACTTTCAGTAAACGATGACTCTGCTGATCCTGGACTAGGAGCTGGACTAGACGTTGATGCCGGACTGTGAACAAAAGCTAATTCTTCATCTAGGTCTTCGGATGTTAAATCCTCACTGACAGACCGAGGGGCTGAGGGTGGAGCTGGAGGCAATAGTGGCGATGGTGAACGTGTGCCTTTCAGTTCCTGAAATTTGGAGAAATGTTTTGTTTTCAAATGTTTCCACATAGCTGAGGTGGTATAGGAGTCTTTTCCTCTGGATATTTTAGCCGGGTACAGGTTGCAATTTTCATAATTTTCATTCAGTGATATTTTGAAATAGTTCTAGATGTTTGATGCTGGTTGAGATGATGCCATCATATGGGGTGCTATTGGCCCACTCTGCCTGAAAGTGACATGAAAAACAAAAGTCTTTAACCCTACATTTTGTATTGCTCCCTGTCACTGCTCCCTTCTCATGCCTGCCACCTCAATATAATGCCCCCTTAGTAGACTAGATACTGCCCCTCAGTATAGAACCCCCTCTAGTAAGTAACACGGCAATATAAACCTCCCAGTCAAAACACATAAGATATACCCTGGTAGTTAAACAGGACCTGCACAGAAGAGGTGCATTTGCAATTCAAGTGCAGTAGTGAGCTATATCACTTGAATTTTATTTTGTTATTGGTAGCCTAGTATAGTTGCCTCCAGTATAGGTAGCCTGGTAGGTATAGATGCCTTCATTTGCAGGTAGACAAAAAAATGGGTTAAGCAGCACTCCAGGTCCTAATCTGGGGACAGTTGCCAGTAGAAAAATAGATAAGTCGGTGCCCGCGGATGGGGATCCTGGCTGGGGGTCCCATAAGGTTACAAATAAATAGAATCCACAGCACTCCTCAGTTCTGGTGAAAAAGCTGGTTACTTTATTGGTAACAGCAGCATATAGAAAGCATGGTTGAAACATTGTTTTCTATATGCTGCTGTTACCAATAAAGTAACCCATTTGTAGGTAGCCAGGTATAGTTGCCCCCAGGATAAGTAGCCAGGTATAGTAGCCCACACTATTAGGTAGCCTGGTAGAGTTTCTCACAGTATTAGGTAGCCATGTATAGTTGCCCACAGTATTAGGTAGCCAGGTATTGGTGTTGTCAAAAGTACCTACCTGCACAACAAACCAGAAGGACCAGCTGTGTTGCTCCAGGCAAGGTCGATTGCCTGCTTGGCTGCTCCAAACAAGGTCGGGTCTCCACTGCAGGCAACAGCGGTACTTGAGCGGGACCTGTACAGAAGATGTCAATTTGCAATTGAGAATAGTGCAGTTAGCAACAGCAAGCTTAGCTATATCACTTGAATTTTGGTATAGGTAGCCTGGTATAGTAGCCCCCAGTATATGGAGCCTGGTATAGATGCCCCCATTTGTAGGTAGCCAGGTATAGTTGCCCCCAGGATAAGTAGCCAGGTATAGTATCCCACACTATTAGGTAGCCTGGTATAGTTGCTCACAGTATTAGGTAGCCATGTATAGTTGCCCACAGTATTAGGTAGCCAGGCATTGGTGTTGTCAAAAGTACCTACCTGCACAACAAACCAGAAGGACCAGCTGTGTTGCTCCAGGCAAGGTTGATGTCCTGCTCGGCGGCTCCAAACAAGGTCTGGTCTCCACTGCAGGCAACAGCTGTACTTGAGCGGGACCTGCACAGAAGATGTCAATTTGCAATTGAGAATAGTGCAGTTAGCAACAGCAAGCTTAGCTATATCACTTGAATTTTGGTATAGGTAGCCTGGTATAGTAGCCCCCAGTATATGGTGCCTGGTATAGATGCCCCCATTTGTAGGTAGCCAAGTATAGTTGCCCCCAGGATAAGTAGCCAGGTATAGTAGCCCACACTATTAGGTAGCCTGGTATAGTTGCTCACAGTATTAAGTAGCCATGTATAGTTGCCCACAGTATTAGGTAGCCAGGTATTGGTTTTGTCAAAAGTACCTACCTGCACAACAAACCAGAAGGACCAGCTGTGTTGCTCCAGGCAAGGTTGATGTGCTGCTCAGCGGCTCCAAGCAAGGTCTGGTCTCCACTGCAGGCAACAGCGGTACTTGAGCGGGACCTGCACAGAAGATGTCAATATGCAATTGAGAATAGTGCAGTTAGCAACAGCAAGCTTAGCTATATCACTTGAATTTTGGTATTGGTAGTCTGGTATAGTAGCCCGCAGTATATGGAGCCTGGTATAGATGCCCCCATTTGTAGGTAGCCAGGTATAGTTGCCCCCAGGATAAGTAGCCAGGTATAGTTGCCCACAGTATTAGGTAGCCAGATATAGATGCCCCAGTATAGGGTAGACAATAGCCAGCTATAGTGCTTTAGTATAGGTTAGCCAAGTATAGTACCCCAGTATAGGTTAGCCAGGTATAGTACCCCAATAAATATAGGTTAGCCAGGTATAGTGCCCCAGTATAGGTTAGACAGGTATAGTGCCCCAGTATAGGTTAGCCCAGGCGAGTGGCGTACACACGTTCCATGGGGCCCCAGTGCGAAACTGATCCATGGTGCCCCTTCCCCGTCAAAGCCACCCCCCCACTGCAACTGCGACCCCTGTATGTATGCGCCTGGTCCCATGTGCCATACAGTGCCCTCGTGTACCCTCATGTGCCATACAGTTGCCCCATGTGTCATTCCTTGCCCCCATGTGCCATTCCTAGCCCCCATGTGCCATACAGTGCCCCATGTGCCATTCCTTGCCCCCATGTGCCATACAGTGCCCCCATGTGCCATTCCTTGCCCCATGTGCCATTCCTTGCCCCATGTGCCATACAGTGCCCCATGTGCCATACAGTGCCCCATGTGCCATTCCTTGCCCCCATGTGCCATACAGTGCCCCCATGTGCCATTCCTTGCCCCATGTGCCATTCCTTGCCCCATGTGCCATACAGTGCCCCATGTGCCATACAGTGCCCCCATGTGCCATTCCTTGCCCCCATGTGCCATACAGTGCCCCCATGTGCCATTCCTTGCACCCATGTGCCATTCCTTGCCCCCATGTGCCATTCCTTGCCCCCATGTGCCATTCCTTGCCCCCATGTGCCATACAATGTCCCCCATGTACCATACAGTGCCCCCATGTGCCATACAATGCCCCCCATGTGCCATTCCTTGCCCCCATGTGCTATACAATGCCCCCATGTGCCATTCCTTGCCTCAATGTGCCATACAGTGCCTCAATGTGCCATACAGTGCCCCCATGTGCCATTCCTTGCCCCCATGTGCCCCCATGTGCCATACAGTGCCCCCATGTGCCCCACATTGCCCTCATGTGCCATACAGTGCCCCCGTGTGCTGTACAGTGTCCCCATGTGCCGGTGAAGACTCTGAACCTGCAGGCGGACTATGGGCCACACTCCTCCAACATGAAGTGCTCCCGCTCCAGGCTGTAGTACCTTCGTATGTGTGGCTGGGGTGCTCAGTGAGGCTGAGGCAGGCTCCAGCAGTGCAGGAAGTCTGGGGCTTGCTGGCGTCTCTTCTCTCTGGAGGCGAGCGGCAGACTGCTTTCGCGAGGCGCGGGGACGTGATGACGTCGCAGGCTCGGCGGGATTCGTCGGATTCGAATTACGGAAATGACGTCGGGATTCGAGTCCACGAATCCAGCAAGATTCGAGGGATTCGTGGATTCGACGAATCCCCCGTCCCATCTCTAATAATAACCGTCTTGTATTATCTGGTCCTTGCCTCCCTTTTATGAAACCCACTTGATCTGGGTGTATTAAAGTGTTTAATATGTGATTTAGGCAGGTGGCTAATATTTTAGCGTATAATTTGACCATTAAGGAGGGAAATGGGTCTATAATTTTTTGTGTCTGTTGGTGATTTATTTTGTTTTGGGATAGTTGTTATCAATGCTTGTAACATTACTTTAGGAAATGAGCCAGGAGATGCTGCTGTGTGGTACACACGTTTTAGATATGGATAAAGTAAGTGGACATATTTTCTATAATATTCATTGCATAATCTGTCTGGGCCCTGGGATTTGTGAAGAGGGTTGGTCATTATGCTTTTAATGATCTCTGTGTCTAAGATGGGTTTAATTGAATCTATTTAATTGTTCCGAGAATAGCATAGGAAGGTTTTACTTTATCTAAAAATTAGTGTATTTGTTCTTGTGAAATTTTAGGACATGTGGGATCTGATTCGAGATTATATAGTTGTTCATTATAGTCTTTAAAGGAACTAGCGATGTCTCTAAGGGTGATTTTCTAGTGTTTGGAGAATGGATGTTCTATTGAGTAGATTTTCTTATTTTAAAAATTAGGATTTTAGTCTATTGGGCATAGTAGTTTATACGTGACTTTTTCTGTGACTGTTCATGGGATTGGAGCAGTAGTTTACTTAGGTGGAGTTTTTCTCTTTGTAGTTTGTTCGAAGTGTGAAAAGAGGGAGCATTCTTATTTTTCACTTCTAGGGTTTGATGTTTGCTATGGCACGGTCTATTTCTTGTGTTCTTGCTTTTTTCAGTGACAAACCTAATTTTATAAAAGTGATCCTGGTTCTATCATGTCAGCATATTTATTGATTTATTGTTCGATAACAGATGTGTGTTGGCTCTCCAGATATAGTCCTAACGAACATGTGTGGATTCCCTTATTGTCAGGAGTATTGGTGCGTGGTCTGACCATAGGATGTTTCCTATCTTTGTCTTAGAGATTAAATCTATCATTTTTATTTTTATTTTCTATTTAAAAATAGTCAATTCTGGAATAAGATCTGTGCTCAGGTGAAAAATATGTATAGTTTATTTTTTCTAACCATATGTGAGAAAGACAATTCTCACTTTCTGGAAGAGATTGTAGAATCCAAACTATGGTCTAATATAGCGTTAAAGTCTCTGTTTAGAATAAGTGTCCCTTTCTTCATTTTTGGGAGGTTCTTTTCATCATTTTGTTGAAGAATGCTATCTTTTCAACTTGGGGATAAACACAAGATAGTTATTGTATAGACAATTCTATTAATTAAAGGGCTTCTGTCACCCCACTAAACCGTTTTTTTTTTTTTTTTTTTTTTATAATAATCCCTACACTGCGATCTCTGCATACATAAGTAAAATAATAATTTTCGTTCAGTAGAATTTGTTAAAACGCTATTTTTATAATATGTAAATTACCTTGCTACCAGCAAGTAGGGCGCTATCATAACTCCTCTGTGATTGTGTAAAAGGAAGAATATATAATTGTTGGAAAATCAGGGTGTTGAATTTTAGGATTATTTCTGATAGAAATATGTGTTTCCTGTATACAGCCTATGCCTGTGTTATGTTTTTTTTTATTTCTATGCATATTATATTATTTTTGTAAGGAGAGGTAAGGCCTCTAATGTTCAAGGCTAGGAGGCTAATTGCCATTGAACCTATTGATGCAAGAGCTAGTCCCTCTGTGTTTAACAATATAAAAGGTATGAGCTATTGGGGTCTAGAGAAGGTGTCTTCAATTGGGCATTTGGCATAGATGGGTGGGATGCAGTTCAGTAAGTAGTACCTAAGCATAGTAGATAGCATGAGAAAAACAAAACAGTAAAGAGAAACATTCTTATCAAAAAGCCCTAATTAAATAGTTTTCATTGTAAACATTGAGGTAAAGTCACTAGTTTCTACTAAGATAAACCTCAACCTTTTGGGGAATATCTTACTTTTGATGGTAAACGTGAGACAAATCAGTTGCTAATAAGGTATCACAGTTCTTCTCATTAGTCTGTGCCATGAATACTCACTTATCAGATGTAGTGTACTTTGGAACCGAACCTGAGTTCGGAAAATGTTATTTTACAGTACAAATTAATTTATGAAGTTATGAAGTAATAACTTCGACTCATCTGAGCCAATACATTCTAATACTGTATGAAGCTCCTGCTCCGCACTGTATTGGAACGAAGTTTTATGCAAATCGACTTTAGATGTTACATCAGAAGTAGATTCGCTCATCCCTAATCAGTACCTTTAATAGGGGTTTGAAAGTTTTACTCTTGTAGCTCCCGTCTTGCAGGTGAGTCTGGGTTCTGTATTTTAGCAGCATATGTTGGTGAGGACTCAGCACTATCTTGTCCTCTTCCGGCATTCAGTTGTTTTTGCTTCGGTTTCACCAAGGAGGTGTCTATAGATTTCCCCATCCTGGTCCTGCCTGTCTGTGTTTCTGCTTAGCCCAGGCGGAGCTGATCTTTCATGTGGCCATACAAACAGGCACCCCAACCATGTCCTCATATTCCAATTTCCAGGGCAATCGAAGCAAATCTGGTTCAACCCAAACTGGTTGGGGTTTTAACCAAGCTTTTTAACCCTTTCTACCATGGGCCAGTTTTCACTTTCCTGTCCAGATCAATTTTTGCAAATCCGACATGAGTCACTTTATATGGTAATAACTTTAAAATGCTTTTACTTATCCAGGCCAATCTGAGATTGTTTTCTCATCACATATGACAATGGTAAAATGGAGTCAAAAAATTTCATTTTTATTTATAAAAAAAATACCAAATTTACCAAACCTTTGAAAAGTTCTATTTATCTACTTTTATTTTTTTATTTTTTTGGTGATTGTCTTATGTAGGATCTCATTTTTTGTGGTATGAGATGGTGGTTTGATTGGTACTATTTTAGGGTGCATATGACTTTTTGATTGCTTGCTATTTTAAATTATAATTATAATTAAATTACTTTTTGTGATGTAAGGTGACAAAAAATGCCTTTTTTGACACACTTTGTATTTTTTTACGGTGTTCACATGAGGGGTTAGTTCATGTGATATTATTATACAGCAAGTTCTGACAGATGCTTCAATACCTAATTTGTATACTTTTTTTTATTGATGTAAGTTTTTCACAATGATATAATTTTTGAAACAAAAAAAAATCATGTTTTAGTGTCTCCATAGTCTGAGAGCCATAGGTTTTTTATTTTTTGGGTGATTGTCTTAGGTAGGGTATTATTTTTGCGGGATGAGATGACAGTTTGATTGGCACTATTTTAGGGTGCGTATGACTTTTTGATCGCTTGGAATTACACTTTTTGTGATGTAAGTCAAAAAAATAGCTTTTTTGACAGTTTTTATTTTATTTTTTTGAAGGTGTTCACCTGAATGGTTAGGTCATATGGTATTTTTATAGAGCAGGTTGTTACAGATGCGGCGATACCTAATATGTCTTCTTTTTTATTTATTTTTTTACATTTAACACAATAAAAGCATTTTTGAAACAAAAAAAAATCATGTTTTAGTGTCTCCATAGTCTGAGAACCATAGTGTTTTTATTTTTTGGGCAATTGTCTTAGGTAGGGGCTAATTTTTTGCAAGATGAGGTGACGGTTATATTAGTATGATTTTGGGGGGGCATACACCTTTTTGATCACTTGGTGTTGCACTTTTAATGATGTAAGGTGACAAAAAATGTTTTTTTAGCACAGTTTTTATTAAATTTTTTTGATGGTGTTCATCTAAGTGGTTAGGTCATCTGATATTTTTATTGAGCCGGTCGATACGGACGCGGCGATACCTAATACAGTGGATATAAAAAGTCTACACACCACTGTTAAAATGTCAGGTTTCTGTGATGAGACAAAGATAAATCATTTCAGAACTTTTTCCACCTTTAATGTGACCTATAAACTGTACAACGCAATTGAAAAACAAACTGAAATCTTTTAGGTGGAGGGAAGAAAAAATAAAATAAAATAATGTGGTTACATAAGTGTGCACACCCTCTTATAACTGGGGATGTAGCTGTGTTCAGAATTAAGCAATCACATTCAGAATCCTGTTAAATAGGAGTCAGCATACACCTGCCATCATTTTAAGTGCCTCTGATTAACCCCAAAAAAAGTTAAGCTGCTCTAGTTGGTCTTTCCTGAACTTTTCTTAGTCGCATCCCACAGCAAAAGCCATGGTCCACAGAGAGCTTCCAAACCAACAGAGGAATCTCATTGTTAAAAGGTATCAGTCAGGAGAAGGGTACAAAAGA